>NW_028230455.1:8074106-8388299 GCF_043228905.1 Azolla caroliniana | reverse complement strand
AGATTTGGAAGTAACAATCGGCGGCCACACATTTCGCATCTCGGTAGTAGTGCTACAATTACAGGCACAAGGAGCGTACCCGCTATTGTTGGGATGGCCGTGGCTAAAAATGGCGCACATTAAACAAAATTGGAGGAAGAATATAATCACCTTCCGACGGGGAAAAGCAAAAGTATGGGTACCGACACAACCACGGACAGGTACCGGGAAGGAATTAACACCCCTATATGCCGAATGTGTCAATATGCTGGACGGATTAGCAAACGAAGAGGTGGATCAATACTTGCAAGATAATCCGAAGATAGTACCCCTGTTCGAAATTGACGTAGCTGAAGCCGTATCACCATACATACTGCCATTGGACGGAGCGGACGAAGAACCAAATAAAGAAGCGATCCGGGAGCTACGGCAAGCACAAGAAGCGCTGGAAAGAGAAATGGCGGTATCACAACGGGTTAAAGCATCCCAACTAGAGGAGGTAAATCTAGGAACTACGGAAGAGACGAGACCGGTGCAGATAGCCAAGGAAATGACTAGGGAGAACAGAACGGTGTCGTGAAGAAAACCGTCCCCAAGCGCAAACCGTGTATAGTGTGTGTGAACCGGCCCTTACACGTGGGCACGTCCCTTGTTGTATAGTAGATAGGTAGGCACAAAGGTTAAATCCTAGGTAGCAATATTCTGTAAGGGAAATCGAGGAGTATCTCTGTCCGAAAGGACAGAGAATTAATGTGATGTAAACGGGCAAGGCGGCCTCCCTCCTTGAGCTATAAAAGAGAGGGAGACAGGGAGAGAAGGGATCGCACACTAGAGGGGATGAAGTGCTGTCGGACTGGGACCGAGCTCTTCTCCTCTGTCGTTCTCCATAAGCTTTCTTTGCGCAGGTTCTCGAGAGGCTGATTCTGCTCCGTGGAACGCCCGTGTGCTTCCGGCAGAATCTCCATCTTGCTCCCCTGTGTGCGTGGGTGATTAGGCGTCGACACCCGTCTCGCCGACCTGATCGGCTGTAACCGTTCGAGTCATCTGCATACATATATTTATATACGCGTTCTTACACTCTATCTCCTGCCCAACTTGTGTCTCTTGTGTTGATTGGGCTGCGTTCCCGCGCGCTTCTTTGTCTATCCGTGTGTGAGCGTGTCTCTCTCTCCCTCTCTCTCTCTTTTCCCCCACCTATTCCTCGGTCCAAGACCCCAGTGGTCCCGCTTTGTTCTCCACGCACGCGTGTAGCAACGCGACATATTTGGTGAGCCCGACGTGAACAGGCGGTAGAGGAGTAGAAGATGAGGGGGTCGGACCTTGCAGAAGCCATGGCTTTGGCTGTAGACCATATAGTGAGTGCGCGCGAAGGCATCGGCGCCCTTGATAGGGTTATCGAGGTGGTTGTCGGTACGATCGGCCGGTTTAGTGGGAAGGATGCCACGAGCTACTTGGCGTCCTACCGGGCTGAGATGGTAATGAGGGACATTCCGGAAGAGAGGCGTCTAGCCGGATTCTCTCGAGTGGCGATGCCGGGTATCCATACGGAGGTGCTCGAGGTATGGGCCGAGAGCCGGACCTAGGAGGAGTTCGAAGGTCGGCTCCTCGAAAGATACGGGTTTGAAGATGCGCTTCGACTTTTGAAGTGGGACTTCATGGAGTGGGTGGAGACCCCCGACAAAGGAAGGAACGCAACAGTGCTCCTTCAGGAGTTTGAGGAACGCTTCGCGCGCCTCTCGGTGCCTGACCGGACCGTTCTGGACACAAGCCGCGTCCTATTGTTTGTTAAGTCGGTTGACGAGCGGGATCGGGAGCAGGTAGGTTTCCTATTGGAGACTGATGACGGGTTGACGGCCGATTGGGCCATGGTGAAAAGGGTCTGTGGCCGTTTTGACAAACGGCGGGAATGGGTTGACAAAGGGTCGACAGGGGCAGGCTTTGTCGCAACAAAGAAGCTTGAGCCAACACCACCAACGCGAAGGGAAGAGACCCGAGATTGGCTCGAGACCGGGTCGGCTTCAACCGGCGTGGTCAAGGGCTCGTCTGGGGGAGCAGCTCTGGAGGAGCTGACGCGAATGGTAAGGGATCTCTAGATCGCCCAGGCACGGAGGGATGGTGGCGAATAGGCCCGTGACCGACGACCTCTGGCTGAAAACAGGTGCATGTGGTGTGACGCGGTTGGGCACATCCGAAAGGACTGCGGGGACTTCACCGAGGCGATGAGAAGCAACGTGGTGTACTTGTGGAACGGTCGGGTGCACGCCAGCGAGACCCAAAGGGCCCTGAACCTGAACGTCGGGCAAGGGGGTATGAAAAGGCTGATGGAGGAGGCGACGGCTCGACACACGGAGACCGTCCACTACTCGGCGTCAGCTGGTATTCGGGTCGGAGGTGGCGAGGCCCCGAAAACGAACAAAGCCGGGTTTTGGCCGACGATGCTAGAAGGCCTCGCCGGCGCACGGCTAAGGGAAGAAGAGGTGGACCACCCGGAAAAACGGGTCCGGGAGGTAACCGAGTGGAGTGGCCTGGTGGAAGAAAAGACGGGCTTCGTCGAAGCCGCTTGTCAAAACTACGAGGCTCTGGTGGAGGACAAGAGGGTAGGTAAAACCGGAGGGGCCAGGCCCTCACAACGATATGAAACTCGATTCGGGCAGAGACGGAATGAGGCCGTTGTAACTGGCGCCCAGGATAATCCCAAGAAGGGCGGGTACCAGCTGGGCACAGAAATCGAAAGATCCACGGACCTGCGAAAGGTCCTGGAAGAGCGAATCCTCGACAGCAAGGTGGAGCTATCGCTGAGGGAAGTGCTCGGGATCGCCAAGGAGTTCCACGACTCCATCGTAGACTTGGTGAAGAGGAAGAGGCTGTCGGCGGAGACAGAACCGGAGAAGCCGGTGGAGGTGCGGACGACGCACATAGAGGACATGGCGTTGGAAGACGAGTTGGCGGAGAGCCACTACTCGAGGCCGCACTGGGCCAGAGCGACCACGGAGACCCCCGTGAAGATCGGAGATATTCATGAACCGGTGGTGGCGTTGGTGGACCACAGTTCAAAAATCAATTTGATGTTCATGGACTTCTATAAGAAGGGGAAATGGCCGATCAACACCAAGCACGGGTGGAAAATATGGGCGGCAACACTTGCCACCGAGGAATTACATGGAGCCTGCCTGAATGTACGAGTAAAGATCGGCGATGTCCAGATTGACCAGCACTTCTTCGTGCAGGAGACGTCCTCACATCCGGTTATACTCGGAGAACCGTACATCACGGCAGCACGAATGGAGACCAAGGTGCTGGACAACGACTCGGCCTATGCGAGGGTCAAGAGCCAGGATGGGCGCCACTCGGTCCAGTTCCTAATGGTGAGACCGAACCATGAGAGGAACCGCGAGATCCTCGGGGGCGAAAGCCGGGAGGACTTTTGAAGAGGGCTATCAAGGCGTGGGGCCGCGATAGTCCGGACACTCCGGGAGAACCCCACAAGTGTAAGATAGCGAAGAAACCCTGTACTATAAGTAGGGAATTTTGGTTCTCCGACAATGGAGGGTGTACGATAGCCGACGTCGTTGGCCGGAAGAAGAGAAGGGCGGAGGAGCGACTTCGGGCATGTGGCGTCCTCGACCTCGGAGAGGAAATCAACGGAGCCGTGGAGGCGGTCTCTTTCGACGATACCTTGGGGGAGCTACGGGAGGTAGTCGGAGGAGTCCTTAAAGAGGACCGGACGATTCCGGTATGTTCGAAAAAGATGTACGAAGTCATCGCGGACTTCAGTAGAGGGCTCGAGTCGGATCGGATGGCCCGGGTGGACACGAGGTACAAGACTGTGGACTGGAAGGTGAGGCCAGTCGCGGCTCCCTTGCCGGAGGGCAGCGGGTTGCGAATAAAGGGGGTTGTGTCGGACCCGAGTTTACGAAATCCGGCCCGCATAGGACACACGTTCACCGACATAACGCTGCGCGAGCTCAAAATCGGTGGGGGTGGCTTCCTACTGCTGGCGGAAGAGGACCGTTTTCGGGAAATGCTCAGAAAGCACGGGAAGGCCTTCGCATTCTCACCGGAGGAGATCAGGTGTGTAGACCCGACAGTCGTGGAACCGATGGTGATTTTCACGGTACCGCATGTGCCGTGGAGTCTCAAACCGATTCTAGTACCCAGAGCTCACATCCCGAAGCTGATGGAGCTGTTAAAGCAGAAGGTCGAGATGGGAATCCTTGAATCGTCGAGTGCCCCATACTCGAATCAGTGGTTTACCGTGCCGAAGAAGGACGGCATGCTGCTCTTTATTCAAGACTTGCAGCCGGTCAACAAGGTGACCATTCGAAACGCAGGAATCGGACCGACAATAGACGAGTTCGCGGAGGCCTTCGCCGGAAGGTCGATTTACTCGGTCGGTGATCTCTACTCGGGGTACGATCAGTTCTAGCTAGCCATAGAGAGTAGAGACATCACGACAATGCGAACTCCTCTCGGCCTAGTACGGATGTGTACCCTGCCGCAAGGAGGGATGAACTCGGTGGCTCACATGGTGAACGCAATGAACAAAGTGCTGAGGGATTGTATCCCGGACATCACCATGCCGTTTTTGGACGACGTCCCGATCAAGGGATGCCCGGTGGAGGAAAGGGACGAGACGATCGGACCGGACGGATGCCGGAAATTTGTGGCGACGCACATCGACGACTGCGAGAAGGTGCTGCAGAGGTTGGAGGGAGCGAGGCTCACCTTCTCCGGGGGAAAGTCGGCCTTCGGGCAATTAGAGATCATGGTCGTCAGACACCTATGCGGGCCATACGGCCGGAAACCGTCTCCGGCTAAGGTAGAAGCCATCGCTGCGATGAGGAACGATTGCAGCTCGGTCACGGAGGTTCGGAGGTTCTTGGGAGTGTGCGCGTTCTACCACATATGGATCCCGCATTACGCTCACGTCGCGGAGCCGTTATACGGGTTGCTGAAAAAGGGGCGAAGATTCGAGTGGAGAGACGAGCATATGGAGTTTGTCCGGAAGATGAAGGAAGCACTTGCCGCGGCTCCGGCGCTCCGAAAGGCTGTCTACGGAAAGGACACTCCAATTTACGTAACGGTGGACACGAGTCCGACCGGGATCTGATGGGTCGTCAACCAAGAGGGCGAGGACGACATGCGTTTCCCGATCCGGTTCGGCGCGAAGGTCCTCAGCGAGCGACAGCGAGGATACGCCCAGGTTAAACGCGAGCTCTGGGGTATTGTTTCGGCGGTAAAGGCCGACAAAGACTACCTGATCGGGACAGAGGTAATTATCGAGACGAACTGCCTGCCAATTCTTGGCATGGTTTCCGGATGCGCGATGCCGGACCTGGCAATGCTCAGGTGGATAGCGTACATCAAGTCCCTGAATCTGGAAGTACGACACATTTCCGAGAAAGACAATGCCATGGCCGACATGCTTTCAAGGGCGAGGTTCGAAAACGAGGGCGGCATGGTTTCGGATGACGAGGAAGTCGGCGTGGACTTCTTCGAGGCGGCCTACGTAACAACCGGCAGGGAATGCACTCCGACGCTTAACAATTTCGACGAGAGCAAGTACAACAGGGAGTGGCTACAGATTGGCGGGTTCCTGAAAACAATGACATCGGACGTGGCATGGACAAAGGACGAGGCCAACAGGATTCGGAAGAAAGCCTACTGATTCTTTCTCCGGGACGGATACATATGGAAGCGCCCGAAGAAGAGGAACGGCATCCCGCTCCGAGTGGTGGCGAAGAAGGAAGAACAGGAGGATTTGTTGGCGGCGTACCACGATAGCCCGTGGGCTGGACACCGTGGAACGTGGGCCACGTTCGAAAAGCTAAAGGGGAAGTACTGGTGGCCGGGACTATACCGGGACGTGCATCGGTTCGTGACGACTTGCGAAAGCTGTCAAGTGCACTCCGTGATCCGACATCGGGACGAGCTTCACCCGACCTATCCTCCGACCATCCACTTCAAGTGGATGGTGGATTTGGTGACGATGCCAATGGGGGTAGGACAGATGCGGTATCTGGTGCTGGCTTGGGAAGATCTAACGAACCAGGTTGAAGGCCAAGCCCTGCGGAACAAGAGGACGGCAGCTGTGTGCCGGTTTTTGATTGAGGACGTAGTATGCCGATACGGGTGTGTAGGGAGGATCGTGGCTGACCGTGGTGAGTTGGACGCAGAAGAGGCCGAAGAGCTGTTCGACCGGCTAGGAGTCAAACTTTCGCTCACCACAGCGTACAATTCGGAGGCGAACAGGAAGGTGGAGCGTGGACAGGGGCCAATTGTCAAAGCGCTAGTACGGGCATGCGGAGGCCGAGTCGGGGACTGGCCACGACTGCTACCTTATGCCTTGTGGGCGGACCGGACTATGCACAGTTCGGTAAGCGGGTTCATGCCGGCCGAGCTGATGTTCGGACAGAAGCCGATCATGCCAGCAGAGCGAACGATCTCCTCGTGGGCCACGGTGGACTGGAGGGATGAGATGAGCCGGGAGGAATTGTTGGCGGCGCGGATTCGACAGCTCGAGCGGAGGCCGGAGGACGTAGAACGGGCCGTGGAGAAACTTCGAGTAGCGAGGATAAGGAACAAAGCCCGGTTCGACCGAACACACCGGCTCCGGCCAAGGAAGATCGAGGAAGGCGACTGGGTGCTAGTCTACGATAGCAGTCTCGACAATCAGCACAGGGCCACGCGGAAGTTTGCGAGGAGGTGGTTCGGGCCTTACGTAGTAACAGGCGCCAACGCCGCCAATGGGACGTACCATCTCGCGGAGCTTGACGGTACGAGAATGGCGATACCGGTAGTGGGGAAGAGGATCAAAGCGTTCAAGAAACGACACGACGGTGAGCCGGAGCAAGGAGGCACGGACAGCAACGACGAGCAGCCCGAGGCGGAGGACGAACCGGTTAACGAGGAATAAAAGCAAGGACCGGTTTTCTCCAAGCAGGAACCCAATTTTGGCGAATACTGTGGATGCGTGGTTAGGTGGGGGCGGATGTCGTGAAGAAAACCGTCCCCAGGCGCAAACCGTGTATAGTGTGTGTGAACCGGCCCTTACACGTGGGCACGTCCCTTGTCGTATAGTAGATAGGTAGGCACAAAGGTTAAATCCTAGGTAGCAATATTCTGTAAGGGAAATCGAGGAGTATCTCTGTCCGAAAGGACAGAGAATTAATGTGATGTAAACGGGCAAGGCGGCCTCCCTCCTTGAGCTATAAAAGAGAGGGAGACGGGGAGAGAAGGGATCGTGTGCTAGAGGGGACGAAGTGCTGTCGGACTAGGACCGAGCTCTTCTCCTCTGTCGTTCTCCATAAGCTTTCTTTGCGCAGGTTCTCGAGAGGCTGATTCTGCTCCGTGGAACGCCTGTGTGCTTCCAGCAGAATCTCCATCTTGCTCCCCTGTGTGCGTGGGTGATTAGGCGTCGACACCCATCTCGTCGACCTGATCGGCCGTAACCGTTCGAGTCATCTGCATACATATATTTATATACGCGTTCTTACACTCTATCTCCTGCCCAACTTGTGTCTCTTGTGTTGATTGGGCTGTGTTCCCACGCGCTTCTTTGTCTATCCGTGTGTGAGCGTGTCTCTCTCTCCCTCTCTCTCTTTTCCCCCACCTATTCCTCGGTCCAAGACCCCAGTGGTCCCGCCTTGTTCTCCATGCACGCATGTAGCAACGTGACAACGGCGATGATTACACTTCTCAAAGAGTTTTGGGACGTCTTTGCCTGGTCTTACGAGGATATGAGAGGGCTCGATCCTCAGCTATATCAACATCATATACATTTGAGCAAAGACGCCAAACCGGTAGCACAATGACGGTACCGGATGAATCCGAACTACGCCGCCAAAGTGAAGGAGTTGGCTTTATCCGTCCCATAAAGAAATCGACATGGCTGAGCCTGATAGTAGTCGTACCGAAGAAAAACAGAAAAATTAGAGTATGTGTCGACTACCGGAAGCTTAATGCAGCGACGGTAACTGATGCATTTCCACTTCCATTTACGGATGGAGTTTTGGACGCAGTCCCTGGCCATGAGGTATACAGTTTTTTAGACGGATTCAGTGGATACAACCAAATCTAGATGCACCCCGATGACCAGGAGAAAACAACTTTCGTCACTGAATGGGGAGTGTTTGTTGCTGTAGTGATGATGTTCGGACTCAAAACGGCGCCGACAACGTTCTAGAGGATCATCATGGAAATATTCGGAGAATTCATACTGGCATTCATGTAGGTGTTCCTCGACGACTTCGCCGTGTACAACTGGGAAGGAGATCACCTTTAGCAACTCCGACTGTGTCTAGAAAAGTGTAGGGCTTACCGGCTAAGCCTATTCGGAGAATTCATATCGGCGTTCATGCAGGTGTTCCTCGACGACTTTGCCGTGTACAGCTGGGAAGGAGATCACCTTCAGCAACTCCGACTGTGTCTAGAAAAGTGTAGGGCTTACCGGCGAAGCCTGAATCCGGCGAAGTGTGTATTTGGCGTGTCCAGCGGAACGCTACTGGGGCACATTGTGAGCAAGGAGGGCATCGCCGTGGATCCATACAAGGTAAAAGCAATCCTGGAGGCACCAGCACCAAAAACGGCAAAGGGATTGAGCCGTTTCTTAGGCCAAATCCGTTGGAATAGACGAATGCTCTGGTATTTGGCAAACCTAGCTACACCACTGCATGTTGCGGTACACCGAACACCATTCCAGTGGCCCGGCACCGAAGACAAGGCGTACCGGGCACTCAAAGTTCTATTGTCACAAGCGCCAATAGTGCAACCCCCGGATTGGGCGAAGGAATTTCATGTGTTTGTGGATGCGTCCGACATTGCAATCGGGAGTGTGTTGATGCAACTTACGGAGCCAAGATGGTACCGGCCTATATATTATGCAAGCCGGAAGTTATCCCAAGCCGAACGAAATTATTCCACCACGGAAAGGGAAGCTTTAGGCATGTTCTACAATATAACAAAATTCAGGCATTATTTATTGGGAAGGAAGTTTTCCTTCCATGTAGATCATTCAACACTCCTCTACCTAGTGTCCAAAGCGTCACTTACCGGTAAGTTGGCCCGGTGGACTTTGCTATTACAGGAATTCGAATTCGAGATATTCCACTGACCCAGCATACAACATGCGGTAGCAGATTATTTAAGCCGGTTAGATTCCGGCGAAACCGGCGACGGAGTACCAGATGAGTTTCCGGATGCTGAGCTATTTCGAGTCACCGTGGAAACAACAACAGATGAAACGGTGTCACCATAAGATAAGTGGCTAACAAATATGCACCAATTTCTGAGCACCGGATTGCCTCCGGAGGAGATGAACCGGGACGAGAGGAAACGCTTGGCGGTACAAAGCCGGCACTTCTGTTTATTACGGGACGCGCTATACCACAAAACTGCGGACGGTATATGGCGACGAGCAGTGCGTAGCGACGAGAAAGAGGTAATACTATGGGAAGCACACTACGGAGTCGCCGGAGGCCATTATGCCGGGGATGCTACAGCAAGGAAGATATGGCAAAGTGGCCTATGGTGGCCTATGGTCCGGTATGCGAAAGAGTGTGATCTATGCCAGCGAATGGGCCAGCCAACGGAACAAGCTAGGATGCCGCACTAGCTAGTACTACCGCTAGAACCATTTCAAAAATGGGGACTGGATTTTGTCAGACCATTTAAACCACCGGCAATGAGAACTGGCAACCGGTATGTGATCGTCGCGACGGACTATTGCACTAAATGGGTGGAAGCCAAAGGCCTACGAGACAACACCGCGGCGTCAATGGCAAAATTTTTATACGAATACATTTGGTGCCGGTACGGATGCCCCATAGAGCTGATAAGCGACCGAGGAGGGCACTTTCTTGGACAAGTAGTGGAGAGCTTGACGTCATTCTATGCGGTAGTACATACACGGAGCACCCCGTACTACCCACAAGCCAACGGATTAGCTGAGTCAACAGACAAAACGCTACAGAATATCCTGCGCAAGATCGTCAATGAAAATCGGACAGATTGGGACATGAAGCTACGCAGTGCGCTCTAGGCTTACTGGACAACGTACAAAACAAGCATCCGAACAACGTTGTTCCAGTTTGCATTCGGATTAGAGGCAGTCATGCCAGTCGAATTCCAGGTACCGATCTTACGGATTCAGATTCGGGAACGACTCAATGAAAAGGAATCGGAGGCAATTCGGTTAAAGGCTCTGTGTGAACTAGAAGAACACCGACTAGCGAGCATCATGCACTTGGAATTGGAACAACGGCGACGGAAAGCGTTTGTAGATCGGCACCGGAAGGGAAACGAAAAGATGTTCGAAATCGACAAGCTGGTACTCGTGTTCCAGACCCGGATGGGTAAAATGCTAGGCAAACTACAGTTTAGATGGACCGGACCATACTGGATCACACGTGGGTTCAATGGGTCTTACCAATTAGGGACACTTGCCGGCGAAGTGCTGGGTAAATGGGTCAACGGATTTAGACTAAAGCATTACAAAGGACCTATGCCCAAGAACCCATTTGAACGAAGGACCGACACCGAATCGGACGTTGGGAGGCCAACCAAGACGACAACCTATGAGGAAAACGGCTACCACAAAGCCGGTAAGGAGGAGCACGAGCCGACAACCGGGGAAAGCAAAACGACGGCAAACTGTCAAGAGGCCGGCAAGGTGCGCGTTTCAGGTAAGGGTCCGACAGGACCGGAGAAAAATTAACCACACAATTAATTTTACAAAAACAAATAAAACAAATAAAAGAAACCATCGAAAGGAGTGGTGGAAACGGCCATGCAAATGAGGAGTAAAGAGACACCTTGAAAAGGTACGAGGAGGCTATGAATAGGACATTAAACCACCGCCACATGGCACGCAATGCTATTATAGTACACGACCTGCACATGCGGAGGCTCGAAAAAGGCGCCAAGATGCAGAGAGAAAAACCCTGACGCATCGAGACCTTCTCCTTTCGCGAACCAAGGAGAACAGACGCAGGAAGACGCGTGAAGATCAATCGAAGAGAGCTCGGGCACAGAGAACCCCCTCACTCAGAACTTTCTCTCTCACACTCTCCCCACCATCAAACCTCGCCAACGCTCTCCGACCTCGATGCAGAGATGGACTGCCAGACACTGTCTGAAGCCGCCAAGAAATGGCTACGGCAACACGGACTAGAGGGTTTCTTGACGATCATGGAGGCGGCGCCACACAAGGAGGCCGAAAAGATTATCAAAGAAATTGACACAGAGGTGATCACGGAGGAGGCGATCCGTGCGTTAACAGGCCTTCCGGAGGGGGGCATCAACACGATCGACAATCCTACCTCCGAGCAGCTCATCAAATATTTCAGTGAGTATTCTCTCGCCAGCAAAGGCTACAGGACACAGGGCGGTGAAGACATGTTATTCCGTGAAATTGCCCGTGTACTCCATGAGTTTGGCCACGTATACCCTCGACCCCCCGTTATGCCTCAGAACTGAGTAGGCTTGATTATCGCGACGTACGAAGGGGTCAAGGTGGATTGGCCGGTGCTGATCGTCGACGGGTTGTGTACGGCTATTGATATCGTAAGAGGAAAGGACGGCAAGGAAGGCCGGAAAATATGGCATGCAGTGACGCAATGGCTAACCCTATTGGCGCCACCAGTCGAGCCGGTCCAGACCAAGAAGCGGGGAAGAGCAACAGACGCCACCCCGAAACCTGCTTCGAAATGGCAACAGTTGTTGGCCTCCAAGGCCACGAAGGGGAAGACGGCCGACACAGAGAAGGCGGCAAAGGAGCGTGCTAGCCGGAAGTGGCCGATGGACACACACAAGGAGACACCAGCACGGCCCCTGAAGAGCCCACTCCACCGACCGGTGCAGCAAGAAACGGACACCCTGGCGGCAAGGATGAATGCTGGGACTCAGGCGGAGGAAATGGAGGAAGAACCCATAGAGCACCTCCAGCGGCGGCCGGTGAAGAGCACCGTTGAATCAGCTGGGAAGCGTTCGGACCCACAAAAGGATGGAACGCCCGCAACCCACACTGAGCATCCCACGCCAAGGGAGGCACCGGAACCGGTTCGGATGGAACCAATCACAGAAGTCCCTGCACAACAGGTAGCACCGGCAAGCCCCGTAACGCAAGAGCCGGTTATACAAAGGCCAACCTCCTCAACCGGCCAAGAACAAGCAGACAAGGGGCGGCTAGCCGAATAAAAATTTCAACTAAATAATTTTTTGTCAAGAAAATCAATAGCCTTATATTTCATATGTCATGTTTTTGGTGAAATTCTAAATTAACGGAATGGAATTATATGCAACTTTAATCATTTGAACCGTAATTGTGGCGAAGATAAAAATAGTTGCCCACGCCAAGAATGACATAGATGCTAATTTTATAATATAATCACATATAATACGTCAAACTTTAAAACTTAATAGTGTTATAACTCTAGAAGGTAGAAGTCAAAGAAAAACATTTAATACCCTTAAAATTATAGACTTAGTCAAATTATACATAAATCAAATACTAAAGATTATCCACACACAACGTTTCTAGATGACCCATCCTTGCACTATTGATGGCCAAAATCATCTATAAAAACCCTTGCAGACTTTCCAAAGAAAGGTTGAAGAACATGTAAAACATTAATACCATTCAAATTATACAGTTTGCCAAATAAACTCAAACTTTAAGTTTTAATTGTGTTCAAATGAAACAATAGTCACAAGTCAATGTCTATCATTTAATATCGTTCAAATAATACACCTAACCATAGAAATCAATCTATAAGCAAGTCAAGCAACGTGGGCTCTTCTGGATGAATGGACTCTTCTAAATTGTCCTCTGTAGTATTGATTGTTTGCTTCACTGAACCATGCATATGTTCAAATTCTATTACATCTTCTAGGTCCACAAGGTCCCCTGCGTCTTCATCTATAGGTTCCATTGGCTCTCTCGAAGTCATCTGAAACCTCTCTGTTTCATTGATGTGCTTCGCTCCGACTTCTTGATCTTGATCTGGACAATCCCAGATTCCTTGGATCCTCATTTTGATGTAGTTAGCTTGTTCAGGGTCCTTCTCCAACACGACACGGTTTCTGAACATTTTTAATGCACAAGCTGTAGTAGTACCTGATCGTAAAATAGAAGTGCAAAAGTCAAAATAATAATGAAAGTCTATAACTTAATCAAATTAACGAGACTAAACTTATATTACATATACTTGTGCCAGAGAACAAATCCAGAACCCAATCATCTGGGTTTGACAAGAGCTCGATTAAGCGGTTGATCAATCTTTGAGGTATTTGATAAGGGTTCACAAGGCTCTTTTCACCTGATACATGTCGAAGCTTCTTTGTCACAGCTGGGCACATTATATAATTTACAACGTTTCTTTCGTTAACGTGTGCCCGAGCCTTCTTCTTCGTTATTACATCATAATAACCCACGCTAAGATGCTCAACTGCACTGACCATACGATTGCCCAGGCTACGTGTAATATTTGTTTTAATCCTATTGAACCCAAAACAAATGAGTTAAAATTTGAATGGAACATATATAAACCACATATCTAAGAGAATATTATCAAAAAACAACGTATAACTCACCAATGCATATGCTCTGTTGCATGACATCGTGACTTTAAAGCAGTTGTGACTGACAATGATTGACCCATGCTATGAAATATGACTATCCTCCACAATGGTGCTAAGGTCAACTCTGCGAAGTCCTTTACCATCTTCTCAATCTGGGGGTACTTGAAAGGCACATCATCGAACATGGAACCCGTGATCCGGAATCCGTACGGTATATCAACAATAAGTAATGTATAGTGCCTTTTTGGTAATATGTCGAGCATATTCACCACATCCCCCTAGAATACACTATAATGTAATTGTTTGAAAGGGTCAGCTCTATGCAAAAAACTTTTTACCGTTGCGAAGTCCTCCGACACTTCCAACTCCTTTCCCTTTGTCATTCTTTTTTCGTATTTAGCACGTTCCAAGTGCGTAATGAACGAACTTGGAATACCGTCATTACTATCACCAACTTTCTTTGATCGAGGTGGTTTCTGCAAAATTCATTTCCTGTAAGGAATATATCTGATAAATGATAATTGAATCTTTTCCAATTGAAAATACACATACCCATTCTCTAAATACAATGAAGAACTCTTCTAATGCCTTATATGATGATGTTATTGGGCAAGCTTGTTCGACTTCTTCCCAGGTTGGTAGGCACAATTTTTTCATCATCAATTCTTGTATCTTCATGTATAATTTATGACTAAAAATAAAATATTAAATGTGAAATCAGTTATCAAAGGAAATGCACAAGAATAAAGAAAAACATTTCAATTTTACATACTTTTGTAACTCAGTCACCATCTCGTCCAAGCTAAACTCCTTGGCTACAACTCGAGACAACACAGATATTAACAATCTATCGTCTTTAATTCCTTGTAGTGACCTCCAAGGTAGCAACTTCATATCTTCGGCCAACTCCTCAATAAATAAGTCACTTTTACGTGACTTTGTCTTCATCTCCACTTGTGGATCTACCTTGGCCTTCTTTGCCCGTTGACCTTTGACCTCCTTGCGCTCCCACATGCCAAATATTCTATCCTAGAGATCCCATACCTCACCTGTTCTAAAGGCAAGCTGAAACCATGAGTCATATTTCCGTAGCCCTTCAGATTTCGTACTCTCGTCAACTGCAATACCCACTTCTAGTAAACATTGACGTCGTAAGCCAGGGTTCAACTTGGGTTCAAATCTTTGCAATGCATCCAAATACTCATGGTGAAAGAATCTGATGCGTTCGATACAAGACATATTATGTCTATAATCATTATCATTGTTGTGGTCCCATGCTAACAACTTGGCCTCTTCATGAGTAAGACCTGCATATACTTTACATTCTGCGTACTTAAAAAACGGAGTGAGCGGATATTCCTTGACGAGTTGACGTCGGGCTTCAGCTGAATGAGATCCTCCGATAACATAATAAGTATAATCATCTGAAGAGCTATATTTAAAATCAGCAACTGTCGAACACTGTTCAGGGTCTACCATAACCAAAAAAGGTACAACGGTTGCATGTGGATTTATCTTCATTTTGCTTTTCAAATTTTGTACATGCACTGCATGTGGCTCTCTAATCTCGAGCTTGCGTCTTCCAGTTTCAGGGTCGATGGGCGGCCTTTGAATTGAAGAAATTGGTAGATGGAAGAGTTGACCTTTTTCACTAGTTTGGTCCTAGCTATATTTTCTCTAATTCGGTTTTGCTCAGAAGTCAATACACCGGAAGATATTTGCCCTCCTGGAGGGACAATTTCAAGTTGTTTTTCATCGTCTTCTTCTTCCTCGAACTCCAAGACGTTGAGGTCCTTGTCATTAGATATTTGTCGTTTTTGATATTTTTTATGTTCCGGTTTTGTTTTCCGAGACTTTTTAGGTGGAGTCTCTGCTTCTGTGCTCATCATCTCTCCGGTAACATAAGGCCGAAGAGCTACAATAAGATTATTCTTTGTTTGCATATATTTTTGCAAAGATTTTGGGTGGCATACATCAGGTACTAGGTTTCCTTCATCAACTTGCACTCGCCTTATACCACCTGAGCTCTCAACTTCGAGGAAGATAATGGACGAATCATTGTCTTCATATTCTAAATTACGAACTTTACCATAGGGTAAGGTCTTCCCTAATTCAAGCTTTCCTTTTCCTTCCGACGTGGCAAATATAAGGAGCAATACCCCATCTTCTTCAATGTAAGTGAGACTCCATTCTATGTGTGAATAATTTTTTAGCTTATGCTCTGTGGACTTATCTTCTAGGAGCATAATTTGTTTATTTTTCGTATTCCCTACGGATGATTTCGAGGTCCCATCACCTTCGGACTCCAATAATGATCGTCGAGACTTTTCTTTTAAAAAACTCTCCTAGTCATGTTTTGTCGGAGACCGAAACTTCAACTTGAAAGAGGGCACCTTCGGACGGGGCTCACTGGGGGAAAAAAACTAAATATTTTTGTGAAATAAATGTAAAATATACTTGAATACACCAAAACAGAACTAAATTCTCTTTAATACACCGTAGTACACGTAAAATACACATAAAATGCACCTAAATACACGTAAGTGCACCTAAATACCCTTAACTACATGTAAAACACACCTAAATATACTAAACCCTAAACTGAATACTCTCCAATACACCTAAGTACACGTAAGTACACCTAAACACATACTAAACACAACTAAATACTCTCCAATACACCTAAGTACACGTAAAATAAACATAAAACACACCTAAATACACGTAAGTAGACCTAAACACACCTAAACACACCTAAACACTACTAAATACATATAAATACACCTAAGTACATGTAACAGAAACGTAAATACGACGAAATACACCTAAATATACATAAAATACATCTTAATATACCTAAAATAAAGCTAGCACGTCCTCTGAAATCCGATGCAGTGCATCGGATTTCAGAGGATTTATCGGATTTGGGAGGTTTTCTGATCATCTCCTCCCTAATCCAATGCACCGCATTGGATTAGAGAGGACATCCTCTGAAATCCGTTGCACTGCATGGGATTTCAGAGGTTTTCTGATCATCTCCTCCCTAATCCGATGCACTGCATTGGATTAGAGAGGACATCCTCTGAAATCCGATGCATTGCATCGGATTTCAGAGGTTTTCTGATCATCTCCTCCCTAATCCGATGCAGTGCATCGGATTAGAGAGGACATCCTCTGAAATCCATTGCACTGCGTCGGATTTCAGAGGTTTTCTGATCATCTCCTCCCTAATCCGATGCAGTGCATCGGATTAGAGAGGACATCCTCTGAAATCCGTTGCACTGCGTTGGATTTCAGAGGTTTTCTGATCATCTCCTCCCTAATCCAATGCACCGCATCGGATTAGAGAGGACATCCTCTGAAATCCGTTGCACTGCGTTGGATTTCAGAGGTTTTCTGATCATCTCCTCCCTAATCCGATGCACTGTAGCATCGGATTAGGGAGGAAATCCTCTGAAATCAGAGGTTTTCTCATCATCTCCTCCCTACTCCGATGCATTACATTGGATTTGGGAGGATATGATACGACATCCTCTGAAATCCGATGCATTTCATCGGATTAGGGAGGATTTTCTCCCTAATCCGATGCAGTGCATCGGATTTCAGAGGTTTCCTGATCATCTTCTCCTAAATCTAATGCAATGCTCCCTAATCTGATGCAGTACATTGGATTAGGGAGGATATGATACGACATCGTCTGAAATCCGATGCATTGCATCGGATTGGGGAGGATAACCATCGGATTTTAGAGGATGTCGTATCATATCCTCCCTAATCCAATGTAGTGCATCGGATTAGGGACGATAACCTCTTACTCTTATGTATGTGTTGTCTTAATTTCCTATCTACCCCGATGCAGTTCATCGAGTTAGCGAGGAAGTACTTTCTAATCTGATGCACTGCATCGAATTAGACAGGACATCCTCTCAAGAAACTGAAGAAATTATACATACACCAAACTAATTATAATTAAAGTCACTCAATTTTATAGATAATAAAAAAGAATCTTTATGGTATCTTTAGGAATCTTTAAATTTGGGTAATAGAAGACTTACTTACCAACTGTCTTGCTCGATTTCATGTTAGACTAGTTGTTGACAATGTGTTGATGAACACAGAAAAAGATGACTTTTTCTAAAGAGTGCTCTGAGCTCTTGAAACGTGTAAGAGATAATGAGCGGTAGATCTCTATTTATATAGTTAACTTAAATTGTTTTTTTGGAAAATAAAATAATTATTTTAAAAAAAAGATTTTCTCTTAAAAAAATACAATATTACACAATAATTTATTATAAAAAATTTACAATATTAAATAATAATATGATGTCAATATACCTTATCTTTTATCCCAAGATGTCTTCATATGGTTTATGTTCGTAGACTAGATCTTAAATTCTTAAACTTCTACTTAAACAAGAGAAAGGTGTTAATTTAAGTTAGGCTTCAAGATGTCTTGTGCTTCAAGTAGATCATCCTTGTTTTCAATGGACCCTTATGCTTTATCGAGTAACTCATATTTCTCAGTCGATGAGTACAAGGTCCCAAGTGTTTCAAAGGGTCCAAGTGAAAATGTTAGTTGTGATGTTGGTAATAACTCAAACTCACTTTTCTCAATTGACCCTTTCAAGAGGCCAGGACAAAGTGGTATACAAGATAGCAAAAGTTGTGCAAGCATTGACAAGGATGAAACCACATCTGGCGAAGCTTGCGTAACAAAGCCTCTCACATTCCAAAGAGTTCCTCAACAAGTTAGTGTAAAGAGATATAACTTTTTATGTTCTGATCGTCAAATTGTTTGTGATTCGAGCAAGACATGTTGTGGGAATCTATGTCTTAATAAATTTGGAAAGTCAAACTTACGAATAATGCGGGAGAAGTATCTATCACTTAATGGTGAGGAACAAGATACTTTTCTTATTTCACATATGCAGCTTGTAAGAGATCATGCTACTGGAGCTAGTTCAATGCACGTTGAATATTACCTTGCATTGAGGACTAAGTGTTGTAGAGTTGCTTTCAAAAATTGCTCATAGCATTGGGAACATGAGGCTTCAGAGAATACAACTAAGATTGGTAAAGGATCGTTTATACCTTTTGATATGAATTCCTCTGGTAGTAAGGGTCTTATAGGGCGTCATTCTATTAATTGGATGGAGATATATTTCTCAAAGCAATGTGATATTATGCCTACTACTGGGAGATTGCAGTTGTCTGATAATTTCACTCGTCGTGAGGTGTATCAAGAATATAAAGACGACATGTTGTCACAAGGTGTACCTTACATACAGTATCGACATTTCAATCGATTATGGAGGTTACAATTTAACAATGTGGTTATACCGAATAATGTTCGAATGGGTGTTTGTTCAATATGTGCAAGTTTAAAGAGTATGGCAAAGGGTGGGAAATCAAATGATGAAATAAAGAATTACAAGAATCTATTGAAAGAACACCATGAGAGTCAAGCATTGGAACGTTCTAAAGCTATGCACCACCGAGGAAAAGCTCTCCAATCACCTGAAAGGTATATGTGTATGATTATTGATGGCATGGATCAGAAGAAGACTTGTTTGCCACACTTTCAAAGGTTGCCAAAGGATATTGGAGATGAATGCCTTGTACAAATGCATTTAGTAGGTTGCTTGTCATATTGTCAGACAATAAGGCCTCAAGTATTCTTAACTTATCCTAATATCCACAACAACCCTAATCTTACAGTTACAGTCATGCAAAGAGTGTTGCAGTCTTGGCCAGGTATACTCCCGCCTGTTCTATATGTGCAACTTGACAATACAGCCAGAGAAAACAAAAACTCGACTGTTTTCGGTTACTTAAGCATGCTAGTAGAGAAGGGTTTATTTAAGAAGATTAAGGTTAACTTCTTACTAGTTGGTCATACCCATGATCATATAGATCAAATGTTTAGTAGGTTCTCAAAGAAATTAGCACGATGTGATGCTTTCACGCTTCCTACGCTAACAACGTTGATCAGTGAAGCTTATACCCCGAAGCCCGAAGTACATCTGTTGAATGAAGTGTATGATTTTAAACGCTTCTGCATGGATGGTGATGGGGCTCAAGGTAGGGTTCTTGCACCTCTGAATAATATAAGTTTTAACCATGTCTTCCTCATAAAACGAAGTGATATGATCCACAACACGACGATGTTGTATGCAAAACATTACTCATCTAGTTCACAATGGGAGCCACAAGAGGGTTGTAGGTTCTTACTTCATTTTCCAAATACAGAAATCCATGGTGCAGAACAAATGCCGTATGATGACCATAAAAAAATGGTTCATAGCAACTCAATTGATGAGAAAAAGATATATTGGATGCGATGCCTTGAAGAGAAACAAAGAAATATTGAGCGCACCAAGAAGTATGCTGGTGATCAAGATGTTCAATGGTGGGATACCTTCTTTAACCATCAACATACAATTTTAAACAACTACATTGCCGGAGTATGGCCAATCCAAAATGCTTTCACATGGAACATTGGTATACCGTCAATAGTTTCACCTGCTAACCATCAATTAATTGGTAATGTTGAACTCAATAATCTAGTTCGCCCACGACAGAGAGATATTTATGTGGGACCAAGAATATCGCGTACTGCAGAGGCAAGATGGCAAGGCAGTTTGCATGAACTACAAGTTGGGATGTTAGTTGCAACATTAGCTGGGGATGATGAGTTGGGCCATCCATTTTGGATTGCTAAAATTTTGGATATAATGAAGGATGAATCAGGCAATCAAGTTAAGCCCATTGTGGTTCATTGGTATCACACCTCTTCACCAAATCCATTCACTGGAAAGTACTCTTTAGAGATGGTTAAGGATGTTGAAGGCACAACTAGAAAGCGAAGAAGAAAGAATCTACCAAGCACGTCTGTTCTTACATTGGATAATGTTGACATACTAGTGTATGACTTCTCCTTGACCAAAACAGGCCATCTAAGACAGACCACAATCAAGATATTAAAAGAGAAGATCCCAAATGCGGCTCCAACCACTACACAAAGACAAACAAGAAGCATGTCTCATAACCATGGTGATGTTGGATTGCAATTGGATGAAGACAATGCATTGGTTGCCAGTGATGATGAGGATGATACCTCACAAAGCTCTTCTAGTTCATTGGATGGGTCTGAAAATGATGGCATAGACTTGGAAAGCGATAGTTTGACACATGCTCTGTAGATATTGAATTGTACATCAAAATGTCAGTTAACGAATATGTATAAATATAGGTGGTAGTCATTTTGTACATTCTTTTGTAAGTTTGGCATGTCTATTATTTAGGCCTGTTTTGAAAGACCTACAATTTTGGACATGCTTAAAATCAATATATTTTTGGGTCATTTTTGAAAATCCTTTATGCATGCGGCACCCCTTTTTGTCAATCGACCTATTTTGTGTCTTTTTTTGACGGATAGTTCTTAAAATGCGACATATTACCTATTTCAAATGTCTCGGTGTTTTAAGGAGGTCCAAACCAGAGTGTGAAAGGAATAGTTTATTCGGGAACTGTTGTAATTAGTAGTCTTAATATATATTAATATATGAGAAGATGTGGACGGACAGACCGGTGTCGCGTTACTACGTGCGTGCGTGGAGAAACGAGGCGGGACCACCGAGGTCTTGAACCGAAGAGCAGGTGATAGGAGGGGAAAGAGAAAGAGAGAGACGACCGGTAACGTATGAGCAAAGAAACACAGGGACACGGCCCGTCAACGCAGAAAACACGAATGGACACAGAGACAGAGAGACACGAATGTTTGTATATTAACAAATGACACAAAACAACAGAGCACGCGAGCGGTTACAACCGAACAGGCCGGCGAACAGATGCCGATGCCTGCTCGTCTGCGCACGAAAGGGGATAGGATGGAGGTGTTGCCGGAAGCACACGGGCGTTCCTCGAAGCAGCGCGAGCCTCTCGAAATCCTGCAGAGAAGAGCGATGGAGAATGAACAGAGGAGAAACGTTCGGTTACGGTCTGATAGCACTTCGTCCTCCTCAACGCGCGATCCTGTCTCCCCGCGTCTCCCTCTCTTTTATAGCTTCAAGAGGGGAGCCGTTTCCCTCATTAACTTCCTACCTACTGAATCTAACTACCTAGGATATACCTTTGTACCTAATTCTCTACTATATACATTAAAGGGCGCGCACGTGTGAAGAGCCGGTTCACGCGTGCTATGCACTGATTGCGCTAAGGGACGGTTTTCTTCACGACATCCGCCCCCACCTAACCACGCATCCACCGGTGTGCGCCAAAATTGGGTTCTGGTTGGAGAAAACCGGTCCGGGTTCCGGTTCGTCGTCCACCGGTTCGTCCTCTGTTTCAGACTGTTCGTCGTCACTGTCCAGGCCTCTCAGATCCGGTTCACCGTCGTGGCGCTTCTTGAACGCTTTGATCCGCTTCCCTGCTACCGGTATCGCCATCCTTGTACCGTCGAGTTCCGCCAGGTGATACGTCCCGTTGTCGTTGGCGCTCGTTACCACGTAAGGCCCGAACCACCGCTTTTCAAACTTCCGTGTTGCCCGGTGCTGGTTATCGAGGTTGCTGTCGTAGACTAGCACCTAGTCGCCTTCCTTGATTTTCTTTGGTCGGAGCCGGTGCGTTCGGTCGAACCGGGCTTTGTTCCTCATCCTCGCCGTCCGAAGTCTCTCCGCCGCTCGTTCCACATCCTCTGGCCTCTGCTCGAGCTGCCGTATACGCGCCGCTAGCAGTTCTTCCCGGCTCATCTCGTCTCTCCAGTCCACTGTCGCCCAAGAGGAGATCGTCCGTTCCATCGGCATGATCGGCTTTTGTCCGAACATGAGCTCTGACGGCATGAACCCGGTTACCGAACTGTGCGTTATCCAGTCCGCCCACAAGGCATAAGGTAACAGTCGTGGCTAGTTCCCGACCTGGCCTCCGCATGCCCGGACTAGCGCTTTGACGATCGATCCGTGTCCGCGCTCCACCTTCCCGTTCGCCTCCGGATTGTACGCTGTGGTGAGCGAGAGCTTGACGCCTAACCGGTCGAACAGCTCCTTGGTCTCTTCGGCGTCCAACTCCCCGCGGTCAGCCACGATCTTCCCGACGCACCCGTACCGGCATATCACGTCCTCGATCAGGAACCGACACACGGCCGCGGTCGTTTGGTTCTACAGGGCTCGGCCTTCCATCTGGTTCGTCAGGTCCTCCCGGGCCAGCACCAGATATCGCATCTGCCCTACGCCCATCGGCATCGTCACCAAATCTACCATCCATTTGAAGTGGATGGCCGGAGGGTATGTACGGTGAAGCTTGTCCCGATGTCGGACTATGGAGTGTATCTGACAGCTCTCACAAGTTGTCATGAACCGATGCACGTCCCGGTACAATCCCGGCCACCAGTACTTCCCCTTTAGTTTCTCGAACGTGGCCCACGTCCCACGGTGTCTAGCCCAGGGGCTGTCGTGGTAGGCCTCCAACAACTCCTCCTGTTCCTCCTTTATCGCCACTACTCGGAGCGGGATGTCATTTCTCTTCTTCGGGTGCTTGCACAAGTATCCGTCCCGGAGAAAGAATCGGTACGCTTTCTTCCGGATCCGGTTGGCCTCGTTCTTTGTCCATGACGCGTCTGGCGTCATGGTCCTTAAGAATCCCCCAATCTGCAGCCACTCCCTATCCTCCTTGCTCTTGTTGAAATCGTTAAGCGCCGGAGTGCTCCCCCCCCTCGGTTGTTACGTAAGCCGCCTCGAAGAAGTCCACGTCGACTTCCTCGTCCTCCGAAACCATGCCGCCCTCGTTGTCGAATCGCGCCCTCGAAAGCATGTCGGCCATGGCATTGTCTTTCCCGGAAATGTGTCGTATTTCCGGGCACAGGGACTTGATGTACGCTATCCACCTGAGCATTGCCAGGTCCGGGGTTGCGCATCCGGAAACCATGCCGAGAATCGGTAGGCAGTCCGTCTCGATAATCACTTCTGTCCCGATTAGATAGTCTTTATCGGCCTTCACCGCTGAAACGATACCCCAGAGTTCGCGTTTAACCTGCACGTATCCTCGCTGTCGCTCGCTGAGGACCTTTGCGCCGAACCGGATTGGGAATCGAATGCCGTCCTCATCTTCTTGGTTGACGACCCATCCGATCCCGGTCGGACTTGTATCTACCGTTATGTAGATGGGAGTGCCTTTCTCGTAGACAGCCTTCCGGAGTGCCGGAGCTGCAGCAAGAGCCTCCATCTTTCGCACCGACTTCGTATGCTCGTCTCGCCACTCAAATTTTCGCCCCTTTTTCAGCAACCCGTATAGCGGCTTGGCAACGTGGGCGTAATGCAGGATCCATATGTGGTAGAACGCTGTCGTGAAGATTTTCGGCAATAGTGTGAAAATCCCATAAAACATACGAAATCGAGTATGAATCACATAGTACAATAATTGTGAAGATAACATTTTAAATAAATTTAATATCTAAGTACAAAATGATGGAGGTTTCGAATGCACTTTATTACACGAGAAACGGACAACTAAATGTCAAGATATGAGGGTATAAAGTTTGTGAAAGGAAAAGAGAAATTTGTGAGATATCCCACATAGGCACGACAAATACGGCTCTCATCATATATAAGGTGGAGCAAAAGATATTATCTTTGTGTCTATGTGTGGAGCATAGAGAGTTCAAGATAACTTGAACTAAGAGTGGAGGTGGGCTAGCTACTCGTAAAGGGTTTTGGCCAACCAAAACCGGACCGGCGATGGAGCTGGTGATCTGACGACATCTGGCGCCAGTGAGACACCGGCATCCGACAGCAATCCGGCGACGGCGACGGCGGCGGCATCGGTATCCGGCGAGGCACCGGTAATGGATGGTGGATCTGGTCTCGATGCCAATGGGAGTGGGACAAATGAAGTACTTAGCGCTGCCAAGGGAAGACTTGACAAATCAAGTGGAAGGACGAGCCTTGACAAATAAGACGACTTTAGCTGTTTGCAAATTTCTACTTGAAGATGTTGTTTGCCGATATGGATGTGTAGGGAAGATAGTGGCCGACCGAGGGGATTTGGACGCGCACGAAGCGACAGAGCTCTTCGAAAGACTAGGAGTGAAGCTCTCCCTCACGATTGCCTACAATCCGGAAGCAAATGGGAAGATCGAGCAAGGGCATGAACCTATCGTTAAAGCCATCGTACGGGCATGCAACGGTCGAGTTGGGAATTGGCCACGACTATTACCCTATGCCTTGTGGGCCAATAGAACGACACATAGCTCGGTGGTAGGGTATATACCGACGGAGCTTATGTATGGACAAAAGCCGATTATGCCCATCGAAAGGACGATCGCCTCATGGGTAGCGATACCGTGGGAGAACGAGATGAGCCAAGAAGAGTTATTAGCGGCGCGGATAAGGCAACTTGAAAGAAGACCTGAAGATTTAGAAAAAGCGCGAAAGATGATGAAGGCAGCCCGAGTAAAGAACAAAGTTCGGTTCGACAACACGCATCGGCTTCGTCCCAAGAAGATTGAAGAAGGGGATTGGGTTTTGGTTTACGACAGCACCCTTGACAATCAACACAGTACAACAAGGAAGTTCGCAAGAAGATGGTTCGGGCCGTATGTGGTGACAAGTGCCAACGATAATGCCACATACCACCTTGCGGAACTAGACGGATCAAGGTTGGCCGTACCCATTGCGGGAAAAAGAGTAAAGATTTTCAAGAAAAGACAAGACAAGGATTCTGACCTCGATTACCTCGACGATGAACATAATAGGCCGGACGAAAATGAAGACATGGAGGAATCTAATTGATCATTGTAGCTGAAATCTCCCTTCTTCTCTTCTTGGCACGTACCGGAGGACGTGCGGTTTGGTGGGGGTGGATGTCGTGAAGATTTTCGGCAATAGTGTGAAAATCTCATAAAACGTACGAAATCGAGTATGAATCACATAGTACAATAATTGTGAAGATAACATTTTAAATAAATTTAATATCTAAGTACAAAATGATGGAGGTTTCGAATGCACTTTATTACACAAGAAACGGACAACAAAATATCAAGATATGAGGGTATAAAGTTTGTGAAAGGAAAAGAGAAAATTGTGAGATATCCCACATAGGCACGACAAATACGAATCTCATCATATTATCTTTGTGTCTATGTGTGGAGCATAGAGAGTCAAGATAACTTGAACTAAGAGTGGAGGTGGGCTAAGAGCCGGTTATCCGGCGGCATCCGACGGCAAACCGGTATCCGGCGCCGGCACCGGTATTTGCCGGTGAGACGACGACATCCGGCGGCAGCACCGGCGGTATCCGGCGCCGGTGAGACGATGGCACGGGTATCCGGCGGCAACCAGCGAGGCACTGGTAACCGACGGCATCCGGCGACGGCACGGGTATCCAACGGCAACCGACGACGGCATCCGGCGAGGCACCGGTAACCGACGACATCCGGCGAACCGGTGTGCGACGACTAGATAAATAAATATATAAATATATATACTTACATATACAAGGAGGGCAAGTAAGGATTCGAACCTTGCACCTCCAAGTTAGGAGTCAATTGGCTTACCATTAAGCCATGCTATTTAGTTGAAATTATATTTCTATCATTCTACTTTTACATGTAAATCTTATACATGAGAGCTAAAATGAGTGACATGGTTATCATGCACCACATGTAACACATAAGCGCCAAATGGCAAACATGCAATTTATGCATGTCTTGTACCCTCACATGCATCATATGCATGAGAGCATCTATAAAAGAAGGGGGAGGAGAAAAAACACGGTTTTTTTTTATGAAAATGAAGAGGAAGAAATTTGTTATCAAATTGATCGTGTAACTTGTTTCTTAAATCTAAAGATAAAACTTTAATCAATCTTTCTCAATCGTTTAATCTCAACTTCTCTCTTTCCCAATCTATCTTAAGTACTTTCTCGCCAAAGCTTGTATCAACTTTGAATCCTTCCGGTCCAGAACCCCGGCGGTTCCGCCTCACGATCCGCGCGTAGTGACGGATCTTCATGACAACGCGCACGCTCCCAAGAACCTCCATACCTCCGTGACCGAGTTACAGTCGGGCTTCATTGCGGAGATGGCTTCTACCTTAGCCAGAGACGGTTTCCAGCCATACGGTCCACATAGATGTCCGACGACCATGATCTCAGATTGCCCGAAGGCCGATTTCTCCCCGGAGAAGGTGAGCCTCGCGTCCTCTAGCCTCTGCAGCACCCTCTTGCAGTCGTCAATGTGTGTCGCCACGAATTTCTGGCATCTGTCCGGTTCGATCGTTTCATCCCTTTTCTCCACCGGACATCCCTTGATCGGGATGTCGTCCAAGAATGGCATGGTCATGTCTGGGATACAATCCCTCAGCACCTTGTTCATCGCATTCACCATGTGGGCCACCGAGTTCGTCCCTCCTTGTGGCAGGGTACACATCCGCACTAGGCCGAGAGGAGTCCGCATTGTCGTAATGTCTCTGCTCTCTACGGCTAGTTGGAACTGATCGTACCCCGAGTACAGATCCCCGACCGAGTAGATCGACCTTCCGGCGAAGGCCTCCGCGAACTCCTCTATCGTTGGTCCGATTCCTGCGTTCCGAATGGTCACTCTGTTGACCGGTTGCAGGTCTTGAATGAAGCGCAACGTCTCGTTCTTCTTCGGTACTATAAACCACCAGTTCGAGTACGGGGCACTCGATGGGTCGAGGATGCCCATATCGACTTTCTGTCTCAATAGCTCCATCAGCTCCGGGATGTGAGCTCTCGGTACCGGAATTGGTTTGAGATTCCACGGCACATGCGGTACTGTGAATATCACCATCGACTTCACGACTGTCGGGTCCATGCACCCGATCTCTTCCGGTGAGAATGCGAAGACTTTCTCGTGCCTTCCGAGCATTCTCCGAAACCGGTCTTCTTCCGCCGGCAATAGGAAACCGCCCCCACCGATTTTGAGCTCCCGTAGCGTTCTGTCGGTGAACGTGTGTCCTATGTAGGCCGGATCTCGTAAACTGGGGTCCGACGCGACCCCCTTGATTCGCAACTCGCTGCCCTCCGGTAAGGGTGCCGCGACTGGCCTTACCTTCCGGTCCACAGTCTTGTACTTCGTGTTAACCCGGGCCATCCGATCCGACTCGAGCCCCCGACTGAAGTCCGTGATGACTTCGTACATCTCTTCTGAACAAACCGGTATCGTCCGGTCCTCTTTAAGGCCTTCTCCGACCACCTCCCGCAGTATTCCCAAGGTATCGTTGAAGGAGACCGCCTCCACGGCTCTGTTGATTTCCTCGCTGGGACCGAGAACTCCACACACCCGAAGTCGCTCTTATGTCCTTGTCTTTTCTCGGCCAACGACGCCAACTATCGTACACCCTCCATTGTCGGAGAAACAAAACTTCCTACTTATGGTACAAGGTTTCTTCGGTTTCGCCTCTATCGTACATTTGTGGGGTTTTCCCGGAGTGTTTGGACTATCGCGGCCCCACGCCTTGACAACCCTCTCTAAAAATCCTCTCGGTTCTCGCCACCGAGGGACTCGCGGTTTCGCTCGTGGTTCGGTCGCACCATCAAGAACTGGACCGAATGATGCCCGTCCTGACTCTTGACCCTCGCGTAAGCCGACCCGTTGTCCAGCACCTTGGTCTCCATCCGCGCTGTCGTAATGTACGGTTCTCCTAGTATGACCGGGTGCGAGGACGTCTCCTGCACAAAGAAGTGTTGGTCTATCTCGACGTCGCCGATCTTGACTCTCACGTTTGGGCAGGCCCCGTGTAGTTCCTTGGTGGCGCGCGTCGCCGCCCGTATCTTCCACCCGTGCTTGGTGTTGATCGGCCATTTCCCCTTCTTGTAGAAGTCCATGGACATCAGGTTTATTTCCGAACTGTGGTCCACCAGCGCCACCACCGGTTCCTGAACATCTCCGATCTTCACCGGGGTTTCCGTGGTCGCTCGGGCCTAGTGTGGCCTCGAGTAGTGGCTCTCCGCCCACTCGTCTTCCAGCGCCATATCCTCCATGTGCGTCGTCCCCACCTCCACCGGCCTTTCATGTTCTGTCTCCATCGACAGCCTCTTCCTCTTCACCAAGTCTACAATGGAGTTGTGGAACTCCTTCTTGGCAATTCCGAGCACCTCCCGCAACGACAGTTCCACCTTGTTGTCAAGGATTCATTCTTCCAGGACCTTTCGTAGGTCCGTGGTCCTTTCGATCTCCGTGCCCAACCAGTATCCGCCCTTCTTGTGGTTATCCCGGGCACTAGTCTCATCGGCCTTGTTCTATTTCGGCCTGAATCGGGTTTCATATCTCTGTGAGGATCCGGCCCCTCCAGTTTTACCTACCCGTTTGTCTTCAACCAGAGCCTCGTAGTTCTGGCAAGCTGCTTCGACGAAACCCGTCTTTTCTTCAACCGGGTCACTGCACCCGGTTACCTCCTGGACCCGCTTCTCCGCGCGGTCCGCCTCGTCTTTCTTTAGCCGGGCACCGGCGAGGCCTTCCAGCACCGTCGGCCAGAACCCGGCTTTGCTCTCCTTCCGGGCCTCGTTGCCACCGACCCGAATACCGGCCGACGCCGAGTAGTGGACGGTCTCCACGTGCCGGGCCGCCGCCTCTTCCATCAGCCTTTTCATTCCCCCTCGCCCGTCATTTCGGTTCAGGGCCCTCCGGGTATCGCTGGCGTGCACCCGACCTTCCCACAGGTACACTACCCGGCTTCTCAAAGCCTCCGCAAAGTCCCCGCAGTCTTTCTGGATGTGGCCGACCTCGTCGTACCACATGCACCTATTTCCTGCCGGAGGCCGTCGGTCACGAGCCTGTTCGCCACCTTCCCTCCGAGCCTGGGCGATCTGGAGATCCTTTACCACCCGTGTCAACTCCTCCAAAGCTGTTCCCCGAGACGAGCCTCTGACCACGCCGGTCGAAGCCGAACCGGTTTCGAGCCACTCCCGGGTCTCTTCCCGTCACGCCTGCGGTATCGGTTCAAGCTTCCTTGCTGCGACAGGACCCGCCCCGGTCGCCCCTGTATCAGCCCACTCCCACCGTTTGTCAAAACAGCCGCAAACTCTTTTTACCGCGGCCCAGTCGGCCGTCAGCCCGTCTTCAGTTTCCAGTAAGGAGCCCACTTGCTCCCGATCCCGTACATCAACCGATTTGACAAACAATAGGACACGACTTGTGTCCAGAACGGTCCGATCGAGCGCCGAAAGGCGCGCAAAGCGATCCTCAAACTCCCGGAGGAGTGCCGACGCATTTCTTCCTTTGTCGGGGGACTCCACCCACTCCATGAAGCCCCGCTTCGAAAGTCGAAGCGCGTCATCCAGCCCGTATTTCTCCAGGAGCCGTCCTTCGAACTCCTCCCAGGTCCGGCTCTCCGGCCGGACCTCGAGCACCTCCGCATGGATGCCCGGCATCGCCACTCGAGGGAATCCGGCAAGACGCCTCTCTTCCGGAATATCCCTCATCAACATCTCCGCCCGGTAGGACGCCAAATAACTCGTGGCATCCTTTCCACTGAACCGGCCGATCATACCGACGATCGCCTCAATAGCCCTGTCAAGGGCGCCGGTGCCCTCGCGCGCGCTCACTATCCGGTCCACGGCCGAAGCCATGGCCTCTGCAAGATCCGACCCCCTCATCTTCTGCTCCTCTGCCGCCTGTTTCACGTCGGGTTCACCAAATATGTCGCGTTACTACGCGCGTGCGTGGAGAAACGAGGCGGGAGAAACATATGAGCAAAGAAACACAGGGACACGGCCCGTCAACGCAGAAAACATGAACGGACACAGAGACAGAGAGACACGAATGTTTGTATATTAACAAATGACACAAAACAACAGAGCACGCGAGCGGTTACAACCGAACAGGCCGGCGAACAGATGTCGATGCCTGCTCGTCTGCGCACGAAAGGGGATAGGATGGAGGTGCTGCCGGAAGCACACGGGCGTTCCTCGAAGCAGCACGAGCCTCCCGAAATCCTGCAGAGAAGAGCGATGGAGAATGAACAAAGGAGAAGCGTTCGGTTACGGTCTGACAACACTTCGTCCTCCTCAACATGCGATCCCGTCTCCCCGCGTCTCCCTCTCTTTTATAGCTTCAAGAGGGGAGCCGTTTCCCTCATTAACTTCCTACCTACCGAATCTAACTACCTAGGATATACCTTTGTACCTAATTCTCTACTATATACATTAAAGGGCGCGCACGTGTGAAGAGCCGGTTCACGCACGCTATGCACCGATTGCGCTACGGGACGGTTTTCTTCACGACACCGGAATCGGTATGGCGATCCAGATCCGGACTGATCCCAAAAAGGTGCCAGTTGGCACCGTTTTGTACTTCGCACCGGAGACCTATATAAAGGCCCGGTTACAATGTAATCGACAGCGGATAATTAATAGAACTTATTGCCTTAATCTTTCAGTATTGATTACCGTTCTGTACTCATTGTTATATCTTACGCGTGTTAATGATGTGTTGCTAACTAACCAATTAAGGTCTAATTAAGCGTTGTGTCGTAAGTCATCTTGCCGTAACACCCTTTGGTGAAGTGTCTTAAGTGGACACCCTGTGTTAGGTTGTTGTCCGACCCTAGGATTAACAATGATCAGCAAAATCAAGAGCATAACTCTCACCAATGGTAAACAGATAGAAATGGTTCTAGAGAGTTCGGCAAAAAGGGGAGTCATAACACCGAACCGAGCAATCGTCGAAACCTAGTCGAGTGTGGGTATTGCCGAAAACCCGGACACTATGAAGAGGAGTGCCAGAAGAAGAAACGTGAGGCAGGTTGACAACTGACAAATTATGCCACGAACTCTGACTACGGCGACCGTGTCGGAATGTTCATAATGAAGCACGAAGCACACTCGATGTATGCATTTGCGACAGCCAGCGCCTCCACTCCTTATAGTGTATGGTTTGTCGATTCAGGAGCTTCCAATCACATGACTTCCCATGAAGATTGGTTTCGGGAATTACAGAAGCCCGAACGTCCCGGATATGTCGAAACAGGCGATGATACGACTCATCCAATATAGCATATCGGGAAATGATGGCGAACAGACCTACCTCAAGAATGTACTGCATGTTCCCACCATCACGAAAAATCTAGTCTCGGTTGGCCAGATTGTAGAACAAGGAATGCAGGTACGCTTCAACAACGATGGGTGCTTCATTGGAAAAGGCGATCAAATCGTAGCTCACGGCAGACGAGAAGGCTGTATGTTCATCCTTGAGTCGAGCGAAGTAAACTCGGCTATGTATGCAAAGGGCCAAAAAGTCGAAACTGACTTAAAATTGTGGCACAAGAGAATCAGCCACATCAATCTCCAGAAGCTTCAGAACATGTAGATAAAAGGAGTCGTAATCAGACTCCTAAACTTTACGGCAAAGGTGAACATGGGCGTGTGTGAAGCATGCCAATTCGGAAAGCAACACCATCATCCACTCCCAAAAGAGCGGAATGTAAGCAAAGGGATTCTGGATGTCATACATTCAGATGTGTGAGGACCAGCCCAAACAACTACTTTCAGCGGATGTCGTTACTGTGTCACATTCATTGACGACTTCTCCCGAAATACCTGGATTTATCCGATGAAGCAAAAGAGTCAAGTGTTCGGCCACTTCCAGAAGTTCAAAGCCGAAGTGGAAAAAGCCACGGGCCGGCATGTACATTGCCTTCGATCAGATGGAGGCAAAGAATATTTTTCGGATGAGTTCTCGGCGTATCTCCGCAAGGAATGAATCCGACGAGAGTTCTCGTGTCGACATACACCTCAGCAAAATGGCGTAGCTGAGCATAAAAACTGCCACATAGTCGAAGTCGCACGAGCCATGATGAATGAGAAGAACCTGCCGAAATCGTACTGGGCAGAAGCGGCGAACACGGCCGTATACCTCATGAACAAGTGCACAACCTCAGGAGTACATGACATAACTCCACATGAGAAGTTTTTTGGGAAGAAGCTGAACTTATCGCATGTCCGCATTTTTGGCTCAATCGCCTAAGTACATATTCCCGACGATATGCGGCAAAAGCTCTATCCAAAGTCGGAGAAATGTATCCTCGTGGGATACTCGCTCAAACAAAAGGGGTACAAATGCTACAACCCATCTACTCGAAAAGTTCGTATCAGTCGAGATGTAGTCTTCGACGAGTTCGCATCTTGGTACGCACCAGAGAATACTTCGACTCCGCTCGACGCAGATGACACTGAAATTAGGATAGAAGCCGAGGATCGGCTCACGCAGATGTTCCAGGACAACCCAAGTACAACACGGCTGAGTGGACCGCAAGAGCCCCCAAGTGATAAAAGCACATCTCGGCCAAGTCCACTACTAGACAAAGGCAAGGTGAAAATGCAGGAGTATGAAGATCATTTCCATCTCGACAGTGACGTCAAAGGCCTTGACATCCACACGGATGGCGTGAAGAAACCCCTAGAATCCACAAATGACAAGCCACGCTGATCCACGCGCAAGAAGAACCCTATAAACCGCTATGGCTACGACGAGTACATGGTGTATCATTACGCATCCATGATGAAGGTAGCATCAGTATGGGAACCGGAAACGCTTTCCGAAGCCGCAAAGGATCCGCGATGGGTCAACGCCATGAATGAGGAGATGTAAGCATTATGCAAAAACGACACATGGGATCTCGTTCCTCAGCCCCCGAACAAGAAACCAATTGGTTGCAGGTGGATTTACAAGGTGAAGCACAATGACGATGGTTCCGTAAATCGCTTCAAAGCACGGCTCATTGCAAAAGGCTACGCACAGACACACGATGTAGACTACGAAGAAACCTTTGCCCCAATGGCAAAGATGACGACAGTATGGACCGTAATTGCGCTAGTAGTAGCAAAAGGGTAGTGTAAAGAATCAAGAGATGGATTCTTGTGAAGCGGAATAGGTGTGAACTATGTGTGTATGAGATAGAGATAGAGAGACACACAGAGTATACGCAAGCTTAAGTATATTAGCAAAGGAGAAACACTCAACATTATACAAGATGGGAGGAGGGTGCTTTATGTAGTCACCCTCTCTCTTCATTAACTACAAGGCTCATGGAGCATGGGGAATGTGAAAGCTCATAAGTTATGTGTCATAGAATATGATTCTATGACTCATACTAAATGCTAGAATACAAAGTGGTGACATAATGGTGACTCTTGACCGTTGAGGTGTCTCTTCACTCTCAAGGTGAGTTCACACACTAGACCAAGTTGAGCTTGATTCTCAACACGCCCCCTCACGCTCAAGTCGGGTCGGTTTCAGACGGTATCCGAAATCCGCTTCAATTCACGTTCGGGAGTCCGCGTCGACTCGCTTTATGCGGAGTTGCGGAATCCGTGCTCCAGTTTGCGTTGTGCGTAGTTACGAAGTCTGTGCTTAAGCTTGCGTGCATAGTTGCGAAGTTTGTGCTTTGGCTTATGTTTTTCTTCGCGGCTTTGCACGGTAGATCGGCTCTTTGCTGCAACGGTGTGTGGTTGCGGAATCTACACGTTATTGCGTAGTGTCTTCAGTACTCCCCCTCAAGCTTGGCAGATCAGGGATCATCAATCTGAGATCAGTCATGAGTTGCCACACCTTGTCGGCTCCTAAGGCTTTAGTGAAGATGTCGGCCGTTTGAAGATTGGTGCTTATGTGTTGTAGGTCAACATCGCCAGCCAGAACGCGCTCTCAGATGAAGTGATAGTGCACTTTGATGTGCTTTGTCCGTGCATGGAACACCGGGTTCCTAGCTAGATAGATATTGCTCATGTTGTCGCAGTAAAGGGAAGTCAGATCCTTGATGGGTATGCCCAGATCTTTCAAAATCCTCTTGAGCCATACGGCTTCACACGCAGCTACGGCTGTACCCCTGTATTCCACCTCCGTACTCGAAAGAGCGACGGTAGGCTGCTTCTTGCTACTCCAGGATATTGCTCCGCTGCCGAGGGAGAAAACAAATCTAGAGGTTGATCTTCTATCAGATTTGTAGCCGGCCCAATTGGCGTCTATGTTCCCCTTGAGTTGTATTGGCATCGCGGTCTTGTAGAGGATGCCGCAATCCATTGTGCCGCTCACGTATCGTAGAACTCGCTTAGTGCAATCCAAGTGAGTATCACGTGGTGTTTGCATGAATTGGCTAATGAGACCGACCGAATAACTGAGATCGGGTTGTGTGATCGTGAGGTAGATGAGACTCCCGATGAGTTGCCGATATTGAGTCGGCTCACACGCTTTGGTGCTGGAGTTTGCATCTAGTTTGAGATTACGATCGAGCGGGGTTGCCACGGATTTGCACTCCGCCATCCCGAACTTGTATAACAATCGGCTTAAGGGGTTCTTTTCACGAGTGGATCGGCAAAGCTTTTCATTTGCAGAGATGAGGGGTTTCTTGGCTCCGATTGGTACCTCGAAACCACCGAACTCACTGTCGAGTGAGTGAGTCGATTCATCGTCGTCGAAGCAATCGTCTTCATATTCCGCCAGTTTCGCCTTGTGTTGCCTCCTAGGAAACACGGTCCGTGGTCTGTCCTTCGACCTAGACCCCAAGGTGGGTGTGGAACAACGAACAGAGCTTAATCATACTACGTAAGAAGAGAACCTCTGTGATTCCTCCGTGTGTAAGGGGAGACGGCTACAACCGACTCCTTATCACAGGTAGCGCTTACGTACTACCACGATTACGTATCCGAGACACAGACACTGAATTAGCCGTAGCTATACACAGAAACTCAGAGAAGATAGTATTCTATTATCAGGCGTTCTTTTACAATTCCCAAAATTTACACACACCTCCTTACGAGGTTTTCTGCCCTTTATATATGCAGGGTCTAATTAGCCGTTCACGCTTCCCCCGCGTGAACCGTTACATACGTTACGCTTTATATAGTTTCTTATTCTTACGCTTTTGGCCGTCGGTTACTATTCCAGTGGACAACACCTGGCACGCCTGTGGGACAGTGCCTTTGCACGTCGGACCCATCCCGTTAATCTTCTTCCAAAATACCCTGGATGTTCGTCTCTGTTGTGGTGTCCTCGACCGGAGTTGATGTAGGGCCCGTAGGTGCATCGTGGTGCGGCTCCTCTGCTTGGTCGGCCTGGTTTCTCCCGGAGTCGCCTTCGCCGTGTGCGGGTGGTCCGGGTACGGTGGGCTCTTCTTGAGTTCGTGGGCTGGGCTCCGCCGGTAGCGTGCTTGCAGACGGCTGCTGCTCCACCTCTATTGTTACGTCCTCCGCGGTGTTGGCCATTTTTGTGTGTCCCTGGGCGTGGGGCGGGGATTCCGGCTGGTACGCACTATTTTCCGCGTTTTCTGAAGATGGTGTGGGCTGGACCTTTTGTTGGTTAATCGTTTCGCTGTCTGGTCTTGTGGGGAACTCCGCTCCATCGTCCCCGCTATTCTCCCCCGTTGTCCTCGCTGGTGATCGGTCCTGAGGTTCCTCTCCTTCGGTTGTGCCCAGAATTGGTGTCTCGCTGGGTTCCTCGTTTGTATGCGTGTTGCCGGTTTGTGTGATCTAGTGAAATAGCTCCTCCTGACTTTCACCAAAATCATCTAGGAGTTGTGCGAGTTCTTCGGACTGTTGGTCTGCTAACGCGCGATAGTCTTGCGCTAGGTCCTCCTGTACAGTCGCAATGCTCTCCTCGTTTAGCATATAAAACCCTCGGTCGTCTTTCCACCGGATCTCCCAGTCCGCACGATATGCGTGCAATTCCGCTGCTTGGGTTGCCCACGCCATCCATCCTTTGTCCAGCGCCGTTTTCAATTGCGTTGTGAACCTTTCCCGGTTGGTGTGGAGAAGGATGCGCACGTTATCCGTGATGGCCTGGCAACGGTTGCGTGCGTCTTCCATCAACTTCTGGAGATTCGCGATTTCCTGCTATTTAACGGCTGCCGCTTCCTCATACGTGGCCTTTAGGCCCGCCCACAGCTGGGATTCCTTTTCATGCTGTTTTTCTAATTTCCCCATTTCATTGTCTAGGCGGATTTCGAGTTGATGTCGTCTGTCTTGTTCGACTACCAACTGTTCATCGAACCATACCTTCTTTTTCTCTAATAAGGCCCGAAGTCCCGTTATTGCTGCCTCTGATTTCTTCGCGTCCTCTCGTAATTGGGCGTTGTCGTCTTTTGTCCGGATGTGCTGAGCCACCTTCGTAGCTAGTTTCTCTTCAAGCGTTTTTACGGCCTTTCGTCCGTAACTAGCCCGTATCTCCTTTTCTCTGTCGGAGGATTGGCGTAGCTCTGCTCGAAAGTGGTCAATTTCGGATTCCGCTAGTTGCACGACCCTTTTTGCTTTTGAGGCGATGGCAGTCTGAGCCTCGATTTCTTCTTTGAGAGCGTCGATAACGTGGTTCGGTGGCGGGGTTTCGTGTTGCGCCATAGTCGTATGAGCTTATAACTCCGCGATGCGTGCGTTGGCCTTTTGTAGTTCAGCTTCGGTCATTTTAACCTTCTTCCAAACATTCTTATTTTTTATGGCCATCTCCTTGGCGCCCGTGCTGACCTTTGCCAGTTCCCGATGCACTTCGACTAGGGCCGTGTTTAAGGGTGGTATCTCCATCCCTACTCGTCGTACCCCAGCGTTCCTCTGTCTGCTGACCCTAGCCAGCCAGTCCTCATCGTCGCTCTCCGTTGTTTGTGTTAGGGCGCGCTCTATCATCTGTCGTTCTCCATGCTCCTCGGCCATGCGTTGGGCGGCTTTGACCTGTTGTGTTGCCAGGAACTCCATGAGCTCGAAAGAGGTACCGAACTGCAAGAGGGCGTTGAATTCCTGGGCCGTATCCGGAATATCTGGATATGCCAAAACCTCGCTTTCCGCCATCAATACGACTTTCCCTCGCTGGGACTGAGTCATAATAATCGGCCGCGCCTCCCGGATGATTTCGAAGGTGGTATTCGGCTCTGCTGTGACGGGGCCTTCGCCTGCGGTTGGTGCCTCCGGATCTGTGGGGGCGTTTTTTACCAACCCCCGCCCATCCTTTCTGTCCAATTTGCGTTGTTTGGGTCTAGGGCTTTCCCCCTGTGCTTCGGTGTCTGGTTCTGGGGCTGCCTCCATGGGGTGTCTCGGTTGTTCCTCCTGCGTCGCTCGTGTATCCAGTTGGTCGGTAGGAGGTGTTGTCCTTGGGTCTGGTTGGGCCGGTTGGGGTTCCTCCTCCCACTCTAGGGCCGCTAACTCCGCTAACCTGCGTTTCGCGGAGCGGGGCTGGGCCGTGGTTGGCTGCTGGGCTGTGGTGCCGGTAGGCCTCGGGGTGGAAACAGTACCGTAAGGTATTGTTGGATGATTGGCCTGAGTTTTTTGCCTGCTTGGTACGCATGCAAGCCTTCCCTTAACGCCGGCCCTGTGATGACCCCCAGTCGACTGTACGCCCCTCAAAGGTGTCGATAATGATGCCCGCCTTCTGTTCAGGCATCCTGTAAGCGTTGACATGGACGCAGCCTACTTCCAGTAGGAACTTGGCAACTTCACGGAAGAAGGGATCCAGAATCTGTTTTGTTCTATAGGCTTTGGCGGAGGATGAGTATGGGCCAAAATACTGCTGCAACGCCTCTGTAGGAGGTATTTCGAAATGTCTTTCGCCTAGTGAGGATAGGTCTGACTTCTTCTGAATGGAAGATTTTGTGATCGTGTCGATGTTAAGACGCCTGGCAATGTCCATGGCGTCCGGGTGCGGAGGTGCTTCTGCGACCCGAATATAACCATCCAGGCGCTTCTCCACGAGCCATCGGCGTAGGGCAGTAGAGATGAAGATCGGCATCGCCAGGGTAGGTTCGTGGAGAGGCGACGGGTAGCAGTGATGAGTTGGAGCTCTGAGATGTGATGGGGAAGAAGGTGAGGAGGAGCGATGGGAATGCTGATAGCTAGACGCTGTGTTTCTGCTTTGTGCAGAAAACCTTCTATTTCCTTCTTTTTGTGGCTTAGGGTTCCTTGGGCGGTGAGCCATCGTGGTGCCGCGTGTTCTTGAACTAGGAGTTTGTGCATGCTTTTAGTCGTTTTAATAGTCGCTATCTTCTTCTTCTTTTTTTGGGTCGAAGCACGCTACGGTGTACCAGAAAAGTACTGTTTTTGGCCACAAAAATTGTCAGTACTTTCAATACTGTTAGTACTGAATAATTCAGAAAAAAAATTAGAGAAAAAGAAAATCGATTTTGGACAGTGGGGTGACTGTAGTACAAGTGTCATTTACTATAGAAGGAGTGGGGGGAACACGTGAGGAGATGTTCTTCCATTTTGGGGGCTATTTTCCCCTCACGTTGATTTTGGCGCTTCCCCTCACGTCGTTTTGGCGCTTCCCCTCATACTCCTCTTCCTCTATCCCTCTGAGCTTTTCATCACAGACATCCATGTCACGTTTCTGATTTTCCTTCAATCTAAATCTCAGACATCCATATCTGGTTGGAGAGTTTGAGTTGAGGATTTCTGATTTTTTTAGGGTTTCTGTTTTTGTTAGGGTTTAGGTTGAGGTACAGAGACTGTTTTGAGGGTTTAGGCAGCAGCCAATAGTGACTTCTTCGACAACGACTTTCTTACTTCCACCGATTGCAGTTGATGTCGTGGTGATTTGGGGCTTTTTCCACCAAATCGAGGTGGCATTGGAGGTTCCTTCCACCAAATCGAGGCGGCATATCCAATGCTCCCTCCACCATTGGAGGTTCCTTCCACCAAATCGAGGCGGCATATCCAACGCTCCCTCCACCATTGGAGGTTCCTTCTACCAAATCGAGGCTGCATATCCACGCTCCCTCCACCATTGGAGGTTCCTTCCACCAAATCGAGGCGGCATATCCAACGCTCCCTCCACCATTGGAGGTTCCTTCCATCCATTTTTTTATTTTCAGTACTAAAATGTTTCATTTCTTCATATTTCAGTACTAAATTTTTAGAATTGACATTTGTCATATTTGATATGTAATTCTAATGTTTGAAACAAAATATTTCTCACTTTGCAGGCCACATTTAAAAACATTTGATTGTGTTTTCTTGGTTGAGTCTATATAACATTAACTACTTTCGCAAGACACTTAATTTTTGTAGATAAATCTAGTGACCGAATGGGGGTTCCTAACGAGAGTGAGTTGTCAAGTAACTCATGCATATCTGAAAGGACTAAGAGACGAGTGGTTCTTCACATAGTCCGTTATTTGGTAGAAATAACGAAGAGATTTAGTGAAGAGGATCGTAGGGATATTATCAGTAGAGTGTTACACCATCAAAGTTTGAATGAAGACATGGAGAGAATAAAATAGAGGGACCAATGTGTTTCAGAAGAGATTGTGGAGTCTATGAAGTCATCCCTAGACTTAGTGAAAGGTGTAGAGAGCTTAGACAAACTTGCTGCAAAGAGGACAGCCCTACACATGGTTGTGAACGGTGTGAGAGAAAAAAAATATAGTGAAACTAAAGTTGCCTTAGCCCTGGGTATTCAAAGAAGGAACTTGAGGAAACATCGCCGAAATATACACTCAAGCAAATTCAAGTGGTTGGGGTTGGGACGTAGACGACGATGTGATGCCTTATCTCAAGAGATTATTGAGAAAGTGGATTCATTTTGGGCCAAAAATACGCGTGTCTCACCAAATAAGAAGGACGTGTGTAGACAACGAATAAGTCAGGGTAAGTACCAGATTCACCCTAGACACTTCTTGGAGATGACAGAGGTATTCCATTTTTTTATATCAATTCACATTCCATAACTTTGTGTTTTGACCAAGTTTATATTAATGTTTGCTATATATATTGGTTGATGTAGGTTGAATTGTACATGAATTGTACAACTTGGGGAGTTCATTCCACATAACTTCCGGAGTTATTGGCAAAATTCACAGTTCAAGGAATGTATTAATAACTTACCAACGGGTGTCATCGTATCCGTTATTGATTTTGCAGAAAACTATACATTTAAAGTTCAAAATGAGGTTCAATCAATGCATTGGTACAATGATCAATGTACAATACTTGTACATATTTGCTATTGGAGGCAAGACGGTGAGTTACATAAGAAATCAATATTTTACATTTCAGATGATAAAAAGCATGATACACTATTTGTTCAACATTGTTTTAAGCTTCACCATGCAGATTTATTTTCTCTAGGGTTAACCTTTAACCGTCATTGGGTTTGGTCTGATGGTGCTGCCTCGCAGTTTAAGGCGGCACGATCGTTCTACTTTATCGCCAGGTAATTTTTAATCCATATTTTTAGTACTTATCATGCAATGTGTAAGGAAGTAAATCTTGTGTTAGTGGATGCATACTAATTATGTTTGTAACTATTAACAAACAGTACTATTCACATGGATGCATACTAATTATGTTTGTAACTATTCGAATCTTGCACTTGTGAATGGATGCATGCATACTAATTTTGTTTGTACTATGTTGTGTGTTGTATCTGTACTAAATCAGTATTTACTGAAGGATGTAAAGTACTCGTATTGTACTCTATAGTATTGTCTGTCCTTAAGAGAATTGTACTAAGTAACTTTTAATCCATGTGAAGTGTTCTCCATAGACACATTGTACTATGTTGTGTTTACAAAAGAATGTAAAGTACTCATCTTGTACTCATAGTATTGTCCATCCTTAAGAGAATTGTACTAATTATCTTTTTATCCATGTGAAGTGTTCTCCATAGACACATTGTACTATGTTGTGTGTTGTATCTATACTATGTTGTGTGTATAGAAGGATGTAAAGTACTCATATTGTACTCAGAGTATTGTCCGTGCTTAAGAGAATTGTACTAAGTATCGATTAATCCATGTGAAGGGTTCTCCATAGACACATTGTACTATGTTGTGTTTACAAAAGGATGTAAAGTACTCATCTTGTACTTAGAGTATTGTCCGTCCTTAAGAGAATTGTACTAATTATGTTTTAAACCATGTGAAGGGTTCTCCATAGACACCTTGTACTATGTTGTGTGTTGTATCTGTACTATGTTGTGTTTAGAAAAGGATGTAAAGTACTCATCTTGTACTCATAGTATTGTCCGTCCTTAAGAGAATTGTACTAAGTATCGATTAATCCATGTGAAGGGTTCTTCATAGACACATTGTACTATGTTGTGTGTTGGTTCTGTACTATGTTGTGTTTACAAAAGGATGTAAAGTACTCATCTTGTACTTATAGTATTGTCCGTCCTTAAGAGAATTGTACTAATTATGTTTTAATCCATGTGAAGGGTTCTCCATAGACACATTGTACTATGTTGTGTGTTGGTTCTGTACTATGTTGTGTTTACAAAAGGATGTAAAGTACTCATCTTGTACTTATAGTATTGTCCGTCCTTAAGAGAATTGTACTAAGTATCGATTAATCCATGTGAAGGGTTCTCCATAGACACATTGTACTATGTTGTGTGTTGGTTCTGTACTATGTTGTGTTTACAAAAGGATGTAAAGTACTCATCTTGTACTTATAGTATTGTCCGTCCTTAAGAGAATTGTACTAATTATGTTTTAATCCATGTGAAGGGTTCTCCATAGACACATTGTACTATGTTGTGTGTTGTATCTGTACTATGTTGTGTTTACAAGAGGATGTAAAGTACTCATCTTGTACTCATAGTATTGTCCGTCCTTCAGAGAATTGTACTAAATCAGTATTTACTCATGTTGTACTCATAGTATTGTACTCATCTTGTACTCATCTTGTAAACACACTATGTGGTACTGATTATCTATTAATCAATGTTCAACGTTCTCCATGAACACACTGTATTGTACTATGTGTTGTATCTATACTAAATCAGTGTTTATTGGGGGATGTAAAGTACATGTCTTGTAGTACTAATGATCTTCTAAGGAGGGTTGTGTTCTCTGTGGACACATTGTACTGTACTATCCGATATTGAACATTTTGTACTATTTATCTGTTAATACATGTAGAGTGCTTTCCATGAACTCATTGTACTATACTTTGTGCTATATCCATACTAAGTTAGTATTAAATGGAGGCCAGGCACTGTTGGTTGACAACATAGTACTATTTATCTTTTAATAAGTGTAGAGTGTTCTCAATGGATACGTTGTGCTATGCTTTGTTTTGTATTTGTACTAAATCAGTATTAATGGAAGTGTAGTACTCTCAATTGACAACATAGTACTAATTTTGTTGGAAACCAGAGATACCAAAGCAGGTATTTCTCCTTATTCAATATTCGTATGCAATGGAATTACTTCGGGTCTAGACATGGAAAAGGAGAGCATGATGGCGCGGGGGCTGTGATCAAACGTGCCCTTACAAGTGAGCAGTTGGATAATAATGGTGCTAAGTTACAAAATGCACATGATGTTGTGCAGTGGCTAACATCGAAGATGTCAAATGATGGTAAGAACAGATTGTTTGTTGAAGTTCGCGCTGATGAGGTCGATAGAACTAAATCATATGGTTGTAAAACCGTGAAAGGCACATGCAGCACCCATTGTGTGTTAGGGTTTAGCCGCAAGGACACAACACAATTGTTACTCCGTAGTTTATCATGCGTTTGTTCCATGTGTCTAGATGAAGCTTGGGATAAATGCATCAACCTATCAATCGTGGAGCCCTGGAAGCTACAGAAGCTTGAGCTTGAACGACAAGATGATATTGAAGGGGATGTGCATTCAAACGATATTGTATACTACAACCAAAATCAAGACTTGGCAGTTTTATTGGAAGTTGGAGATCATTTTGCACTGCTCAAATCTCCTCAGAATGAAGATTTAGAAGACTACTACATTGTGGTGTGCAAGCAAGGAAAGACATTATTGAAAGAAGTGGTGAGGGATGGTTGGGGCAACAATTTCAACGTTGGTGAGTCTGTCGTGTATGGAAACTATTATGCAAAGTTGCCGCAGTGCAAGAACACATATGCATTACTAAAAGAAGCACCTATCGCAATAATCTACGTTGATGCCATTCTTGCGATCAAATTCAATATGACTCAAGCAAAGCACAAGGTTAAGGGATACAACACTGTCTACAAGGTCCCCCAAGAGGTTCATGAGCAAATATTAGGGGAAGTCTCTCTATTTAATGCTTGAAAGTCACCCTATCAATACATTGTACCAAAAAATTGAAAAACATCCACTTGGAGTTCTCTATTAATTTTGATGATTGACAAATGAATTGATATATTTTGTCTTTCTTCTAAAGTGTTTATGCCTCTCAACCACTTGTACTTATCTTTCATAATATATTAGTTGTTGTCAACAGGACTTGGATTACTTCATTGCCGATATTGCTCATGTTTCCTGATGTTATTTGAGCATAGAAGTTTTGCAGAGCCATGTTAAAATGAGTAAAAATATTGTATATCTTCTTGATAAAGTCTAGATTCATAAGAGTTGGTGTGTCCTCTTTTGGCACATAAATCTGCTCTTCTTTTGCTACCAAGAGAAGATTGTTAGTTGAATTCATTAAAGACTTTAATTTTGTAAGATTTTCTACTGTAAGTTCATTCTTCAAAGGGGGCGATGAATTCTGTGAAGACAACAAAGAAAATTATTCTCTCAGAATCCTTTTTTGTTTCATGATATGTCCTGTGAAGCCATCTGAGTTTTAACTTCTTGTATATAAGTCCTGAATATCCAGGCTATGGATTTTAAAGTACAGACCTTCCTTTCCTTAACAAAATAATCCAACTCTTGAAACATTAATTTGTGATAGCTCAAAAAGGTAAGTGTTTCCTTACTACTGTTAGTGGATGGTTCATCCTTTGGGATGATATCATCAAAATATGGCCCACATTGCTTCAACAATTTGCACACATTCTGGTTACTCTCCAAATGGGATTGATGAAGCAGTCTATACTTCAGTATATCTTCAATAACACCCGATATTTTCTGTTTCTCATCATCAACACCTGAAAACCTAAATTTTCCTAGCAAGCTAAGAAGACTTTCAAGCATTTTATCTACAACAGACTGAAAGACTTTGCGAGGATTAGGAGATGATCTCAAAAAAGAAACAAAACGTTGTAAAATAAGAATACTTAGATCAAAAAGTATATTCCCATTGTTTTTGATATATGTTGACGAGCAAAATACAGAAGCAATCCTTAAACATGAACTTGATTTCACACTGGTATAACTATTTCAAATTCATGAACTGGATTTTTGACATTGGCAATTGAAACAGTATTTTGGTATCCAAATAGTTCAATTTCAGACATCACTAACAACTAAAGTTCAAGTACAATCGAAAGACAATCAGGCACTAGAGGGAAACTTGGCCGATCTTGTAATGCGCTTGTTGTTGGTGCCAGATTTTTCTGATTTTACATTCTTCTTTATCTTAAAGCCTTTAGGTATGAGCTGACTAAGTGGCACTTCATCATCAGAGGCATCAGAGACAGGTGTGGATGCGCGGGCACCTTGTACTGGTGGCAAGCTTGAGAGAGCAACTGTGTTTTCTACAACTGCAATGCTTGTACACAAATCCACAAAGGTGTTGTCGATAGACAAATTATCACTCATCTCCTGAATGCTTGTACTCCTAGCGATCTTTATTGCCCTATCATCATCACTGATGCCTATACACTCGTTCTTATTAGACTCTTGTATGTGGACCGTGGCAGTAGTCATGGTCAACTCCTCTTGTACGGTGGATGTCACCTCATTCTTAAGACAACGTGTACCTGCTTGGGTGGTCGTTATTGCCTGGTCCTCTTGGGTGATGCTAGTATGCTCGCTCTGAGTACAATCAAGCCCCCCTTTATTAGTAACGTTGTTCGCTCTACACTCCTCATGGGATTCTGTACAATCAGGCTTATCTTCAGGGAAAGCGATGTTCTTTCCACGATCCTCATGGGCTTCACAAGACACTACTAGCACATTCTCAGTACAATCAAGCTCCTCTTCATTACTAGCAATGTTCTTTCCATGATCCTCATGGGAATCTTTAGACAGTACTAGCACATTATCAGTACAATCAGTCTTCTCTTCAACACTTGCCACATTATCAGTACAATCAGTCTTCTCTTCAGTACTTGCCATATTCTTTCCACACTCTTCATGGGCTTCAATCTTCTCTTCAGTACTTGCCATATTCTTTCCACACTCCTCATAGGCTTCTTTAGACATAGTGTTGTTTGTACATGCCAGCTGCTCTTCACATATGAATGCTTCGTTTTTCTCACAATCCTCATGTGTGGAAGATGTGCTTCCAGAGTCTGCCTCCGTGCAAAGGTTAATTTGATTCTGACTCTGACCAGAATCTGACTCTGCACTTGTGCTCCATGAAGTTCCCGATTCATTTGATTGCAAATGGGAATCAGACTGCTCTTGTAAACATAATTAATGGGATTCCAAAGAATATTGGTATCAACTCACATACTCAAAAGTTTGCAAACAATGAACATAGGGTTTAGGGCCACATTTTTACCTAATGTTACATCGTCATACTGTACAGCCGTAGATACCCCATTGCAAGTGGTGGGCTCCGTCATCTTCTCCACAACATCTAGGTGCTCAACAGTGTTGTTATGATCTATAATGTTGAGAGACAAGCTCAACATCGGCCGGATCGGCTGAAGAAGCCGAAGACCGGATCGGTTGGGACCGATCGGTTAGGCCGAGTGCGTAAACCGGGAGGTCGTTAAGAAAGATATTCCGTCAGGAATATATTTGGGAGTTAGTGTAGGAGCTCTAAATGAGCATTGAAGTATTGCCAGTACTTCTGTCAGTCCTTCTAGGACTTGTATAAAAGTGTTCATTGAACACACATATGTATAGAGAGTGGTGAATAGAGATTGTGTACTTTTGTTATATTTTTTGTCTTCTCTCTCACTCTCTCTCTGTGTCTCTCCCGCGTATACCGTGTAAGCTCAAGCTCTCCATTGAACCTGAGTTTCCTTCCTTCTATTCGGTCTTCATACTTGCTTCCGCACGTTACTTTCTACATGGTATCAGAGCGTGAGGGTTGAGAACCTCTCTGCAGCCGACACAGCTTGACGAAGAAGAACAAGAAGAATGATGGATAGAGGCATGGCGAGCTCGCTTCCAACAGAGAAGCTCGACAGAACCAACTATGCGTCTTGGTCCTACAAGATGCACCAGTACCTGCTCGGGCATGGCTACTGGAGTTATGTCGAAGGAGCTAATGACGCGGCACCCGAATCAACACACAGAGACTTCCCGTCGTGGGAGCAATCGGCGAGCAGGGTATTATACTGCTTCGCGTCGTGTGTGGGTGAACAACTATTGAGCTATGTTCGGGATGCAAAGACACCGAAGGGTGCGTGGGAAAATCTGAAGAAGATTTTCTCCACGAGCACCACAGCCAGGAAGCTTCAGCTCCGACAGGAGTTGAGCAACCTACGATAACGCGACTTGTCGAGCGGCGGACCATACCTCGAAGATCAAGGATATCTGCGACTCCCTCACCTCCATAGAGGTGAACATCGAGGAGAGCGAGATGGTCCAGATCTGTCTCGGAGGTTTGGCGTCGAAGTTCGGAGCGTTCCGAACGGTTGTGTGTACCCGGGAGAATACGCCGTCCTTTTTCGACTTACAGTCAATGCTCCTGGTAGAGGAGAACCACACGGGTGCGTCTACAAGCACGCACACCGACAACAGAATGTTGTACATGGAGGGAGATAGGCCCCGTGGACGTGGAGGACGAGGCAAGTCGGCGCGCAATGGAGGCGGCCGACGAGATCAAGGAAGAAGGCACGGAAGTGATGCCTACAGCAATTCCGGACCCTCCGGAAACAGGGGTAGTCGAAGCGATGAGAACCGGCAAGGGAAGGCCATCGCGGAGTGTTGGTACTGTGGCAAGAAAGGCCACAGGGAAAGTGAGTGCTGGAAGAAGCGCGCCGAGTCGGAGAGAACCGGTTCCGGAAACGGCTCCGGACATACCGACAAGGGAAATCGGCAGCAATCGCACTACGCCGAAGACTCCAGGAGAGCTGGAGAAGGGTCTGCCTTCGTGACGAGACACGAAGCAAACTCAATGAAACGAACCACCCCGAGATCGGACGAGGTGTGGTACGTAGACTCCGGCACTTCAAACCACATGACGAGCCATAAGGAGTGGTTCTCGTACCTTGAAAAACCGATACAACCTGGAGTAGTCGCAACTGGAGACGACACTCCGCATCCGATCGCGAGTGTCAGAGAAGGTCCCCTTAGCCATGTCGGGTAGAAAGGGAAACTCATGAACGTCTGCACGTTCCGACAATCACGAAGAACTTGGTCTCGGTCGGACAGATCGTCGACCAAGGGATGGAGGTTGGGTTTACACACCTCGGGTGCTTCATTGAGGAAGAAGGCCGTGTGATTACGCAAGGGCGCAAAGACGGGAGGATGTTCATCCTCGACTCCACTGACAGCGGCACTGCAATGTTCGCAAAGGGACAAAAAGCCGAGTCGGACATCGACTTGTGGCACAAGCGGATAGGCCACGTCAACTACCAGCGGCTTCAAGATCTGCAATCGAAACAGGTAGTGTTTAGATTGCCCAAGTTTAGTGGCCGAAAGGCACAAATTTGTGAAGCCTGCCAGCTCAGAAAGCAACACCGACTTCCTTTCCCCAACGAGCGAAACCAGAGCCGGAACAAGCTTGACCTTATACACTCCGATGTGTGGGGACCGGCACAAAACGTTAGTCTTGGCGGGAGCCGATATTTCGTCTCCTTCATCGACGACCACACGTGGCACATGTGGATCTACCTCATTGAGAGGAAGAGCGAAGTCTTCGACTGTTTCCAGGACCTCAAAGGTTTCGTGGAAACGGAAACGGGACGAAAGATCAAGTGTCTGCGGTCGGATGGCGAGAAAGAGTACTTTTCCGGTTAATTCAACGGTTATCTACAATAAATGGGAATTCAGCGCGAATTCAGTTGTAGATACACGCGGGAGCAGAACAGCGTGGCCGAGAGGAAGAATCGGTCAGTTGTGGAAGCGGCACGGGCAATGCTGGAGGAGAAGAGCTTGCCCAAGTTCTACTGGGCCAAGGCGGTAAGGACCACGGTATACATCTAGAACCGGATCGGAGACAAAGTGTTGGCGCACGAGCTATATTTCGAAACGAAGCCGAACTTGCGACACTTAAGGGTGTTCAGTAGCGTTGCGTATGTGCATGTACCGAAGGAGAAAAGGAGAAAGCTGGACGCAAAGGCCGAGAAATGCATCTTGGTCGGTTACTCGGACGAGCAGAAGGGTTATAAGTGCTATAACCCTCGCACCAAACAAGCGCGTGTTGGCCGCGACGTTGTGTTTGACGAGTCCGTGTCCTGGTACCAGCCCCCGACTCTGAACCCCGACTCCAATCCGAGTTCTGACGATGAGGTCAGCGAGGCCGAGCTGCCTCCGGATGAGCCCGAAATCGAGACCCGCGAAGAGAGTCCGATTTCGCTCCGTTTAAGTGGACCGATTGGATGACTGAGTCGGTACGACCAGTCCGATGAAGAGCCGGCGATAGTGGAGACTCGGCCGTGCATTCCCCGCGCAGGAAGCCGCGGAGACGGCTTACGTGCAAAGAGAAAGGGAAGAAGAAGGTGTCGGATTCCGGCACGGATAGGAACGAGTTAGACCGACGCGAGTCCCACTCCAAGGGAACCGGTGACGGGTCTTTAAAGGTGAAGACCGCGTCGACCGAGAAGGACTCGACATCGGCTAGTGTGAGATTACGCCGATCTACCCGCCAGAAGAATCCTGTTTTGCGATTCGGATACAACGAGTACATGGCGCATCATTATGCGTACATGACCCGTGTAGCGGAAGTGCGTGAGCCGGAGAGCTACGCAGAAGCGGCTAAAGACGCGAATTGGCATGCCGCGATAGAGGAAGAGATGCACGCATTGGCGGAGAACGAGACCTGGGACCTGGTTGACGCACCAACAGGGGTAAAACCGATCGGGTGTAGGTGGGTGTACAAGGTCAAGTACAACACCGATGGCTCCGTTAACCGGTACAAGGCTCGGTTAGTGGCAAAGGGCTATGCGCAGAAACACGGCATTGACTACGATGAGGCGTTTGCGCCGGTCGTGAAAATGACGACCGTTCGTGATTTGCTCGCAATAGCTGCGGTGAAGGGGTGGCACTTACATCAGATGGATGTAAAGAATGCGTTCCTGCAAGGTGACATTGAGGAACAGGTGTACATGGTACAACCCCCCGGATTTCACTCTGGAACGAACTCCTCGGCAGTATGCCGACTGAAGAAGTCCCTTTACGGACTGAAGCAAGCCCCGCGTGCCTGGAACGCGAAGATCACGCAACAACTGCGTCGGATGGGCTTCGTCACGACAAAATTGGACTCTTCCCTGTTCATCCGAAAAGGTCGACTCGGATCGGTTAGTATTTTACTATATGTTGATGACTTGGTCATCACCGGCGTCGACCTAGGTGAAATCGACCGCGTGAAGCTCCAGCTTGCGGCATCGTTTGACATGAAGGATCTGGGGGACCTTCATTACTTCCTCGGGATCGAAGTGATCCGTACCCCCGAAGGCATATTGATCAGCCAACGTCATTACGTGTTGGGTATGCTCTTCAAACTCGGGATGGCCGACTGTAAGTCCGTCAAGCATCGTCAAGCATCGTCCCGATACGGGAAAGCTATTCGAACCGACGAGGTTCTGACAAATTGTCGGAAGCATCATATACTTGACCAGCACCCGACCTGACCTCAATTATCCAGTCGGGGTGATTAGTTAGTTCATGGAGCGACATAACCGAGGAGCACCTTCAGTGTGCGCAACGCGTACTTCGGTACGTAAGCGGCACTAAGGACCGCAGACTGCTATATCGGACCGGTGCAGCCGCGCAGTTAGTCGGCTGCACCGATGTTGATTGGGCTGGCAACGCCGCCGATCGCCGATCCACGTCTAGATACGCGTTCTCCCTCGGGAGTGCCGTGATCGCGTGGAGCAGTAAGAAGCAGCCGACAGTTGCACTGTCGAGCACCGAAGCTGAGTACCGAGGAGCGGCTGTCGCGACATGCGAAGCCATATGGTTGAAGCGGCTACTTACGGACCTGCAAGAGGAGGTGTCAGATCCGACGATGATCTACTGCGACAACCTCAGCAGCATCCAGCTCGCGAAAAACCCCATTTTCCACGCACGGACCAAGCACATTGAGGTGCATTACCATTTCGTCCGTGAGCGTGTCCTTTCCGGTGAAGTCAAACTTCAGTACGTGCCGACGGATCGGCAGACTGCTGACATCTTCACTAAGCCTCTTGGTCTAGACAAGTTGCGGCAATTCTCCGGTGCGCTCGGGTTGCGTCACCTTGACGTTGTCGGGGTAGTTGTGGTTCGTGCGGCGAAGTCGCGGGGACTAAGGTTAAGGGGAGTTGAAGAAACTTAACTTTTAATAAGGCTTGTATGGTGATGATAGAATGGTTAAGGGTAGTACGGCGAAGAGTTACAAGTAATGTGTGTGTGTGTGTGTGTGTGTGTGTGTGTGTGTGAGAGAGAGAGATGAGCATAGATAAAAGATAGAGACAATGTATGATTCAAGAAAGAAGATTTAGACAAAATATGATTCTAGAAACAAGAGTATATGATATAACATGATGTATATTAAAAATATAATATTTTACCAACTTTACAATCCTTGATCGCAAGATGAATCTTTTCAATACCGACCCTTGATTTGAACCCTCGACCTCAACTTCGAAACGAGAGGTTCTCCACCCAATGAGCTAGTCTTCTTCAATTGATTGTATTATTTTTTCACTCTCTCTTGATTCCTTGATTCCCTTTTGTTTTCCTTTCCTCTCTTTTTATAAGTATTTCCATGCATATGGTAATGTCATGCATGTAATGCATGAGTTACATCTGATGCATGATCGCCATTTGGCGCACATGCATTGCATGTGATGCATGATAGCCATCATGCTCATTTGAGCTCCCATGTATTGGGATAAGTATAATGATGGATATAACCCTAAAACAAATAACCTAGCTTAGTGGTGTATGGTTTGTGCTTGATATACAAGGTTGAGGGTTCAAGTCCCTCAATTTTACTTAATACAATATATAGCTTTATATCATGAAGCACATTTATTACACACTTTTACAAATAAATAGCCTAGCCTAGTGGTATGTACATTGTACATCGTATATAAGGATGTGGGTTCAAGTCTCTCGAATATTATTAAATACAACATTTAAGCTCATTTTTATATCGTGAAGCACATTCTTCACGACACCCACCCCCTCTGAACTTGCACATTGGTTGTGCAGAGTTCATCCAACACTTCTTCCGATTCTTTTAGTTCTTCTACTTCTTCATAAAATTCAGGCTCTAATGACTCCCTCCTTTTAAATATTTTAATCCTTTTTCCTGCAATTGGGATACGAATTTCTGTCCCATCTAATTCATTGAGGAAATATGTGGCTTTATCTGTTATTTTCCTAACTTCGTAAGGTCCAAACCATCTTTTTGCAAACTTCCGAATAGTACTGTATTGATTATCTAGGCTATTATCATATACTAATACCCAATCTCCCTCTTGCACCTTTCTTGGTCGTATTCTTTTCATCTTGTCAAATCTGTCCTTATTCTTGATTCTTGCCTCTTTCAATCTAGTAGCTGCTTTTTCTATGTCTTCTATCCTTGATTGAAGTTGTCGTATTCGAACCGCAAGTAAATCTTCCCTACTCATTTCTGATTCCCAAGGCAACACAACCCATGTAGTTATCTTTTCTTCAATTGGCATTATTGGCTTCTGTCCTGTGATTAATTCTGCAGGCATATATCCAGTAACAGTGCTGTGAGTTGTCCTATCAGCCCATAGTGCATAGGGTAAGGTTTTTGGCCAATCACTAACCCGTCCTCTACATGCCTTTGCCAAAGCTTTGACTATTGGCCCATGTCCCCTTTCTACCTTTCCATTAGCTTCTGGATTGTACGCCGTTGTCAAAGAAAGCCGAATTCCTATTTTGTCGAAAAAATCTTGAGCTTCCGCAGAATTGAGTTCTCCCCTATCTGCCACTATCTTCCCGATACATCCATATCTACAAACAATGTCCTCCAAGATGAATTGACATACTCCTAATGTCCCTTTTGTTCTCAATGAACGACCTTCCACTTGATTTGTTAGATCTTCTCTAGCAAGAACCAAGTATCTCTTTTGTCCTACTCCAAGTGGCATTGTTACCAAATCTATCATCAACTTGTAATGCACCCCCGGTGAGTATGTTGGGTGTAATTCATCACAAAATTTTACATTTGAATAATATTGACAAGTGGGACAAGTTTCCACATACTTTTTTATTTGCTCATAGTATCGAGGCCACCAAAATCGTTCTTTAATCTTACTGAAAGTGGCCCACACTCCTCGATGACCAGCCCATTCTTTGTCATGCAGCTCTTTGATTATCTCCTTTCTCTGCCCTTCAGAACCTATTACTCTTTCTGGGTTTCCAGTCTTGGTTTTCGGATGTCGCCATAGATATCCTTCATACAGGAAGAACTTATGGGCTTTCTTGCGAAACTATGCGAACTCTTTTCCAGATCGACCTTTGTACTTGTCAGGGGTTTGTAGGTATTTCCCTATTTCCTTGAATTCATCTTCATACTCCTCTTCTAGAAACTGCATTCCTCCTTCCCGAGTAATGCTTGTGGTAAGGACTGTTTGTTCTTTGTCCTCATTGTCCGAGTCTGGAATCTCCTCTTCCTCATACCTTGCTCTTGATAACATATCTGCTACTGCATTTCTATTCCCAGAGATATGTCGAACTTCAGGGTTGATTGATCTAATATAGATACACCATCTTAACATGGCTTGATCTGGAATATCACAATTAGCTATGATACCCAAAATAGGCAAACAATCTATTTCTATTATTACTTCAGCACCAATTAAGTAATCTCTGTCTGTCTTTACAGCTGTTACTATCCCCCATAGCTCTCTTTTCACCTATGCATATTTTCTTTGTCGACCACTAAGAACCTTTGCCCCGAATCGGACTGGATACCTTTCTTCCCTATCTTGTTGGCTTATCACCCATCCAATTCCAATGGGACTAGAGTCTACTGTGAGATATATGGGCCGGGTGTAGTCTGGTTGCTTTAATGGTGGAGCTTGTGCCAAGTAGTACTTCAATTTCTTCATTGCCTCTGAATGCTCTTCACTCCATTCAAATGTCTCTCCTTTTCTTAGGAGTCTATATAAAGGTTCAGATAAATGGGCATAATGCGGAATCCATTTACAGTAAAAAACACATACCCCCAGAAACCTTCGTACTTCTGAGATGGATGTACATTCCTCTTGCATATTTTGAATTGCATTGACCTTGGTTGGGGATGGCTTTCTCCCATACGGGCCACACATATGACCAACTATTAATATCTCTTTTGCCCCAAATATTGACTTCGCCCCTGATAAGGTCAAATGCACTTCTTCCATCCTTGATAGCACCTTCTCACAATCCTTGATATGATCAGCAACGAATTGACGGCAACCACTTTCGTCCAATTCCTCGTTCTTCTCTTCCTCCTTGCATCCCTTAATTGGAACATCATCTAGAAAAGGCATTGTAATATGAGGAATAAAATCACGAAGTACCTTGTTCATTCCATTCATCATATGTGCCACTGAGTTGGTCGCTCCTTGCGGCAAGGTGCACATCCGTACTAACCCTATAGGTGTCTTGATAGAAGTTATATCTCGACTTTTGATAGCAAGTTGAAATTGATCATACCCGGAATAAAGGTCTCCCATTGAATATATAGCTCTTCCTGCAAACATCTCAACAAACTCATCCACAATTGGCCCTACTCCCGAGTTTCGGATTGTTACTTTATTCACGGGTTGCATATCTTGGATAAATCGGAGTCGCCCATCTTTCTTTAACACAGTGAACCATCGACTCGAGTAAGGAGCGTTCGATGGTTCCAAGATACCCATCCTTATCTTTTCTTTCAAAAGTTCTAATAGTTGAGGGATTCTAGCCCTAGGCATGGGTATTGGCTTAAAGTTCCATGGAATATGAGGGATAGTGAATATAACCATGGGCTCCACAATTTCTAGATCCACACACCCTATTTCTTCCGGTTGGAATGCGAACGCCTTTCCATGCCTTTTTAACATCTCCCTGAACTGCTTTTCTTCAGCGGGTAATAGGAAGTCACCCCCTCCTATTTTCATCCCTTGTATTGTTTCCGGAGTAAACACATGTCCTACCTTTCGTGGGTCTCTGATCATTGGCTCTGTGGCTGCTTCTTTGATTGCCTTTTCACTATCCCCTGGAAGTGGAGCAGCAATAGGACGAACCTTCTTCTCCACTGTCTTGTATTTTGTTAGTACATGTGCTTCATGATCCTTTCGAGCAACTTCTTCAATGACCTCATACATCTTGATTGAATGGACAGGAACTTGGATTTCGTTGTCTTCTTCCATTGCTTCCAAATGAGTTATTGTATCTTCAAAACTTAATTCTTCAAACATATCCTGAATTTCTTCATCATCATCTATTAATCCAGAACACTTAAAATACTCGAAAGCATTTTGTATTTTATTATTATTTACTTTTAGTATAAAAGTAGCACCATTAGATGAGATTGTACAAGGAATATCTTTATTTACATTATTATTTATGGGGTTTTCTTTTATGCTCGGGCTATCACATTTCATCCATCTCTTGAATTGGATGTTCCCTCAAGCATTCTTTGTTTCTTTCATGGTTGGGCCTCACGGTTAAGAATTGGACAGTCTTTCTTCCATCTTGACTCTTGATTCTCGCGAAAGCCGAACCATCATCAATAACCTTTGTTTCCATCCTCACTGCGGTGATGTAGGGCTGGCCAAGGATGACGGGGTAGGTTGATCGATCCTGCACAAAGAAATTTTGATTCACCGAGACATCACCAATTGTTACCTTCACACTAGGACATGCTCCGAATAGATCCTCCATAGTTTCTGTGGCAGCTCTTATTTTCCACCCATGATTCTTGTCGATCGGCCATCGTCCTCGAGCGTAAAATTCCGATGACATCATGTTAATCTCTGATCCATGATCGATCAAAGCAATACATGGAATTTGCTGCTCCCCAATTTTTGCAGGTGCCTCCGTTGTTGCTCGAGCCCAATGGTCCCTTGTATAGTGACTCCTATCCCCTTCATGGACGCCAACATCATTCTGGTTTTTTACACTTGCAGCATTGATGGTGCCACCATACAAATCTTGGAGTGTTGCTGCACACCCTCCCGTAATTTCCTCCGTCACCTGTCTCTTCCTTCTAATAATATCTATGATAACCTCATGAAATTCTTTCTTTGCTATACCCAACACTTCTCTTAAAGTAAATTCTACCTTACTATTTAATATTCTTGTTTCTAGTACCTTTTTTATATCCATCGTTGTTTCTATGTCTGAGGCAAGCTTGAAAGATGGGCCTGTCTTTCCTTTTACTTTATCAGCTTCCTTCGGCTCAATAGCACCCTTTTCCATCTCCCTTCTCTTTTGTTCTCGTGTCTCATGTCTCTTTGTCGGATCAGCTTCCTCAGCTCTCTTCCGCTTCTCTTCCACTAGCACATCTTGTGCATTCACTTGGGCGAATGCTGATAGCGCGTCTACTGGATCATTCCATCCAGTGAAGTTTCGTATTTCATCTCCCGCTCTTTTTAATTCATCCACTCGAACCTTCCCTTTTCTTGCATAATCCATCACATCTTGCCAAAAGCCAGATCCACCATATGAGTCTTCTACGCGCAATCCTAAGGTTGCCACGGATTGTATCGCTTGAGTCGTTTCTCTCTCGGCATCTTCCATTAGCCTTTTCATTCCTCCTCGCCCGAAGTTGAGTTGAAGTGGTTGTCGAGTCTCAGTTGAGTGAATCTTGCCATCTTGATAGTAGATTTTATTATGATTAAGAGCATCCCTATGCTCTTGACAATCTTTCTTCTGGTGGTTGATACTATCACACCACATACACCTTCGGACCATTCCACCTCCCTGCCTTGATGAAGTCGAGCTTTGTCCCGATTCTAGCTTCGTCACTTTGATCGACAAGTCTTTCATGCCTTTCACTAATTCGTGTAAGAGTGATTCTTCTACTTTCTTTTCTCCCGACTCGTTCCCCGTTTCTTCATCATTTCTGTCGGGCAACTCCATAAACCATAACTTTCTTTTGCAGAAATGGGCTCACGTCCTTTTCACCTCCTCCCAGTCTTCGGTAAGTCCACTTGGACTATTCTGATCTTCTAAAAGCATTCCCAAGTCCTTCCTGTCTTTAATATTAGTAGCTTGTAGAAACAATATGACTTTATCTGGCACTATTATATTTCTATCTCTAACATTTAGTTGCTCAAATCTTTCAGAAAACTCTTTTAATACTTCCAAAACACTTAAATGTTTATTAGACTCTACCCAATCCATGAAAGCTTGCCTTGTCATCCTTGACATATCGTTGAGGTTGTATTCATTGAGTAATGCCCTTTCGAATGTTGTCCATGTCTGATTCTCCCTTTGGAGCTCTTGGATCCTCTCTTGTAGCCCAATCGCAGCGACTCGACTAAAGCTATTAATTTTTGTAGCTTCGTCGACACCGCGTTTAAGCATTTCTTCATTATAAATCTTCAGAAATCTTGTTAAATTTATACCTTCGAAGATTCCTACTCGTGCGAGAATATTGTCGACGGCTTTGTCGATGCTTGCCATCATCCCTTGTTCCCGCATCACTCGTTCCATCATCGTACACATAAGCCTCATTTGCTCCTCCATTTCTCCTCGTCGCCGCCTTCACGTCGGGTTCACCAAATGTGTCGGGGTAGTTGTGGTTCGTGCGGTGAAGTCGCGGGGACTAAGGTTAAGGGGAGTTGAAGAAACTTAACTTTTAATAAGGCTTGTATGGTGATGATAGAATGGTTAAGGGTAGTACGGCGAAGAGTTACAAGTAATGTGTGTGTGTGTGTGTGTGTGTGTGTGAGAGAGAGAGAGAGAGAGATGAGCATAGATAAAAGATAGAGACAATGTATGATTCAAGAAAGAAGATTTAGACAAAATATGATTCTAGAAACAAGAGTATATGATATAAACATGATGTATATTAAAAATATAATATTTTACCAACTTTACAATCCTTGATCGCAAGATGAATCTTTTCAATACCGACCCTTGATTTGAACCCTCGACCTCAACTTCGAAACGAGAGGTTCTCCACCCAATGAGCTAGTCTTCTTCAATTGATTGTATTATTTTTTCACTCTCTCTTGATTCCTTGATTCCCTTTTGTTTTCCTTTCCTCTCTTTTTATAAGTATTTCCATGCATATGGTAATGTCATGCATGTAATGCATGAGTTACATCTGATGCATGATCGCCATTTGGCGCACATGCATTGCATGTGATGCATGATAGCCATCATGCTCATTTGAGCTCCCATGTATTGGGATAAGTATAATGATATAACCCTAAAACAAATAACCTAGCTTAGTGGTGTATGGTTTGTGCTTGATATACAAGGTTGAGGGTTCAAGTCCCTCAATTTTACTTAATACAATATATAGCTTCATTCTTATATCATGAAGCACATTTATTACACACTTTTACAAATAAATAGCCTAGCCTAGTGGTATGTACATTGTACATCGTATATAAGGATGTGGGTTCAAGTCTCTCAAATATTATTAAATACAACATTTAAGCTCATTTTTATATCGTGAAGCACATTCTTCACGACAACGTGCCAAACTTGAGGGGGAGAACAGTCCCAAATGACCAAGCAAGGCAGCAGGAAAGGAGCGGAGACCGCGACACCGAGTTTGTTGACTCGGTTGTCGAGTTCGACTTCGGATCGGCTGAAGAAGCCGAGGGCGGACCCGCGGAAAAGTTCGGAAGCAGACAGAAGGAGAGAGCCGAAGCCAACCACGCATGGGGGAGATGACGCCATCGAGGGTGAGAAGACCGAAGATGAGTTGGAGACAGCCAACTCGGACGAGAGCGAAAACCGATCAGAGGTAGCCGAGTCGGTTCGGATGTTTGATTCAGATACGCTGAATCAACCGAGGCCCAAGCGGAAGAAAAGGCAGCAGGAGACGCGTCAACACCGCAACAACAGAAGAGCTGATAAGGGCCGCATGAGCAGACAGGCCGTCCAGAAGGGTCGAAGCGCGCGGAGTCGAACAGGTCGAGGAGCGCGAGCGAGGTGTGAAGCCAAGAGGAACCAGAGTTGTGAGCTTGAGGATCCCAAAGAGCCTCGAGTTGAGCTTGAGGGGGAGTGTTGAGAGACAAGCTCAACATCGGCCGGATCGGCTGAAGAAGACGAGGACCGGATCGGTTGGGACCGATCGGTTAGGCCGAGTGCGTAAACCGGGAGGTCGTTAAGAAAGATATTCCGTGAGGAATATATTTGGGAGTTAGTGTAGGAGCTCTAAATGAGCATTGAAGTACTGCCAGTACTTCTGTCAGTCCTTCTAGGACTTGTATAAAAGTGTTCATTGAACACACATATGTATAGAGAGTGGTGAATAGAGATTGTGTACTTCTGTTATATTTTTTGTCTTCTCTCTCACTCTCTCTCTGTGTCTCTCCCGCGTATACCGTGTAAGCTCAAGCTCTCCATTGAACCTGAGTTTCCTTCCTTCTATTCGGTCTTCATACTTGCTTCCGCACGTTACTTTCTACATATAATAGCAACAAAAATAGGGTTGTTATGAGCTAAATCATTGTTTTCAAAGTCTAGCTTTTGACGTGTACTTGGGAGTGTGATAAATTCGTCTTCACGATCAGGTTTTGGACTTGTATCTCCGTCACCAAATATCATTTCGTCATCAGCTAGTAACACAAGTACATGGTATTAGACAATGGATTAGGTTGACAGTGCTCCGGACAGGTGAGAACTTATATGACTCACCATTGCATTCAACTTTGCCTTTCTTACCGTTTCCATACAACATTCTTGCAACATTTCTCTTCTTACTGGGCTCTATTTGTAAAGAAACTGTATTTCTCTTCTTAGTGGGCTCTATTTCTTGATGTTGACCGGAGCTTGGGGAATTTGTTTGTAGAAGCATATGTTCCACTGCTCCAATGGCCCTTCTCATACTTTCATCCTCATCATAAAAAGCATAGGTTATTGGTAATGATGGTCCCTGAACCTTGGAATGTGCAGCAGATATTGAGGGTTTAGGCACAGGGGCTAGTTGTTCCATTACCTTCCCTAGCGTGGAGTTGCTTGACACTACAACATTCATTGCAAGAAACAAAAAAACCTTGAATGTTAGTACCATCATCTAAAATATATAATGTAGGTCACAAGAGCTGCTTCCCATATTACACAATGTACCAATCATGAACAATGTACTACCCACATAGTTCCTAAATTACTGAACTAGTACTAATAAGGAGCACTGTACTGCTCACTTAGTTCCCAATTTACACAAGTAGTACTAATCATGCACAATATACACAAGTAGTACTAATCATGCACAATATACTACTCACTTAGTTACCAAATTACACAAGGAGTACTAATCCCGAACAATGTACCACTGACTTAGTCAAATTAATAAGTAGTACTAATCTTGAACAATGTACTACTCACTTGTTTCCTAAATTACTGAACTAGTACTAATAAGGAAAAATGTACTGCTCACTTAGTTCCCAATATACACGATTAGTACTAATCATGCACAATATACTACTCACTTAGTTACCAAATTACACAAGGAGTACTAATCCCGAACAATGTACTGCTCACTTAGTTCCCAATTTACACAAGTAGTACTAAGCATACACAATATACTACTCACTTAGTTACCAAATTACACAAGGAGTACTAATCCTGAACAATGTAATGCTCACTTAGTTCCCAATTTACACAAGTAGTACTAATCATGCACAATATACTACTCACTTAGTTACCAAATTACACAAGGAGTACTAATCCCGAAAAATTAATAAGTAGTACTAATCTTGAACAATGTACTACTCACTTATTTCCTAAATCACTGAACTAGTACTAATCCCGAACAATGTACTGCTCACTTAGTTCCCAATTTACACAAGTAGTACTAATCATGCACAATATACTACTCACTTAGTTACCAAATTACACAAGTACTAATCCCGAAAAATGTACCACTGACTTAGTCAAATTAATAAGTAGTACTAATCTTGAACAATGTACTACTCACTTATTTCCTAAATCACTGAACTAGTACTAATCCCGAACAATGTACTGCTCACTTAGTTCCCAATTTACACAAGTAGTACTAATCATGCACAATATACTACTCACTTAGTTACCAAATTACACAAGGAGTACTAATCCTGAACAATGCAATGCTCACTTAGTTCCCAATTTACACAAGTAGTACTAATCATGCACAATATACTACTCACTTAGTTACCAAATTACACAAGGAGTACTAATCCCGAACAATGTACCACTGACTTAGTCAAATTACACAATTAGTACTAATCCTGAACAATGTACTACTCAACAATGTACCACTAACGTAGTCAAATTACACAATTAGTACTAATCCTACAAAATGTACTACTCACTTATTTTCTAGATTACTGATCTAGTACTAATAAGGTACAAAACTAGTACTAATAAGGAACAAAGTACTACTCAGTTCCCAAATTACAAAACTAGTATTAATCATGAGCAATGTACTAGTAACTTAGTTCACAAAGTACAGAACTAGTACTAATCATGAACCATGTAGTACTTACTAAGTACTAATCCAACAAATGTAGATTGGTATTTTGCACACAAGTAATAGTAAACATGATATGTGTTCTACACACCTAGTTACATAACTTGTACTAATTACACCAACAGTATTAGTACTAAACGTGATATGTGTTTGACACACCTCATTTCCAAATTACAATAATTGTACTATTATTCAACAATTTACTATACACCTTGTTCCCAAATTACATTATTAGTACTAATTCCCAAGTTACACAAACAATACTAACAGTCAACAGTGTACTATAAGTATAGTGTTTACTAAACTAATACTAGGCAAGTTGCAATATAGATTGGACGATGTTGTACATGGTTCCCTTTTAGTACTACTAATTTTGGAAAATATCCCTTCAACTACACATACCAATTATATATTAAGAGTACTGCCAATACTAACCCACATAATTAGGGTTCCACATAATAGTTGTTAGAGATTACACTAAATTTGAAGTATGAATTGTGGCATACACTAGTTCTAGTCCAAATGTTAATTGACATCATATAATACAAACAATAGAATAGTAGAGCCACATACCGTACGGGTGTACTTTTAAACCCCAAGCATAGTACCACTCAGCCGCAATTGTAGTTTTACAGTCCATACATGTATTCTCTTTTTCAAAATGATACTTAGCACATAGCACATGATATGTGTGCAAGCATGGTGTAATCACAACATCCATAGCCTCTAGCTTGAATCCGAGGCCACAAAATATACACCTGGAAGATTGCAAACACAAGTTATAATATATTAGTTGCTCACTTATTTATACCAAAGAAGTAGAAATAAATAACTTTTAAAGCCAATACCGTGATATAGCTATACTAATAATGGTACTTTCTATACCACTTGGGTGCTCAATTACAGATGGACACAAAGTATCAAAACCATTTTGTTTTAAATCCTGCATCAAGCATGCAAGGTTCTCAGAATGCAACTTTAAGGCTGACAACTTATTATCTATTTCTTCATGTGCATTCCTGCAAGTATCAAGGTCTCTCATCTGTGAACCTAATTGAGTGCCCATATTGTTCAGCTCTTTCTTCAACTCCTCTTTCAACACCTCACTTTCTGAATTTTGGATTGTCGATGCAATCCATTCATATGTAGTTTTTATTGAAGAAAATTTCTTTTCTGCCTGTATCTCAGCTGATTTAACTGCTTCCAAATCAGCAAGTAATGCTTGTATTCTTGAGCTCATAGAAGCTATGCAACCGGCCATCATCTGTTCATGCTTTTCAGTCATTGTGGCCCGTACCTTTGCCTCTAGAACTTGGTGGACAGGTGTTGTAGCTGGAATATCCACATGAGAGGTTCCAGATGACTTCAAGCCAGTGTTGGTACTGGAGGACCCTTTGTAATGTTCTGACCGGTGCCGATTAAAATCTTCCCAATTTACGTCAATGCCACCTTGAACTTCACATGCAAAAGCACGTGCAAAAACAGTACCCACCTCATTGTTAGTGATTTGATTCATGTTCGTATCTCGTGTTCAATAAATTCATGTATTCCCTCTTCAAACCACTTATGTGGAATCCTCGCCTTGTGTCGGGATGTGCTGACCCCCAGGTTTTTAACAACTATTCTCTTAGCTCTGGATAAACGTTAGGTCGTGCTCGAAGGAAATAATTCCATCCAAGAGGTGTGTCTCGATTGATGGAGTGGTACATCTTCTTTCTCTGTGTTGATGAATTCATCACCCTTTCTCTTGTGGGTGTCTTCTTGCTTTCTTTCATGGGTGTCCTTCTTCCTTCCTTCACTGGTGTCTTCACTTTCTCTTTCATCAATGTCTTCTTTATGGGTGTCCTTCTCGTCATTGTCCTAGTCAACACAATTCTCAGGGAATGAATATGCATGTACTAGAAGAAAACTCAAGCAATTACCATCAACACATAGCAAATCATCACATTGCATGTACAAACCATGTCAAACACACAATAACCCGAAATAGTCGGAAAAAAACTCATCCATGTCAAACACACAGACAATAAAAACAGACGGATAGGAAAGTCAAAGAAAATGAAAACATTGTAAATCATCATAGCCAACTCCATCACATCGCATGTACAAGCCATGTCAAACACACAAAAACCCAAAATAGTAAGAAAAACACTCATCCATGTCAAACTCACACAAAATAAAACAGATGGACAGGAAACAAGAACAAAACGAAAACATAGCAACTCATCATTGCCAACTCCATTTATGTTGCATGTACAAACATGTCTAACACACAACCACCTCGATCAAAATATTGTCATACATTTTTAAAAGAAACACAGAGAAAACAAAAACATACCAGTTGGGCATGCAACACATAGACTATGAATAATCAAAACCTAAAAATGGCCATACACATGCAAATAAAAAATAGACAGACAGGAAACATTCAGAAAAAGAAAACATACTAGTTGGGCATGCAACACAGAGAATACCTGGAGGTCGTACAACTTGCAGAGGTACCACACCGTGTTGATTTCGACACCTTGGAAGCACACCAAGCCTTCAAAATCACCTATATGCATGCAACACAGAGAATACCTGGAGGTCGTACAACTTGCAGAGGTACCACACCGTGTTGATTTCGACACCTTGGAAGCACACCAAGCCTTCAAAATCACCTATATGCAAGAGGTTGTTGATGAGGCTGCTGCAGAGGAGACAAACGAGCATACACAAGGAAGGAAAGTCAACAACACATACAACGAGCAGGGGAAACAAAAATCTCTGCGTATACAGAGTTCGAGATCGAACCTGGCACAGAGGGGAACACAAGAACAGCTACGTGGGGAAACAGAGAATCGAAGGTGGAGTGAGAGAGAGAAACAGAAAGAAAGAAAGAAACAGAGCTTCGAAGGTGGAGTGAGAGAGAGAAAGAGAGAGATAGACCTGTAATAGATATGTCGTCTTTCTTTAACTTTCTGCCACTGTCTGTCTGACAACTTCGAGACAAAAGAGAGAGAGAGAGAGAGAGAGAGAGAGAGAGAGTGAGAGAGAGAGACATACCAACTGACACGTTCGACTACCCATACCAGAGAGAGAGAGAGAGAGAGATACTGAGACTGACCAACTGTCACAATGGATACCTTCTCCAGGTGTGCTTTCGTACAACTCTACCTAGGAGACCAGGGCAACAATTAATGTATTAAATATGGCCTAGGGACATTTCGAGTGTGACGTATAATATCTTTGTGCATTCGAGTGTGACATAATGAATTTGTTTTCTGTTTTTTGAAATTTATTTACAATTTTTAATGTTTATTTTCTTCTTCGATTTAGCACTAAATTTTTGGCCAAAAGTTGGTACACCGTAGCATGCTTCGACCCTTTTATTTATTTTTATTTTATTTATTTTATTTATTTTTATTTTATTTTATTTATTTTTATTTTATTTTATTTATTTATTTATTTTACATTATAGTACAATTGGGCCTGTCCCTTTTACGCTGCGAGTTCTCCGGCTTTGTCCTGTTCGGCGGTGAATGGGTTAGGTGGTGTAGGACCCAGGTAAGGTTTGAGCCGAAACCCATTCACTTTTTGCCGTACTATTTCTCCAGCCAGTGTTCCTAGTTGGAACGTGCCCTGTTCCGCTCCAATTATCCAGTATGGGCCGGTCCAGCGGAAACGCAGCTTACCCGGCATCTGGCCCATGCGTGTTTGAAAAACTAGCACCGCTAGGCCCATGGCGAACTCCTTTTCCCTTGCGCTCCGATGTCGATCGACAAATGCTTTACACCGTCGGTGTTCTTCTTCCAACATAGCCATGTTGTGGACACGTTTCTCCCCTAGTTCGAGGAGTTGGTAGAGCCGTTCCTCCTCTGACTTGGCTTCTAATAATCGGTTCTGTACCTGAATGCACAAACTAGGTACCCGAAATTCGACCGGCATTACCGCTTCTAGTCCAAACGCTAGCCGGAACGGTGTTGACCGTATGCTTGTTTTGTAACTAGTTCTATACGCCCATAACGCACTCTGGAGTTTGGTATCCCAGTCCGTTCTGTTTTCATTGATAGTTTTCTTTAAAATGGTCTGTAAAGTTTTGTTCGTGGATTCCGCTAATCCATTCGCCTGCGGGTAGTATGGCGTGCTTTTCTTGTGGATGACTGCGTAATGCTGTGTTAGTTTCCGAACCACCGTATTGAGGAAGTGGCTCCCCTGGTCACTGATGAGCTCAATCGGGTAGCCGAACCGGCACCAGATGTGCTTGTACAGAAATTTGGCTATGACGACCGCCGTATTTTCCCGTAGTGCCTTTGCTTCTACCCATTTGGTACAGTAATCCGTGGCTACCAATATGTATTTGTTACCCGTACGGGCTGCTGCTGGTGTGAAGGGCCCCACAAAATCCAATCCCCACTTTTGGAAGGGGTCCAGTGGTAATACGGGCTAGTGTGGCATCCTTGCGTCCTCCGTGGGCTGACCCATCCGCTGGCACAAATCACACTTTCTACAATACTCGAATGCGTCCTTCTGTGTTGTTGGCCATCATAAGCCCGCCTGCCATACTTTGCGGGATGTCACGTTGCCTGCGTAATGGTCGTCGGCCGTGCCGTAGTGTGCCTCCCGTAACACTCCTTTTTCATCCTGACGGACTCCACGTCGCCAAATGCCGTCACTTCCTTTGTGATATAAATACCCTTCAACCAGGGAGAAGTGACGGCTTCGGACGGCTAGTCGTTTCTTCTCGTTTGTGCGTAATTGTGGTGGAGGTAGTCCTATAGTCAAAAAGTACGTCATTTCCATAAGCCATCGATCCGGAAAGGTGGATTCCATTTTTTTTGCAAATGTCGCTACTCGCCAGATGTCGGCATCCAGAAAATCGTCGTCGTCTTTCTGTATTGTTTCTCCACTCTCAAGTCTGCTCAAAAAATCCGCCACTGCGTGTTGCATCCCTGGCCGGTGCTGAATTACGAACTCGAATTCCTGGAGCAGCAGCATCCACCGCGCCAATTTCCCTGTCAGGGCTTGTTTCTCTACCAAATACAATAATGTCGAATGATCCACGTGGAACGTGAATTTCCGTCCTAGTAAATAATGTCGGAATTTATTGATGCTATAGATTATCCCTAGCGCCTCCCGCTCTGTTGTGGAATAGTTACGCTCTGCTGCTGATAATTTACGACTTGCGTAGTATACTGGCCTATACCAGTTTGGTTCGGTGAGTTTCATTAGCGCGCTTCCTATTGCTGTGTCCGAGGCGTCGACGAACACGTGAAATGGTTTCGCCCAAACTGGAGGTTGTACTACGGGGGCCTGTGTGAGCATTATCTTAAGTGCCTCATATGCTTTATCCTCTGTTGCAGTCCATTGGAAAGGAGTCCGATGTACGGCAGCGTGTAGTGGCGTGGCGAAGTCCGCCAAATACCGTATCATCCGACTATGCCACCGTATTTGGCCCAAAAACCGACTAAGTGCTTTGGCATTTGTCGGAGTTTTAGCTTGCGTAATAGTGGAGATCTTGTTTGGGTCGACCGCTATTCCTTCCTTGCTGACTATGTGGCCTAGGAGAGCCCCGCTGGTCACGCCGAATGCACATTTCGCGGGATTCAAGCTTAAGCGTGCGGTGCGGCAACGTTCCAGGCAGAGACGTAAGTGCGAGAAATGGTCTTTTGTTCGCCCATATACCGCATAATTGTCTAAAAAGACTTGCATGAACGCCAGAATGTATTCCCCAAAGATCTTAATAATCGTTCGTTGGAAAGTTGCCGGTGCTGTCTTTAGGCCGAACATCATGACGACCGCCACATATACTCCCCAGTCCATGACAAATGTCATCTTCTCCTGGTCGTCGGGGTGCATGCGTACTTGGTTATAGCCACTAAAGCCATCTAAGAAACTGTACATCTCATGGCCTGCGACGGCGTCCAGCACACTATCAGTGAAGGGTAAGGGAAATGCGTCTGTAATGGTTACAACGTTTAATTTTAGGTAATCCACGCATACCCGTATTTTGTCGTTTTTCTTTGGGACAACCACTATCGGGCTAAGCCATGTCGCTTGTTTTACTAGCCATATGAACCCAGCCCTCAGCAGCTTGTCAATTTCTTCTTTCACGCGGGTCGCGTAATTGGGGTTCATGCGGTAGCGACGCTGCTGGACAGTTTTCGCGTCCGTTGCTAAATTGATCTTATGCTGATAGAACTTGGGATCTAACCCCTTCATGTCCTCATGAGCCCACGCGAACACATCTTTATATTCTGTGAGTAGTGCGATCATTGTGGTTCTCTGGTCCGGCCTCAATTCCTTTGCTATGGAGAGGAACCGGGGTTCCGGTCCCGTACCCACATTCACTTCGTCGAGAGCGGAAGCGGTGACCCGTCGTCAAATCTCCATTTCCCTTTCGAAGGCCGCCCGTGCTCTGCTGAGTTCCAATATGGACTCTGGGTTTGGTTCGTACGACTCTTCGCTTGGAACACTGGCCGTAGTATATTCTGCCGCAGTTGCGATGACATCTATCTCGAACAACGGAATAATCCGAGGATGTTCGTCAAGGTACGCTTCCAATTCGGCATCCTCCACCCCAGCCAGCATATTGATGTCTTCCGCATATAACGGTGTTATCCCCTTAGGTTGGGGCCTGTTGCCTTCCGTAGGAACACGAACCTTGATGCGTCCCTGCCGGAAATTGATACACTCGTGTTGCCAGCTCTGCTTGATATTTGCTATCCGAAGCCATGGTCTGCCCAGAAGCACTGGGTATGCCCCTGGCGCGTCCAAAGCGAGGACGACCGTCGATATGTCGAAGCGGTGTCCGCCCACGATGATGCCTATTTTGCGAATTAGCCCCAACGGCCGCACTGATCGGGTATCTGCCATGCGAAGCCAGAATGGACACGCCTCCCATTCGGAAATGCCCAACTGTTCGCAAGTTTTCGCGCTAATCACATTGACGCCTGAGCCGCCGTTGATTACACATCCAGGGACTTCCTGTCCGTGCAATATTATTGTAATGGCCAGGTTGTGCTGATCTACCACTGGTGGTCCCTCGCTGACGTCAGTCAGGTTTGTGGTAACGCTTGCCCCGGTCATGCTCGCCACCTGTGCTTCCATGGTCTGGCGGAAACGTGGAACTAGCTGTAGCAGTTTTTCCATAGTTAGCGTGATTTCACAGCCTGTTAACACCTGCCAAATGGTTTTTCGTTCTCTGTTTGCTTCATTGCATTCACGGACTCCTGCCTCATACGTTCCGTATTGGCCGCGTTTGCTTTTTCCACCCAGGCTTGGGCTTGTCGTCGTACCTCGTCCTGCGTAGCCCAATCCGCCATTTTCGTTTGCTGGCGTGTCGTGACTTGTTGCACCTCCGTCGTAATCGTGTTGACGGCGGGGCCCTTTCCCTTGTGTGCTGGGCATTGTGTGGCATAATGTCCGGGTTGCTGACAAATAAAACAGTGGATGCTTGATTCTCCCTTCTCAGCCCCAGGTGGAGTGTGTTGTTCTTCGGGCGCTACTTGCTCTTCGCGGTCCGGCCTCGTTTGTCGGGACGTACGCGGTGGTTGCTGTTGATCTCGTCGTTGTTCCTGGTGCCGCTCACCCCCGAGCTTTCGTCATAACGCCGGTGATCCCTATATTGTCGAGGCTTACCTCGATAGCCGTTTGTTCATCGGGCGTTGATGTTCGTATCGCCGACCTCCTTTGGCGTAACTCGGATGTCCACGATAATCCTCGTCCTCCGGGTCCTCCTCCTCGGACTCGTTGTGATTCCGGCGATTCCGGTTGTACATGTCCTCCCGCGGGTTGCGATCCTTATACCGGGGTCGGTCTTCTTGCCTCCTTTGTTCCACCCGATGTGGTTGCCGCTGTGTGTCCATGCTGCGGACCGCGGGCGTGGCTCTATTTAACATATTGTACTCGCATTGGTCGACTGTGTGAACCTTCGAGTGGCAGATTGGGCAGTGGATTCGCATATTGCACTCCACCGCGGAATGCCCCGAGTTCAAGGAAATCGTGCACTGGATTGCCTGACAAAATTGGCGTTCCTCATCCTGAGATAACGCTTGTCGTAAGGATGACATCGAAAACCTCTCCTCCTCGTCATCCAACTCGAGCTGTAACGCTCGTTCAATCACCATATCCGCTGTTTCCCCTTTCACGCTATTGCTGTTGAGAGTTGCCCTGATGGGCCGGCGTAACACTGCCAGAAATGTCTCCCGTGCCTCCTCCTCCGCAGGGCTTCGATCCAGTTTCCATCGTAAATTTTGGAACCGTAAGCTGAAGTCTGTTATTGTCTCGGTCGGTAGTTGCTTAATTGTATAAAACTGCCCGAGAATCTCGCGTTGTGGAACCCTTCGGTGGAAAAAACGCAAGAAGGCGGACTGGAGCTGATCGAAGGTTGTTATGGCCGGTAAATCCATCTGTGAATGCCAGAACGCCGCACGCCCATCTAATGTTAATCCGAACTCCGTCATTTTCGACTGGTGTGCCACCGTCTCGGAAAGGTTCTGTGCCATGTGGTTCGCATTCCAAACGTTAAAGAACATGCGAACATGAGTTGCGGCGTCGGTTTCGCCGTTAAAGCGGGGGTAGGCAAAGGCCATCGTGGGAGCTACGACGGATCGGAGAAGGTCACCGGGAGGTTGCGGTAAGCGTGGTCCCCTCGCCTCGTCGAGGTATTTGGGGAGCAAGGAATCCTCTTTGCGCTCCTGGCAGGTATTACTGGGGTTGCCGATGCGCGGCTTCTGCCGAGCGCGTTCTTCTGCCTGGCGTGTGACGGAACTTGCTATTGGCCGGTCTTGTCTTGTTGGTTCTCTGAGTCGTCTGCGGCTAAACATCCATTTCTTGTTGCTCGTCTGTGAGGAAACACAGATCACCAAGCGTGCCAAAAGTGTTGCCTCCTAGGAAACACGGTCCGTGGTCGGTCCTTCAACCTAGACCCCAAGGTGGGTGTGGAACAACAAATAGAGCTTAATCGTACTACGTAAGAAGAGAACCTCTGTGATTCCTCCGTGTGTAAGGGGAGACGGCTACAACCGATTCCTTATCACAGGTTGCGCTTACGTACTACTACGATTACGTATCCGAGACACAGACACTGAATTAGCCGTAGCTATACACAGAAACTCAGAGAAGATAGTATTCTATTATCAGGCGTTCTTTTACAATTCCCAAAATTTACACACACCTCCTTAAGAGGTTTTCTGCCCTTTATATATGCAGGGTCTAATTAGCCGTTCACGCTTCCCCTACGTGAACCGTTACATACGTTACGCTTTATATAGTTTCTTATTCCTACGCTTTTGGCCGTTGGTTACTATTCCGGCGGACAACACCTTGCCTTTGTCCATCTTCGGGCTAGGCCGTGATGTGCTTTGATCGCTCAAAGGCTCTTGTGGTCCGCTTAGTCGGGTCGTGATCGGACTTTCTTCGAACATGCGCGTAAGATGATCTTCATCCTCTATCTCTTGTTCGGTGGATTCCGGGTCGAACGGAGTCGGAGGCGAAGTTGTCTCTGGTGCGTACCAGGATGCGGACTCGTCAAAGACGACGTCTCGACTTACCCGAGATTTTCGAGTTGAGGGGTTGTAGCACTTGTACCCCTTTTTCTCTAGTGAGTATCCTACGAGGATACATTTCTCCGACTTCGGGTCGAGCTTTTGATGCTTCTCGTCGGGGATGTGCACGTACGCAATGGAGCCGAATATCCGAACATGTGATAGGTTCGGCTTCTTTCCGAAGAATCTTTCGTGCGGAGTGACCTCGTGCACGCCGGATGTTGTGCACCGGTTCATTAGGTAGACGGCCGTATTTTCCGCTTCGGCCCAATATGACTTGGGCATATGCTTCTCGTTCATCATGGCCCGTGCTACTTCGAGGATGTGCCGATTTTTGCGCTCGGCTACTCCGTTTTGTTGCGGAGTGTGTCGGCAAGTGAATTCTCGCCGAATACCTTCCTTTCCGAGATACGCCGTGAAATCATCCGATAAGTACTCCTTGCCGCCATCCGATCGAAGGCATCGTACATGTCGGCCCGTGGCTTTCTCGACTTCATTCTTGAACTTTTGGAAGTGTCCGAACACTTCGCTCTTTTGCCGCATTGGATAGATTCAAGTGTGCCTAGAAAATTCGTCGATGAAGAGCACGTAATATCGGCATCCGTTGAATGTCGCCGTTTGGGCCGGACCCCATACATTGGAATGAATTACTTCGAGTACGCCTTTGCTCACATTCCGCTCCTTCGGGAATGGGTGTCGGTGTTGCTTGCCGAATTGGCACGCTTCGCATACACCTTCAATCTCCTTCTCTTTGAATGTTGGGATTCCGATAACGACTCCTTCCGATCTCATTGCTTTGAATTTGTTGAGATTGATGTGGCCGATTCGCTTATGCCATAGCTCTATGTCGGAGTCGGCTTTCGTGCTTTTCGCGAACATGGCGGATTTCATCTCGTGCGAATCGAGAATGAACATCCGGCCCTCTCTTCTTCCACGTGCGATGATTCGGCCTTCTTTTTCGATGAAGCACCCTTCTTGGTCGAATCGTACTTGCATCCCTTGCTCAACCATTTGGCCGACCGAGACCAAATTCTTTGTGATGGTGGGAACATGCAAGACATTTTTAATGTATGTTTGCTTACCTCTTTCGCCGAACGGAACATTGCCGATGTGCCAAATCGGGTGCGTAGTGTCATCTCCGGTTTCGACATAACCGGGTCGCTCCGGCTCTCGAAGTTCGAGAAACCATTCTTTATGGGATGTTATATGGTTTGAGGCTCCGGATTCTACAAACCATACGTCCTCCGGATTGAGGGCACTAGTTGAGGTAGAGGCCGACATAGAGTTTGCTCTATATTTCATCATGAACATTCCGCCACGGTCGGAGTTCCATGCATACATTCCGCCACGATCTTCGTAGTCAGAGTTGTTCCCGTACTACCAAATCGCTCTGATACCATGTAAAGAATCAAGAGATGGGTTCTTGTGAAGCGGAATAGGTGTGAACTGTGTGTGTATGTGTGTATGAGATTGAGAGAGAGAGAGACACAGAGTATACGCAAGCTTAAGTATATTAGCAAAGGAGAAAGACTCAACATTATACAAGATGGGAGGAGGGTGCTTTATGTAGTCACCCTCTCTCTTCATTAACTACAAGGCTCATGGAGCATGGGGAATGTGAAAGCTCATAAGTTATGTGTCATAGAATATGATTCTATGACTCATACTAAATGCTAGAATACAAAGTGGTGACATAATGGTGACTCTTGACCGTTGAGGTGTCTCTTCACTCTCAAGGTGAGTTCACACACTAGACCAAGTTGAGCTTGATTCTCAACACGCCCCACCTCCATCAGATGGACGTGAAAAACGCTTTCCTCCAAAGTGAGCTAGAAGAAGAGGTGTATATGACACAACCACCCAGATTCGAATCGCGTAATCATCCACACATTGTATGCCGACTCAAGAAGCCACTCTACGGCCTCAAACAAGCACCGCCTGCTTGGCACTCAAAGATCACGCAATATCTTAACCAAGTCGGATTTCGGATGTCAAAATCCAATACATCTCTGTACATTCGAAATGAGTCGGATAGCCCGATAGTCATCATTCTATACGTGGATGACTTAGTTATCGAAGGAAAGGATCTCCCTGAGATTAACAAAGTTAAATTACTTCTTTCCGGCAGATTCGAAATGAAAGACCTGCACGAACTTTATTACTTTCTAGGTATTGAAGTAATTCGGACACGAGTCGGGATAATGATCTCACAACAGCACTACATTCTCAACTTACTCTACAAGTTTGGAATGACAGAGTGCAAACCTATGAATACCCCTCTTGAACGTAATCTCGAGATCGATGCCAGTTCCGGCACGGCCGTGAGTGAGTCGACTCAGTATCATCAACTGATCGGCAGTCTAATCTACCTAACCATTACGCGACCCGACCTTAGTTATTCGGTCAGCCTACTTAGCCAATTGATGTAGAATCTAAGAAACCTTCACCTCGATTGCGCTAAGAGGATACTACGATATGTCAGCACAACAGTGGATTATGGCATCTTGTATAAGTCGAATACGACCATTCGACTTGAAGGGTACACAGATGCGGACTGGGTAGGATACAAAGCGGATAGACGATCCACATTCAAATTCGTCTTCTCCCTTGGCAGCAGAGCGATCTCCTGGAGCAGCAAGAAACAGTCGACAATCGCACTGTCAAGCACGGAAGCCGAATACAGGGGCGCGACAGTCGCCGCATGTGAAGTCGTATGGCTGAAGCGCAAACTGAAGGATCTAGGCATTCCCATCAAAGATCCAATATGCCTGTATTGTGACAACATGAGTAGTATCTACTTGGCGTGCAACCCAGTATTTCACGTGCGGACTAAACACATCGGAGTACACTACCACTTCATCCGCGAGCGCGTACATGCCGAAGAAATCGATCTCCAACATATCAGCATGCACCTTTAGGTTGTTGATATATTTATGAAGGGCTTAGGAGTAGACAAGCTTGGGCAATTCACATATGATCTTGGTCTCATATCGCCCACATTACTGAGCTTGAGGGGGAGTACGCAGAGTACGCATTGATACGCAGATATGTACACCGAACTTCAAACCGATTTCATGGAAGTTGTGTTCGAAGGGGCGTGTTGAGAGTCGAACTCAACTTCCCATAGGAATAGGTTCACACTAGCCCATGGACATACCAGGCTAGTTTTGTAAATAGCAGAAAAGGTGCTTGCCCTAGCTTAGTTGGTATATAAACCAACTCATTGTAACTCAGTAAATGTTGGATGTATTTCGTCTTCTTAATATAATATACAATTCTGTCTATCTCTATCTCTCTGTCTGTCTCTGTCTCTCTCTGTCTCTCTCTGTCTTTCTGTCTCTCTCTCTCTCTCTCTGTCTTTCTGTCTCTCTCTCTCTCTGCTGTTACACACACACACACATAGTCTCTCATCTTCCGCTGCCGTGATGATCCGTCACTATGTGCGGATCGTGAGGCGGAACCACCGGGGTTCTGGACCAGAAGGACTCAAAGTTTGCACAAGCTTTAGCAAGAAAGGAATTAAGATAGATTGAAAGAGCGAGAGATTGAGATAAGATAGAACGCTTGATTTTAGATTGAATTCTTGACTTTAGATTTGAAGAACAAGATTAATACCTCAATTGGATAACGAATTTTCTTCTTAATATTAATTTTGATATAAAGTACACAGCTTCTTTGATAAGAATTTTACATTTTTTTCTCATCTTTTTCCTCTCCTCTTTTATAGATGCCCTCATGCATTTGGGGGTACAAGACATGCATAAAGTGCATGTTTGCCATTTGGCGCTCATGTATTACATATGGTGCATGATAACCATGTCACTCATTCTAGCTCTCATGTATGAGAATTTACATGTTAAGTTACAATTATAAAAATATAATTCGTAAAGAAATGGTTTGGCTTAATGGTAAGCCTATTGCTTCCTATCTTGGAGGTGTTAAGTTTGAGTCTTGCTTACATCATTTTCTTTTGTCCACAAAATACTATTAGGGTTTTAGAACAAATATCTTAAAGACACCATGCACCGTGATCAACCGATCCGTCCGATTTGCATCCGTTTGGTCCCGTCTAGTCTGCATCCCGATCTGGTTCGGTCCGCATCCCGAGTCGCTTGCCGATCACCGGTCGGTCGCTGCTTGTCGTCGCCGACTTTGATGCCGAATGTTGCCGGCTCACCGGCTTCGTCGCCGGTTCCAAACAGGCTCATTGGCTCCATCGCCGGTTCCAAACCGGCTCACCGACTCTATTGCCGGATGCCGCCGGATGTCGTTCACCGGTCGACAGTTCCGTCGCTAGATGCCGTTCTCTGGTCGCCGGATGCCGTCACTGTTGCCGGTTCCGTCCGGTCACCGATTGTCGGCTCCATCCGGTTTCCGGTCCTGTCATCGGCCGGTTTGAGTTTCTTCACCAGTTGGTTCAGGCACTTAGCCACATCCGGCGACTTAGCCACACATGTCCATCTAAACAAAAGTGGCCAAGTCCAACTATTTCTTATGTGCTCTTAACACAAAATATGATGGACCTCAATCTTCTTATATAGCTGGAGCCTATTTTTCCTATCTATGTGGGATATTTCACAGTTTTATTTTTCTCTTTTTCTTTTGCAAAACTTTATACCCACATAACTTGACACTTAGATGTTTGTTTCTTATGTAGTAAAAAGCATTCGAAAGCTCTTGAAGACCTCCATCTTCCCGTACCAAGATTTAAAAAAAATCTAAAATAGTATCTTCACTATTATTGTTTTATATTATTCATACTCGATTTCGTATGTTTTATGCAATTTTCACACCATTGCTGAAAATCTTCACGACACCGCTGCTTTGCAATCACCATAGACTCAATTCTTAACACGTCTGAAGGAGGAGGGTGTAGGATGTTTGTTTCTTAACTTGTAGAAATTTCGTAAGAAAATGTTTTTGGACATTTTCAAACTCTTTCCACATAGATTTAGGGATGCTACATGTTAGAGTTATTATCTAATGTAAGCATATGATAAGGATAAAACATATATGAAATAAGAAAGGAGAGAGAAAGAAGGGTGTCGATCCACCACAAGAACAGAGTGTTGACGTAGTCAAGAGATGATAAAATGAGGGTAGCTAGGCCTCATATTTATAGCAAGACCCAAGGCCCCCAAACAAGTTCACAGTTGGCCTAATGGGTTGTCTCAATCCCGAGGATTAAAAGTAATCCTCCCCTTCTTTACACTCTCGTTTAACCGTCACACTTATCCATGTGTATAGATTACTATGGTAAATTCTCACCAGGGGATATTATATGGTCATGCCCGTAACATACTCCCCCTCTTTAAAACATTGCACTCTTGCAATGGAAAGTTAGGGAAGTTAGTTCTAAGAGTATTTTCGCATTCCCATGAAGTCCTTCGATATTCATCTTGCCGGATACCGAGCTCTCCGATGAAGTCCTTCATCCATAATATTTCCTTGCCGGTTTCAGTAACTACCATGTACTCCGCCTCCGTGGTTGACAACGCAACCGTCTTCTGCAGCCTCGACTGCCACGAAACAACTTCCCCTGCATATGTCATTACATATCCGGATGTAGACCGGCTGGTATCCACATCAGCCGACATATCCGAATCGGTAAAACTGTCAAGTTGATACCGGAGCCGAATCGGAGACACATATTCGAAGTGCCCTTCAAGTACTGGAGTATCCCTTTGACCGCGTTCAAGTGCTCCTTGCCCGGATTGCTCATAAACCGGCTCACCACTCTGACTGCATATCCAATATCCGGTCGAGTACACACCATTGCGTACATTAAGCTCCCGACGGCAGAGGCATATGGAACCTTCATCATATCCGTCTTCTCTACTTTCGTCTTCGGGCTTTGCTTACCGAATAATTTGCAGTTTGCCGGTAGTGTCGATCCGACCGGTTTCGCTTCTAACATGTTAAACCGTTGAATCACCTTTGTCACTGATTTCTCCTATGACAACCACAATTGCTTCTTTGACCGGTCCCGGATGATGTGCATCCCAGTATCTGTCTTGTCGGGCCTAAGTCTTTCATTGAGAAAGTTTGGTTGAGAGCCTTCTTCAGCATCCGTATTTTGGCTTGGTCTCGTCCGACGATCAACATGTCGTCCACGTACAGAAGGAGTATCAGGAAGTCGCCTCCTTCGAACTTCTTCACAAACACGCAGTGATTAGTTTGCGTTTTGTGATACCCTTGGTCAGTCATGAAGGAGTCGAACTTCCGGTACCATTGTCGGGGAGCCTGCTTTAGTCCATACAGGCTCTTCTTCAACTAGCAAACCAGGTGCTCCTTCCCTTTCTCCACGAATCCTTCCGGTTGTTGCATGTAGATCTCCTCTTCCAGGTCACCGTGAAGGAATGTTGTCTTCACGTCCATCTGGTCTACCTCGAGGTCCATGCTTGCTACTATACTCAGCACCGTCCGGATGGAAGTCATCTTTACTACCGGGGAAAATATCTCGTCAAAGTCCACGCCCTTCTTCTGCTGGAACCCCTTCACCACAATCCTGGCTTTGTATCTCGGGGGGTTGCCGGCATCTCCCAGTTTTAACTTGTACACCCACTTGTTTCGAAGTGCCCACTTTCCTTTCGGCAACTCCACCAATTTGTACGTATGGTTCTCATGCAGGGAATCCCTCTCATCTTGCATGGTACTTAACCATTTGCGGCTATGGGCGTCACTTTTAGCTTCCTCGAAGCTTTCTGGCTCCCCCTCATCGGTTGCACGTGCTCTAGATCCGGAAATCTCCGGGGGGCCCTTCTCTCTCTGAGAGGATATCTACGTCCTTGGGCTTCGGTAACCAGCTCCTTCATTTGCTCTTCATCCAAATCCGATTCGGGGTCTTGTCCGGTTTCTGTTTCACCTATTCCTTCTTCTTCAGTCGGTTTTGTCTCCTCACCGTCACCGGCTGGTTCATCGAGTGCTAACCAGCTTCTTGCCGGTTGGAACTGCATTTCATCGAATCGAAATTTTTCCTTACCGGTCGACTCGGAGTTCATTATCTTCTTCTCCGACTCCCAGTCGGCGAGCGTCTTGTCCTCCATGAAGATAATATCTCGACTCTGGAATACTTTCTGGTCTACCGGGTCCCACACTCGGTAGCCGAACTCATTGTCGCCGTAACCGAGGAATATGCATGGCCGGGTCTTCGGATCTAACTTTCCTCTCCGGTCCTTAGTTACATGCACGTACACAAGACACCTGAATACCTTCAAATGCCGGTAGGACACTTCCTTACCGCTCCAAACTCTCTGCGGCGTGTCTCTGTCCAAGGGTACTAAGGGTGATCTGTTTATCACATATGTCATCGTTGACAGTGCCTCAGTCCAAAACGTCTTGCGTAATTTTGCATGCGCCAACATACTCCGGACCCTCTTCATTATGGGCCAATTTATCCTCTCGGCCAACCCGTTTAGTTCCGGCGTCTTCGGCATGGTAAATTCGAGCCGGATTCCCTTCGAGCGACAGTACTCCTCGAACTGCCCCCGGTATTCTCCTCCGTTATCTGTTCGAACCGCCTTTAGTTTCCAGCCGGTTTCTCTTTCCACTCTTGCGTGGAGCTCTTTGAAAATGGATAACACTTCATCCTTCGTTTGCAACAATGTGGCCCACAACTTCCGGTTGTGTTCATCTATGAACGACACGAAGTAATGCGATCCGGCGTGTGACTTCGTGTCCACTTGACACACATCAGTATGCACCAACTCCAGTGGTGCATTACGTCTCATTGCTGGCCTCGATCAGAAGGAGGTCCGGTTTTGTTTACCAGCCAGACAATTAGTGCACTTCTCCAAGTGCACATTCTTCATTGGAATGAGGTTGTCGTCTGCAAGCCTCTTCATCCCCTTCTCACTCATGTGACACAGCCTCTTGTGCCACAGCTCACCGACAGTGTCGGATGCCACGTTCACTTCGTTCGGACATAACCGGGCATTCATCAGGTACAGAGTGTTGACTTTCCGGGCCCGAGCCACAATCAGGCTCCCTTTGCTGAACTTCATAACACTGTTCCGGATGCTACCCGTGTAGCCTTCATCATCTAGCCGATCGGCTGATATTAGGTTCAATCGAACCTTCTGGAACATGTCGAACATCCTTCAGCAACATCTTGCATGCGGTTGATGTCGTCAACCACACATCTCCTATGCCGACAATTCGGCATGTACCTTCATTCCCCATCCGAACACGGCCGTTGTCACTGGCCGAGTAGGATGAGAAGCATTTTCTATCTAGGGTTAGGTGGAACGACGCTCCGGAATCGACTACCTAGGTCATCTCGTCGTCGGCAAGGTTCAACTCACTCTCCTTGGTGATAAGCATTAGCTCCTCTTCGTTTGCCGCGATTGCCGTCGTTCCTTTCCGGTCCTGCCCTCACCGATCTGAATCGTTTCGGTCCGATGACTTCTTCGAATCGGTACTATTGATTTCCTTGTCTTTCTGGAAATGTCGATAGTTCTTTTGGAAATGCCCCGGCTTCCCGCAGTAGAAACAAGTAGGCCTCCCTCTTGACTTTGACTGTGTCCCCGATTTTTCCCGGTTCTGGGGACTCCGGTTCCTTTGACTTCCATGTTCGGATTCGGAAAGGAGCGCTTTTGAGTCGGGGATCGGTTCCTTGTCCTTCTGACGCGCCTCCTCGTTCAGGATGCTTGTCTTCACCATCTGCAAAGACAAGTTCTCTTCTTGGCAGGAGGTGATGAGAGTAACCACCAAGTTCTCCCAGCTTTCCGGCAACATACACATCAACATGATTGCCTGCATTGCATCATCCAGCGGGAACTTGATCGCCGCAACTTGATTCACATACCCCATGAATGTGCTTACATGTTCAACCATGCTCTTGCTGTCTCTGTATTTCAGGTTTACTATTTTCCTCATCAATGAGGTTTTGTTGAGCGCATTCTTCCTCTCATAAACACCCGACAGCTTCTGCCACATCTCGTGGGCATTCGTGTCGTTCGCCACATGTTGAAGGACACTTACGTCGACACATTGTCGGATAGTGGCCATGGCTTTCCTATTTAGAAGCTTCCAATCCGACTCCAATACCCCCTTTGGTATTTCCGATCTGTTGATTGGCTCGTACAGGTCTTTTACAATGAGAAGGTCTTCCATCTTAATCTTCCAGTCTGCATAGTTCTGTGAATTTAGAACCATCATACCTAGGAAGCCGCTCGCGCCTCCTTCCATTTTCTGTGTTTCTTGCTCTGATACCAGTTCAAAGTTAAAATCGTTGCCTGCCACAATCGGTTGTACTTGTGTGGAATAATTGTCAATCTAATGGAAAGGGAAAACAGAATACTGAAACTGAGAATAACACAGATTTTAGCGTGGAAACCCGAACTAGGGAAAAACCACGTGGAGTCCACAAAACTCCGGAATAGAACACTATATGAGAGAAAGGAATACAATTAGAGATCTCAGTGGCAACGACCTCGAGATCCTGCTTTGCCAACAGGCAGCTATGGAGCTCACACGCTTCCATTCATACTCGTTCACTCTCACAGTTGTAGAGGCAACAACCTCGTCAACAGTAACTTTTTACAAATAACGCACACATAACATGATTTCCCTAAGTACTTATATAATAATGTAACCTTTCGACTATTTACAAACTTAGCCTTCCATGTTGGCTATCTCCACGATTTCCGGTTTCGGCCTCGGCCGAGTTGCTCATCAACACAATTCTTCTCACTGCCCATCCGGAGGGACATGTTTCCTAACAATATGTAACATATCTTGCATATCCCGAAGAAAGTTTTGCGTACTTAGCAACTCATCATGATGTATATTAATATCAATCGGGGCTCGTGTTTGAAAACCATACATCAACATAAAAGGACTATATCCCGTTGACGTATGCTTGGAGCTATTATAAGAAAACTCCAAAATTGGGAGATAACGTTCCCATTTTGTTAGTTTTGCAGCAACGTATGCTCGAATCATGCCCTCAATAATTCGATTTACTCGTTCTGTCTATCCATCGGATTGAGGATGATCCGTGGAGCTCATGCTCAACGTAGTTTATAACTTCTTAAAGACTTACTTCTAGAAGTCACTAGTAAACTTTGGATCTCGATCACTCACAATATCCATCGATAACCCGTAAAAACAAAATAACTTGTCAACGAATTGGCAAGCCAATTTAGGAGTTGTTACCGTGGTTTTAGTAACAATAAATCTGGCCATTTTAGTTAGACTATAAACCACAAGCCAAATGGCATCATGGCCTTTTTGGGTGCGAGGAAGGCTAACAATAAAATCCATGGATATACTTTCCCACTTATTATCGGGAATGTCCAAGGGATGTAAAAGTCCCGAGGCTTTAAGTCGCTCGACTTTGTTAACCTGACATTGGTCACATTTAGTCACATAACTATGTATGTCAGGACGCAACTTAGGCCAATAGAATTGAGTGGATATGAGAACGAGTGTATGATGTATTCCAGGGTGCCTGCCGAGGGTGCATCATGGCATTAAAAAAGAATTCTCTTTTTTACCTCAGGAAAATTTGGAACACAAACCTTTCCATTACGGTAGAGTAGACCGTTAGCAATGTGGAAGGATTCCTTCGAGGCTCTTGCCCAGTATTTCACAAAATAACTGCCATTAGGATACTTTCCTCAAAGGTGATACTAAAGATCTAATGTTATTTTAGTGAAGCTAATCATGTTAACTTCACGGATGCGACTTAGTGCATCAACGACAGTGTTCATGGAACCTTTACGATATCATATGGAAAAATCAAAGTCCTGGATGAGATCAACCCATCATACCTTACGAACTTTCAGGTCTTCTTTGTCACAAAAATATTTCAAGGACTCGTGGTCCGTAGTTACCACAAAACGATTTCCATAAAGATAATGGTGCCATGTTTTGAGTGCATGTGTAACTACAAATAATTACTTTTCTTGAACTGCATACCGACATTGAGCAGAATGAAGTTTCTTACTCTTGAATACTATTGGTTTACCATCTTGATATAAGACAACACCTATAGCATAATCATTTGCATCGGTTTCAACTTCAAAAGGTTTTGAAGGATCGGGTAAAAGAAGTGAAGGAGCCTTGCACACCAGGTCCTTGAGTTCCTTAAAGACGAGGTCTAGTGTAGCATTCCACACAATAGGTTTTGTAGACTTATGTGTTTGACCTTTTAGAAGATCAGTAAACAACGTCGTCAATTGGGAGTAATTACGAAGGGATTTTTGCAAAAACCTGACAAAACCAAGGAATGATCGAACTTCTCGAATATTCCGAAGAGTGGGCCAAAGGTTTTTTTTCTTGATGCGAGAAGGATCATTTTCAACTCCTCGTTCGGTTATGAGATGACCAAGATAAGAAATTGATATCTTGAAGAACTCGCATTGTGAGATCTTCGCGTAGAATTTGTTGTCGCGCAATGTTTGTAAAACAAAGCGGACATGTTTAGCATGTTCTTCTAATGTACAACTATAAACTAGAATATCATCCAAGAAAATAACAACAAATTTTCCAAGTTGTTCTCGGAAAATGTCATTCATTTCTTGTTGAAATGTGGTCGGAGCATTGGTCAAACCAAAAGGCATAACCAAAAGGAATGATTGAACTTATCAAATAATCCAAAGAGTGGGTCAAAGTTTGATTTTCTCAATGCGAGAAGGATCAATTTCAACTCCTCGTTCGGTTATGAGATGTCCAAGATAAGTAATTGATTTCTTGAAGAACTCGCATTTTGAGATCTTCACGTAGAACTGCTTCTCGCGCAATGTTTGTAAAAAAAAGCGGTCATGTTTAGCATGTTCTTCTAATGTACGACTATAAACTAAAATATCATCGAAGAAAATAATGACAAATTTTCCAAGTTGTTCTCGGACATCTCCGACATTGCTGAAACCAAAAGGCATAACCGAAAACTAATAATGGCTATAACGCATACGAAATGTCGTTTTAGGAACATCGTCCTCACTAATACGAATTTGATGGTAGGCCGTACGGAGATAAAGTTTCGTAAAATACCGAGATCCCTGGAGACGGTCAATTAGATCATCAGCCCAAGGCAATGGATATGAATTCTTTATCGTCACTTTATTCAAGCGTCGGTAATTGATATACATGCGCTATGTGCCCTGTTTCATTTTTACCAAAAGAACAAGAGCATGTCATGGAGATTTACTATAACGTATATAACCCATTTGTAAATAGTCCTTGAGTTGCTTAGATACCTCATCCTCTTCGGATCGACTTAAGCGATAAGGAGGTATACTTATTGGTGCAACGCCAGGTACAATATCTATACGATGGTCTATATTACATTTAGGGGGTAACCCATGTGGTAGCTCACTCGGAAAAACATCACGAAAACCATTTAAGATTTCATCGAGTTGTTGTTGTTCAAAATAGGATAATTGAGCCGGGACATTATCGATATTGTAAACGTGAATGTCCGGATCAAGTATACAATAAATAAAGTAGAAGAAGACAACTTGGATATTGATGGCAAGGAAACAATCTAAAGAGATTGGTTTTTAACACATTGAATAAAATGAGTACAATCGTTTAGTACAAAAGTAATTGAATGATGAACCCAATCAATAGATAAAGAAGAGTTTTTATTAAAAAACTAGGGATAACCCAGTATTACATCAGTTGTACAAAGATTCATTACATGGAAGTCTACTTCCTCTATATAAGTATCAATAGAAATTCGTAATGAATGAATCGCCCCGTTGATGTATTGTACTCTTCCATCATCCAAGTGCACCGTATAGGTGTGATCACTTACAGTGGGTTGAATTCCCCATATCTGAACCTAACTATCATTCACAAAATTGTGTGAGCTTCCCGAATCAAAAAAAAATTGTACGGGAGATCCATTGATATACCCGTTTGCACGTAGTAAATAATTGGGTCCCAATACATAGCGAGGGAAAGAACATTGACAATTACTTAAATGATGTGTATAAAACTCAAGGACATTAGGAATCTAACCTTTATGGTTTGCAACTTTTGCTTTGTTGTCGTGCTCTTTCCGTTGGAGCTTTCGACATTGTTCTTTTGTATGACCCTTCTTTTTGTAGAATACGCAAAAAGGATGTTGTCACTTACAATCGCAATCCATGAATTCGTTGGGTTTCTTGTGTTTCCCAGCGAATTGCGACTACTTAGTCCTTGGCGCTTCATTGGGTTTGTTATGGTCCTTCTTCAAAGTGCGTTGATAGCGAAGAACTATTTCAATAGCCTCTTCGAAGGATTTTGGATCCTTATCGTGCACTATCTAGTGATAGTCCGAATTGGGGATGCCATTGACAAAACAAGCTATCAACCAATTGTCCCTTTCTAGACCTGATTTTTGGGTTTGGGTTGTAGCATGGTGGACATAGTCTTCTACCGAAGAAAATTTCCGGCTAGAGAGGCTCATTAATGCTTGTGCTGCCTCGGTTCGAGATGGAGGTTGCAGAAATTGGCCCTTGATAACTGTGACAAAATCTATCCAGGTATCGGGCAATTTCCCCAAAGTTCAGAGCCCACGCCACTAGGGGGTGTCCTTACCCCCTAGTTCTCAGCCGACACATGCAATTTTCGTACTATCTGGCATGGGATAGAGCTCAAAATGAGTCTCCAATCGGCCCAACCACATGTAGATTGCTTTTTTAATTCTTTCCTTTTTCTTCTCTCGTAAATAGCTTTACGGAAAATGATGGTTCACCCTGACGCTCATCGGGTCTATTAGTGTCATGTTGTAAGTTAATGACACATGCCTCGAGGCAACTTTGAGATTGCAGAAGATTGGACATCTGATGCATGGTTGAACTAAGGAAGGACAGAGAGAAAGAAGGGTGCCGATCCACCCGACCACCCCCGAGCGAATGGATCGAGATGGACTCGAGCCTCGATCGGTGTCCCATAAAACCGTCGTGGTGTCGAGTCGTACTTGGTGATGGCGCGCTCGCTACAAGAGTTGACCCACCACAAGAACAGAGTTTCGACGTAGTCAAGAGATGATGAAATGAGGGTAGCGAGGCCTCATATTTATAGCAAGACCCAAGGCACCCAAGCAAGTTCACACTTGGCCTAATGGGTTGTCTCAATCCCGAGGATTAAAAGTAATCCTCCCCTTCTTTACACTCTTGTTTAACCCTCACACTTATCCACGTGTATAGAATACTACGGTAAATTCTCACCCTGGATATTTTATGGTCATGCCCATAACACTACCGCCCCATACTTCCACCCCATAGAGAAGAACAGGTGTCACCAAAGTGTCGAAAAGATATTTCTTGAGGACCCAACACTTAATTCTCCAAGTTTGCCTCTAAGCGGCGTGTAGCACATTCATTCCATCTATGATTTGAAGGAACTTCAAGGCCAAGATATTTGAAGCTTTCCACACATTCAAGTGGCTCATTGTTGTACATAATGCATGGTTTATCTCTTTTTTGGCTCTTCACAAGCATAATCTTTGTTTTAGAGCTATTGACACTTAATTTAATATGCATGCAAATTTTTTCCAATGCCTTCGTAAGCTTTTGTGCATCTCCTAAAGTATTTGCAAAAAGCACTACATCATCTGCATATAGCAAAAGCATAATCACAACATTCCCAATGGCAACTTCTTCAACACATTCTTCCTTTGTAAAGATTCACTAACTTGGACTTTTCTTTTTCAGTTTTTTCTGTTGTTTGTTGCCGCCGAACAACAAGTCATTCTGATACCAATTGTGAGATATGGTGTTCGAATATGTGCGGAAGTATGTATGAGGACATGTCGGGTGATTCAGATAGATAGGTGGATGAAGAGAGAGATTCAGATAGAGATTGAACCCTTGCCTTTAGTTTACTTACATCACTTGCGTCCCTTACACAAGCCCAACTATAGGCTTTTATAGGTCTCTCCATGCAATACCATGGGCTAAAACAACGGGCTAAAACCATGGGCTAAAACCACGAGCTGAAACCATGGCCTAAAACCATGGTCTTGTGCCCATGGTGTTTGCTTCCTACAAAATACTGAATATGAAAAGAATATATACAAATTCTAAAACACTCAGTAATGGCTTTAGTGGTAGGTTAATGTGTCTCCTATCTTGGAGGTGCAAGGTGCAAGGTGCAAGCCTTGCTTCCACCCCTATGTATGCACTTAAATGTTACTAAGCTTTAGTCTTATTTTTATATTTACAATTGAGCGCACATCACACATGCACATGTTTTAACTTTACATCTAGATTTTCTAAATTTACGATTCTCATTTCAGTCCTATTCACAACATGCTAGCATATGCGTGTGGTCTTCTCCCCTTTCAAACGTGCACATTGAACCTTCTCGATTTCGTTCGTTGCACACAATTTTCACACCATTGCCGAAAATCTTCACGACATCCACCCCCACCAAACTGTATATCCTTCAGTATGTGCCAAGAAGAGAGAGTGTGAGATTTCGGCTACGGTGATTAGTACGATTCCTCCGTTTCTAGCATGTCCATTCCTTTTACTCGAATCATTGTTGCCACCCAATCCACCATATCATTCGCTCATTCTTTGCTTTACCATGACTAGTTGTCATGGCCCCTTGTTCTCCTTCCGAGCATAACCGTTTAGGCTTTATGCATGTTCCACCTTCGTTCCGACCATCTCCTTGGTCAAGGCACTTCGCACTCTGCACTTCGTCCACCTTCGTCGTACAATCTCACGTTAGAGTTGATGATCTTCACGTTAGAGCCCTCCTTAGTCGAGATCTCATCCTCGGAAACACCCTTCAAATCCACTTGGCTCATTTCGACCTTGTCGTCCATGGTAGTGCGTCTGCTTGGCCTCTTCCTTGTCTTAATCAACCTTGACTTCTTTCCGGATTTGTCTCGTCCGATCGGCTTTCAGTTGGATCGGCTTCCGTTCAGATTTGCATTCGGTTGATTGGTTTCAACCGAGTTGGCCCCCTTTCTGGGTCAGGTTCGACCGATCGGTTTCGTCTAGGTTGGCTTCTATTTCCTCGTGTTCACCGGACTCGATCGGTTCGACCTCAGGTTGAGTCGGATTAGCTTCTTTCCAAATCGGTCTCATCTGATCGGCTTCTAGCTGGAACAATTTCCATCCGGGTCAGGCTCAACCGATCGGATTTCGGCTGAATCCACTTCCACTTGGTTTGGCTTTTGTTTAGGCCGAAAGTCCGACCATATCATCTTCCATCCGAACTCACTTCTAGCTCTACGTTCCTTATTGCCACCTCTCGTCTCTCTGGTCTCACGTTGGTTCTCTGACACAACCGATGAAGTCTCTAGAATTAGTGGGCAAGAATCCTTGGTATTACCGTCCTCCATCGTTTCGCCCATAGCCACCTTCTCAGCTATCTCTTCGTCGTATGCATCGACTTTGACCTTGGTTTTCTCTCCGCCACCTTCCGTCTCTTCGGTCTCACGTTGCCTTTCGAATGCAACCGTCGAAGTCTCTAGAATTAGTGGCAGGAAAGTCTCGACGCGGCCATTCTCCATTGACTTGTTCATAGCCACCTCCGACTCGATGTCTTCTTTCATGGCAACCTCTATAGACTTATGGGCCTTGTACCCATGAACCCTCTTGATCGAGCAAGCTTCGATTATGCTTCCCTCTTCGTCGCATGTATTAGTTTCGACCTCGACTCCTCACCGACACCTTCCGTCTCTTGGGTCTCACGTTGGTTCTTGGACGCAACTGCCCAAGTCTCTGGAATAAGTGTGAGGAAAATCTGGTTGTGGTCGTTGTCGACGCTTGTTGTCTTGTTCATAGCCACCTCCTTTAAGTCGATTTTAGTGGCTAGATCCTCCATCATGTCGACCTCACACTCTTTATCTCCCTTGATGCAAGCTTCGATTATGGTTGCTCCTTCATCATCCGATGTTTTGAACATGATGTGTGTTCTGAAACATTCGTCCTCCCACGAAGTGGTCTTCTCCGTCCTTGAGTCATCATCAATCTTCTTTTCATGTAGGTTGCTTTGTTAGGTAGCTCAACTTCTTTAGATGGTCTCGTTTTTTCTACGTTTGACCTTACGAAGTCAATATCATCAAGACATTGATGACGCCTATCGATCTTGTTGCACACTCTCTTCACCGCAGCCCAGTTTGCCCGTTCACTTGGGTATCATCTTCGAGGAGAGTCCCCAATTCTTGTATATCCTTCATATCCACAACTTTCAGGAAGTACAAAGTCTTGTCCTCCTCAAGCAGCACTTGGTCCGTGGTAGGGAGACGACTCGACATCTGGTCGAACTCATCATATACCCTCGAGGCACTCATTTTCTTATTTTTCTTTTCTATCGTCGAGTCATCCTCGACAAGTCTTCCATCACAAACTCCACTAATATTGCTCTTTCAAACTCTGACCATGTTGTCTTCCTTTCTTGAAGATCGAGGACCCGTCTTTGGACATTGTTGGTGGCAACTCGCTTGAAACTCGAGATTTGACGCATTTCACGCACATCCCTTTGATTCATCTCCCTCCTGTATGCATCAAGGAACTTTGTAATGTTCATTCCGTCAAATTGACCCTTGAGCTCCACGATACGGTCGACAACCTTCTCTACGCTCGCATTGTTGTCCCGAGATCTCATCATTTGTTCGACAATTAGCATAATCCTTTCGAACTCTCCCGCTTGATTGCTTGAGGACACCACCTCCAAGTATTGATCGATCCTCGTCTTGATCCTTCCTACCGCTTCTTCATGTCGGGTTCACCAAGTAAGATGTCAAGGAAATCATCACGTGTTCGTGAAATAAAGCGGGACCACTGGGGTTCCTAGATCGAAAGGATTCGATGTTTTAGTAGCGTAAGCGAGAAAGTATTGAAGATAGATAGATGGATGAAGAGAGAGATTAAGATAGAGATTGAACCTTTGACTTTAGTTTTACGAGACAAGATACATCACCATTAGGATAACTCCAATCTTTGATTAAAAGTTTCTTTGTTTACTTACATCACTTACCTCCCTTACACAAGCCCAACTATAGGCTTTTATAGGTCTCTCCATGCAAAAACCATGGGCTAAAACAACGGGCTAAAACCATGGGCTAAAACCACAAGCTGAAACCATGGGCTAAAACCACAGGCTAAAATCAGGGTTTTGTGCCCACGGTTTTTATATGTTTGCTTCCTACAAAATACTGAATATGAAAAGAATATATACAAATTCTAAAGCACTTAGTAGTGGCTTTAGTGGTAAGTTAATTTGTCTCCTATCTTGGAGGTGCGAGGTTCAAGCCTTGCTTCCACCCCTATTTATGCACTTAAATGTTACTAAACTTTAGTCTTATTTGTATCTTTACAATTGAGCGCACATACACATGCACATGTTTTAACTTTACATCTAGCTTTTCTTTTACGATTCTCATTTCAGTCCTATTTACAACATGCTAGCATATGCGTGTGGTCTTCTCCCCTTTCACACATGCACATTGCACCTTCTCGATTTCGTTCGTTGCATACAATTTTCACACCGTTGCCGAAAATCTTCACAACAACATGTTCACATTGGTAACCTGATACAAAGTGGAAGGAGTTGGCCTTTTATGCCAACATTGAACTCCCTTGCTATGTTCCTGGCCTCTTGCCTATAGTGGGAGTCGCGCTCGTGGGTTGGCTAACCATGTTGGCGTCGTCCAACTCGGCCTCTGTTTCCTCAGCCGAATCCTCTTTCCTCGTCTGATTGGGAGTAGAGCATTTGACCATCTAGCGCATTGCTCCTTGGCCGGACGTGATTTTCCTTGACCAATACTATCGACTAAAGGTCAAAAAAGGAGTTAGCTCCCTTACATGGATGGTTGATATAATCTTGTTGAATCATGGCGCTAAAATGCCGAGGCATATTTGCACCATTTCATCATCCTTGATACTGACGTTGATAGATTCGAGGGCGTTGCATAGCTCCTTGATCTTCAAGTTGTAGCTAGTGACCGACATATCCCTTTGTTGAATATTGTTCAACTCCTAACGGAGTTGGAGCTTGCATGCGGTCGTGTTGGCCGTGAAAATCTTCATGAGATTGCCTGAGTCTTCTTTTGGCGTTTTTGCCTCTTGAATGTAGCTGAGCATGTGATCATGGATGCATGATGCTAGGCAGTACAACACGCAACTCACCGCTTGCTCCCATGTTCGGTGGTTGGCATGTGCCGGGTTGGGTTGATTTTTCTAAGCTCCTACGATGTAACTCCAATATCCTTGGCCGACAAGATATTGGTGCATCTTGTATTCCCAAGATGCAAAGTTCGATTTGTCAAGTTTCTCGGTAGGAAGAGTTGTTAGGAAACAGGTCCCTCTGGATGGTGCAGACCCGGTGAGAACCGGATGAAGAGTACCTAGCTATAGAGAGCCGGATGGTGCAGACCCGGTTACGGAGAGCCGGATGGTGAACCGGATGAAGAGTACCCGGCTACGGAGAGCCGGATGGTGCAGATCCGGTGAGAGCCGGATGACGAGTACCCGGCAAGCGTTGGATGATGCAGGCCCGGTGAAGAGTGCTCACCGGATGAAGGGACATATTCCTAAATATGTTTCTGAGAGTCCATCGGGGCTATATTTGTAAATAGCCGAAAAGTCATTTTAGTATAAATATGACTTAGGGCAAACTGTTGTTTACGTCTGTGATGTTGCTATTATTGTTGGCGCAAGATTAGAGCGCGCAACTGTGTACAGAGAGAGTGAGAGAGAGGAAGAGATCGTTGCCTCTGTTGTAACCACCGCCTGTGGCGAAAATAGAAAGCTCGAGGTCGTTGCCTCGGTGCTTTACCATTTTGTTCATTCTGACATAGTGATAGTTTGCAATCTGTGGGCTGCCGTGGTTTTTCCCGTATTTGGGTTGTCCACGTAAACACCCTGTGTACTCTTCTCCTTTTGTGTCGTGCATCCATTCCCCGTTTTTCTGTGTTTTATGATTCTAAGCTCGGTTGTGGCCGATCGTTGCTCATCGGGAACGTGTGTTCCTGTCAAGAGCGTTGTCGCAAAAATCCACCAGCTAGTATGAGAGATTGAATAATACTTAATTATATTTATGCATAAACAAATCTTTGAGTAAGAGAGTATGCAAGATCGAATAATGCTTAATTATGCTAACAAGTAAGAAAAGCTTAGAGTAAGAGAGTATGAATAACACTTAAGTATACTTATACATAAGCAAAGTTAAAGTAAGAGAGTATGAAGGAGGAAACATGGAAAGTTTTTTATTACTAGATCATCGATCTCATGGACTTATTTTGTTACATGATTTACTTTTTCTATCTCCCCTTTTGGGGTATAAGAGTATGAGAGAGGAAACATAAATCTTTTCTTCTTCAAATCCCCATCCATCTCTCACTCTTCTGATTAAGAATAGCTATTATTTATAGGTTTTCTATGGCTTGTTTTTTTTTCCCTAAAAAAAAGCTTGTCTATATAAGTCGAGTTTTATTTTTATCACTATTTCTTTTTTGTAAGCCCAAATTCGACATACAAGATATTTTTGGAAATCCCTTTGTGTTAGCTTTCTTATGAATCTTTGCGTTTCTAATTTGGACATCGGATGAAGAAATTATGAGCCTCTTTCTCTACCTTGCTCCTCAATTCCACGCCTTGCGTTTATTTTTTCCCTTTTTTTTTTTTATACTTTTTATACTTTTAAAAACCCGCTTCTATATTTCCCTTTCTATCTTTTCATTGTTTATTACAAAAGTTGACTTTGTAATATTAGTTTATTTGAACTACTACTTTATTCTCTTTTGATGGTGGTTTCACACTGTGTTGAAAACATCGCGACAACGTTTCCCACCTGAGTGTTCATCGTTTCGTTTTCCATCTCTGTTGTTGAGCCGGTTGAGTTTGATCATCGGCGTGCGACACAACACATTTGAGTGAATCAAACTACGGCACGGTTTGATACCATGTAATGAAATGGAGAGTGTGGATGATCTTAGTGCAGCAGAAGAAGACTGTGTGTGTGTGAGTGAGTAAAACAAGCAGACAGACAGACAGAGACAGAGAGAACTTAGAGACAAAGAACAAGAAATTCTATTAGGAAGGAAACAGTTACTAACAAAATACATCCAACAGTAACTTGGTTACAAAAGACTTGGTTTAAATACCAACTAACTTAGGGAAACTACCCTTTCTACTATTTACAAAATTAGCATGAACCTAGAGTGTCCATTGTGAGTATGAAAGTCACTACATTAGGGAAGTTTGGTTTGACCCTCAACAAAAAACAATCTCCTTCAATTGTTTCCTCTCCATAAGTAACCAAGTTGTCTTGTTCTAGTTTATTTTATTGTGTACTTGATCCATACATTTAAGTTTATAATATCAATATTGTCATGGATCATTTATCTTATTTTGAACAACTACTCAACTATAAAGTTAATTGTTACAGGCATGACCATATAATATCCCGTGGTGAGAATTTACTGTAGTATTCTATACACGTGGATAAGTGTGAGGGTTAAACAATAGTGTAAAGAAGGGGATGATTACTTTTAATCCTCGGGATTGAGACAACCCGTTAGGCCAAGTGTGAACTTGCTTGGGGGCCTTGGGTATCACTATAAATATGAGGCCTAGCTACCCTCATTTGGGGATCTTTTGACTACGTTGAAACTCTGTTCTTGTGGTGGGTCAACTCTTGTAGCGAGCGCGCCAACACCAGGTACGACTCGATGCCACGGCGGTGGTATGGGACGCCGATCGAGGCTCGAGTCTATCTCGATCCCTTCGCTCGGGGGTGGTTGGGTGGATCGACACCTTTCTTCCTCTCTCTCCTTCTTATTTCTCATATCTTTTATCCTTATCATATGCTTACGTAAGACCATAACTCTAACAGTTGGTATCAGAGCTATTGTTTCTAATGTTTCTTTTGTTGGTTTCTGTTTTCTTCTTGATTGATGGTGATTGATCGATGTGCGATCAACCTTGATCCAGATAACAATCAACAAAGGAACTTTGGTAACTTTTCCTTATTTTTTTTCTTATTCTTTCTTCTCAATCTAATAATTTATAGTCAATATATGTTGTTTTTCATTGATTCAATGATATTGTAATGGTAATTAATTGGTTGTAATTAGAGGCGATATGCCTTGATTACGTGTCTTGATTTCATCATATGTTGGTGATTTGATGTTACGATTTTTCTTAATATATGCATATGTGGTCACGTGTATACGTATTTGACGTATATGTGTGTTAAATATACATATGTGTATATTAGTTATTACATGATTTATATATCAAAGGTTGTCCTTTTCGGGGAACAGATCTTGGTGGCCATCCTCACATTTTTGTGAGAATAGCGTAGTCACCATCCTTTTTTTCAACAACTTTTCGTTTAATATCCCCGTTGGTCACTTCGATTTCGTTACATAACGAAACACTCATAGCCACAATGATATTGAGAACGTAGGGCTTGACCCATTTCATGTGAGGTCGCTCCTAGGACACACATATCCACATTGTTGTAGACGAGGTCGTCTATGCGGAAGATCAAGAAGCATTCGATTGCTGTTGAGTACCTGCGTATAACAGAATCATAGATCGTGCACAGAGAGAGAGAGAGAGAGAGAGAGAGAGAGAGGGACACAAAAAACTTTCTTATTCAACAAAGCAATAATACAACACCCAACCTTACAAAAAGGTTACAAGGTCACTATATATAGTGACCGACTTAGGGCAACTACCCTTTATGCTAATTACACAAATGGCCTAAAGGGATAGTGTGAATACGTCCATTATACACTTGTATTCGACACTCCCCCGTAATGGGCGTATACATGGGTTATCTAAGATTACAGGTATAGACTTAGGTTCTCGGACATATCAGCTTTGTTCGAGTCGGCAGGGTCCGAAGGCAGAAGACCGAACTGGTCGGGTCGGAACAGTTGAAGCCGATCATTAAGGAACTGATGTCGGTTGTCGGGAACCATCCTGCGCTGTGTCCGGCTCTAACCGGACTGGTTTGTCGTTACGCCCATCTGATGCCGAAGAGACCGAAAGCGGTCTGCCGAAAGACACTTGGTCATTCCATCTGCGACATTGTCGGTTGTGGATATTTTCTCTAGACCGATTTTCCCTGAGATGACGCAGTCCCGAACGAAGTGATATCGAACGTCGATATGTTTGGAGGCGTTGTGGTGAACCGGATTTTTCGACAAGGCAACAGCACCTTGACTGTCGCTATAGACAACTGGGGCCGAGTCATGATCGACTTGCCGAAACGTGTGCGCCAGCCGACCGAGCCATAAGGCTTCTTTTGCTGCATCGGACGCAGCTACATATTCTGCTTCGGTCGTTGAGGTCGCTGTGCACTCCTGAAGTTTCGACTTCCACGAAATTGCTCCATTGCCGAATTTGAAGCAGTATCCGGTTGTTGATTTCCGACTGTCTATACAGCCGGCGAAGTCCGAGTCGGTGTAACCGACTACGCCTGAGGTTCGGTTCGGACCGAAAAGAATGCCATGGTCTTTTGTGCCAGCCAGATATCTGAACACATGCTTGACTGCGTTCCAATGCGATCGGCCAGGATTGTGCATAAATCTGCTAACGACTCCTACGGCATGAGAAATATCAGGCCGTGTCGCGACCATCAGGTACATAAGGGAGCCGACTGCCGGTGCATACGGTACCGACTTCATATCTTCCCCCTCTGGGCCGGATGTCGGGCAGTCTCGCTGAGAGAGCCGAAGATTCATTGGGAGCGGGGTTGAAGCAGATTTGGCTGATTGCATGTTGAAGCGTTCCAAGACACGTCCGATATAGTCGGTCTGAGACAAAAAAAGATGTCGTTTGTCGCGATGCCGACTAATCTTCATGCCGAGTATGTGTCGTGCCGGACCGAGGTCCTTCATGGCAAACTTCAACCGCAGTTGCCGAATGAGATCGGCAAGTTCGCCCGCGTGGCGTCCAGAAATTAGCATGTCGTCCACGTAAATGATGAGGAAGATGGGTGATCCATCTTGAGCTGTGTTGGTGAAGAGACAATGGTCCTCATCGCTTTTGGAGAAGCCGATCGATTGGATGAAGTCGTCGAACTTCTTGTACCATTGTCGCGGTGCCTGTTTGAGGCCGTATAGACTCTTCCTGAGTCGGCAGACTAGATGTTCTTGGCCAGGTGCCACGAAGCCTTTTGGCTGCTCCATATAAATTTCCTCCTCGAGATCACCATGGAGGAAGGCTGTTTTGACATCTAGCTGAATCAGCTCCAAGTTGTCGCCTGCCACTACGCCGAGTAGAAAACGAAGGGTTGTCATTTTCACCACTGGTGAAAAAATCTCGTCGAAGTCGACGCCATATTCTTGTCGGAAGCCCTTCGCAACTAATCTGGCCTTGTACTTTGGGGTGGTCGAATCAGACGTCTCTTTTAGTCGATAAACCCACTTGCAAGGAAGAGCACGTCGGTTCCTAGGTAATTCGACCAGATCCCAAGTCTTGTTTGCCCGAATGGAGTGCATTTCCGACTCCATCGCCAGATGCCAGGTGGCGGAATCGACAGATGTCGATGCTTCTTCGTAAGACGTCGGTTCGCCGGCGTCGGTGAAGAAAATTCCAGGAGAATACCTCTCCGGAGGTTGCGACAGTCTCTCGGATCGTCGAGGTATGATTGGACTGGTCGCATCGGGTATCGAGGTCGGATGGTCCGAAAGCGGATTGTTCTGCTGTGCCGAGTCGGAGTTGTCCGAGTCGGTAGTGTAAGGTTCAGCTACCCGTGAAGCTGACCGTGTGTTGAGAGCGGGGCCTTCTTGAAGGGTCGGCACATCGGAAAATGTTACCCTTCGGACTTCGATCGGTTTTTCGACTGATGGATTCATAGCCGACTCGTTGAACACAACGTCCGAACTTCGGACGATTTGTCTGCGTTCGGGATCCCAGAGTCGGTATCCCATTTCTCCGTCGGATCCATATCCGAGGAAAATGCATTTCCTGGACCGAGGTGCAAGTTTTCGGCGATCATCTTTCGGAATAAGGGCGTACGCCTCGCATCCGAAGATCCTCAGCTTGTCGTAATTCGGCTTACTGCCGATCCATAGTTCCTGAGGAATTTGAAGTCCTAGAGGTCTACTTGGCGACATGTTGATTATGTGTACTGCCGTGAGTAGAGCCTCTGCCCAGAAGCCATCCGACAGTCCGGAGTGTTGGAGCATGGAAACTATCCTTTCTTGGATTGTCCGATTCATTCGTTCGGCAATCCCGTTTTGCTCCGGGCTGTGTGGTGCCGTAAATTCACGTCGGATGCCGCGTTGTCGGCAGAATTTGACGAATTCTTCGGATTTGAACTCTCCCCCATTGTCTGTCCGAAGGCATTTCAGCTTTCGGTCGGTTTGATTTTCTACCATAGCGAGCCAATCGGTGAAGATCGAGAAGACACGATCTTTGGTGCGAATTGGATAAGCCCACACCTTTCGAGTCGAATCGTCAATAAAACTGACGAAGTAAGAGGCACCGCCTAGAGACTGATGCGGCATTGGGCCACAGACGTCCGAATGGACTAAATCAAGAGGTCTCGTTTCTCTTGGTGCTGATGTCGGGTGTGATGCGGCTGCTTGTTTGCCATACTGGCAATGCTCGCAGAATTGATGGTTGGAGAAGGAGAGTTTGGGGATGTATCCGGCTCTAGATAGATGCGTAATGCCGGCCTTGCTGAGGTGTCCTAATCTTCTGTGCCATAGTGATGACACAGGAATATCCACCAAAAACAGGTTACCCTCTCTGAGCGTAACATGTAACGGATACAGTGAGTGTATCTTGGGTCCTCTAGCAAGCAGGAGGTTCCCCCTGTGGAGTGTCCACCCTCCCGAAGAAAAACCGGCACGAATGCCGTCTTCATCTAGTTGTCCGACTGAGATCAATGGCCTTGAGAGCTCGGGTACATGTCGGACATTGTGGAGTACAAGTGTAGAGCCCCCTGCAAGGTTGAGCTCTACTGTGCCGATTCCGATGATGTCACAGTGTTGTGAGTTGCCGACTCGAACTGAGTCGGAGTGACGGATCGTATATTGCCGAAATTGGGATCGATGAGGAGTCACGTGAAATGACGCGCCCGAATCTAAGAGCCATGTGCTCGACTCTTCAGTCGTGAGTAGAACTTCTGATCCGACTGGATTTTTGATTGATAGTATATTCGGGTCGTCTGGTAGCACATCAGCTGAGAAGCTGACGTAATTGATCTCCTCATGCCGGCCTCTCTTCTTGTTGTTCTTGTTCTTGAGTGCGCGGCAGTCGGCTTTGATGTGTCCGGGTTTCTTGCAATAGTTGCAGATTCGGTTATCCCGTGACTGGCTCCGTCTTCGCTGATTGTTCGGCGGCCGTGAGGAATCTCTTCCTCGTATGTTCGATCGGTCTGTCGAACCTTGTACTACATAAGCGTCGTCTGTTGAGTCTTTGGTGAAAGACTTTCTCCGAGCTGCTTCGGTCAGGATTGCGCTCGTGACTTCGGAGTATTTAACAGCCGTGGTTGACGCGTTGCACACGGTTGTGACGAAAGTTTCCCATGATGAGGGAAGGCTACTCATGAGTATCATTGCTCTGAGTTCATCCTCGATTGCCGTCCCCTGTGACGAGATTTGGGAGCTTATGCTTTCGTACTCATTGAGGTGTGCTTGAACCGAGTCGGATTCTTTCATCCGCAAGTTGTAGAGGCGCCGGATCAGAAACATCTTTGTTGCGGCGACCTTCTTTTCGTAAGTGTCCGACAGTGTTTTCCACAGTTCGAATGCTGTCGTACACGATTGCACCGTAAAGTATACCGATTCCGATAGGTGCATCCGAATCGTGGCGCGGACGATTCTGTCCAGCTTCTGCCACTCAATTGGTTTGAATCCTTCTGGAGGTTCTTCATTTTCGATGGGATCGATTTGCCCCTTGACTATGAGATAGTCCTGCATTTGTTCCTTCCAGAAGTTGAAGTTCGATCCATCGAACTTGCGTAGACTCATTTCTGACGAGCCGGATGTTGATGCCATCAAATTTGGTTTCGGTTGACGGAGCTCGGTTCGGAGTTGACTACGAACCTTGTTGGAGTGCAGCCGGTTGGCTCACCCGATATCGTTCTAGTCGGATTTGAACCCGAGTCGGTTCGGCTTCGGAACTTGCTCGAATTGACTCCGGTAGCTTGAGGGACAGAACCGACTGGTCTTCCCGAATGTTGCCGAGTCAGAGTGAGCCCGGTTCGCTTCGGATATATATGCCGAATACCGATTATTGAAACCGATTATCTGGACCGATTCTGCTTCGGTTGACTGCAGCAACGAGAGAGACGGATCCAACTGATCCAACTGATCCTCCCGAATGTCGATCAGCCAGATGAAGCACGAATTTGGGGTTGTTGTCTTAAGACCGATCTGCACCGAGTGGTTACAATGAGCGGCGTTTGATTACCTCTTCGGATGCCGTTTAACCGGGTGGAGCACGATCGTGTCAATGTTGCACAAGGGGATTTCACCTCGAGCGGTTACGATCACAAGGGACAGAGTACAACCTGCTGGCTTACTCCAAGCGAAGATGATCTAACGCGATGAGATGCAAGCCTCGTTTCTCTTCTTCTTCTCTCTTCTTCGAATGACGCAGGAAACCGAATGCTGTGCAGGCTGAGACGACGGCCGACAGCAGATTGAAGGACCGACTACTGTGCAGGCTCTGATACCAGATGTTGTAGACGAGGTCGTCTATGCGGAAGATCAAGAAGCATTCGATTGCTGTTGAGTACCTGCGTATAACAGAATCATAGATCGTGCACAGAGAGAGAGAGAGAGAGAGAGAGAGGGACACAAAAAACTTTCTTATTCAACAAAGCAATAATACAACACCCAACCTTACAAAAAGGTTACAAGGTCACTATATATAGTGACCGACTTAGGGCAACTACCCTTTATGCTAATTACACAAATGGCCTAAAGGGATAGTGTGAATACGTCCATTATACACTTGTATTCGACACACATCCCTCCCTCATTACATGGATACGATGCCCCCATGAGGTCATTCTTACGAAAGGCATTCGTAATGACGTAACCATGTGATGGGCCACGTGGGCCTACTACAAAAAGAGGGATCATTTGGCTTGACCATTAGGTTGCACTTTGGCGTATGCCATCGTAATTATGAGACTTGAGGTTAGGTAACGTACCAACATAGTTTGTGGTAAATGAGAGGGAAATAAGGACTCTTGACATATATGTTTCTTTTAAGAAAACATATATGGGCAAATGCCTCACATATCTCTTATACGCATAAAATGTTAAACATTCAACACGAGCAAGATATTTGGTTAGCTCAAGTGTTTAATGCATTTGTTGTCAAGGTCTCGAGTTCAAATATGACCAAGACTATATAATGTTGTTGATACATATGACTATAATACATGTTTAGACTTTAGGTCTAAGTGCACTTCGAGGTCCTCGTAATAGGACTTAAAGAGCCAAAACCACATACATGGGCACAAAAACATAGTTTACTATTAACATTTTTTTCGTGTATAAACTATTCATGCCACGAACATACATGGTTAAGCCTCGGGGAGCCGCCATGAAAATATTGATATAGAGATCAGGGAAAGACATTCATTTGTCACCCCCATGGTTTTTAAAACACCTTTGTGTTACCATAGTAACCTGATCTTGAACCTCATCTCATACGTCTAGAGGGGTATTGACGTGAGATCATGATATTGATTACTATTGGCCCATGATATGTTTACATCACGACATGATGTTATGACTATTTGTCTGACGTTATCCTATTTCTTTGCCAGAAATAATCATTCAATGGCTCAGAATAACGACCCGATGACATCCGCTCAAGCGGAATGAACTCAAGGAAATCCTCCTGGACCAATGTCCATTCAGTCGTATTTTTTACAAATACAACATTTCTTTAGTTCAACCGCGCATTAGATGTCCGAACTTCAGCAATCTCAAAGTGCTCTCGAGGCACGTGTCATTAGTTTACAATGTGAGATTAATAGACCCAATGAGCGTCAGCGTGAACCATCATTTGTCGTAAAGCCATTTACGAGAGAAAAAAAGGAAAGAACCGAAGAAGCAATCTACACGTGGCTGGGCCAATGGGAGACTCATGTTGAGCTCTATCCCACGCTAGATAGTACGAAGATTGCATATGTTGGCCAAGAACTAGGGATTAAGGTCGTCGCTTTGTGACGTTGTCGAGTCGATCTCAGCATACGAGAGTAAACGAAAAGAAAATCATGAATCCGGGAAGTAAACATCGGGCTTCTTCTCAAAGAAAGAGGAGAAACGAAAATAACTTGTATTGATATCTGAAGATGATTACAAAATATTTCTTGTACAATAATATAGTTTGTCCCTCCTATTACAATAATATTCCTCGTCTCATGTTATCCCCTCACTCTTTTCCCTTTTCCTCTATAAATAGGTGCCCCCATGCATATGATGCATGTGACGGTACAAGACATGCATGTAGTGCATGAAATGCATCTGATGCATGATCACCATTTGGCATTCATGCATTACATGTGATGCATGATAGACATCCCACTCAGTTGAGCTTTCATGTATGAAAATATACACGGCATAAGTACAAACATTAAAATATAGTTTTAAAAGAAAAAATGACCTAGCCTAATGGTATGTGCCTTGTATTTGGTATGTGAGGTTGTGGGTTCAAGTCTCTCAAATGTTATTCAACACAATATTTTAGTTTATTTTTCTATCGTGAAGCAAATCCTTCACGACACCTAAACATCCACATGCTCCTACTCATCGAGGCCTCACATATTTGAATAAGCTTTTACAAATATTTGAATAAGCTCATATAAATTGGTAGAGGTTATTTTCTCATCATGGCATGGAAACATCACGACATCCTCCCCCTCTAGACCTGCGCATCCTCTAGCATGTGCCAACGAATGTCTCCTACTTCAGCTTCATGAATGTCATCTTCGTTGAGGAAGTTAGTGCTTTGATCTTTCCTTCTCTTGAATAGCTTAATTCACTTTCCTGCAATTGGTAACTTTAAAGCAACTCCATCCATTTCAGTTAGGAAATAAGTTACATTTTTATTCACTTGTCTAATGATATATGGCCTGAACCATCTTTTGGCAATTTTGCGAGAAGTACTATGTTGGTTATCCAAGCTGCTATCATAAACTATGACCCAATCACCTTCTTGGAGCTTTCTTGGTCAAAGGCGATGGGTTTTATCAAATCTTTCTTTGTTCCGTAGTCGACATTGTTTCATCCTTTCCATAGCTATTTGAACATCTTCATCCCTTCTTTCTAGTTGTCTTATTCTAAGAGCAAGCAAATCTTCTCGACTCATTTCATTTGCCCATGGCAAGGCAACCCAGGAAAATTCCAATTGCTCTACTAGAATAATTGGCTTTTGACCAAGTATCAATTCTGATGGCATAAAGCCAGTTACAAAACTGTGAGTAGTGCGGTCAACCCATAGTGCATACGGTAACGGATGAGGTCAGTTAGCTATCTTGCCATCACAAGCTTTCTCCAAAGCTTTTACTATAGGGCTATGTCCACGCTCAACCTTCCCATTAGCTTCAGGGTTATATGCCGTAGTTAAGGACAATCGAATTGCCATTCTTGAAAAAAATTCTTCAGCTTCGTTAGAATCTAGTTCTCCTCTGTCTGCAACAATCTTCCCAATGCACTCGTACCTACATATCACAACTTCAAGAAGGAACTTACAAACAACTGAAGTGGTTTTTTGGCGTAGGGCTCGGCTTTCCACTTGAATTGTCAAATATTCTTTTGCCAATACAAGATATCTCATTTGCCAAACCCCTACAAGCATCATTATAATATCCACAACCCATTTATAATGTAGAGATAAAGAATAAGTAGGTTGCAACCCATCACGATGCCGAATATTCGAATACATTTGGTAGTTCTCACACGATTGTACATAGTCTGCAACATCATTGTACATTCCATCCCACCAAAACTTCTCTTTTAATTTTGAGTAGGTGGCCCAAACTCCATGATGACCTGCCCATAAAGTATCATGAAATTCAAATATTAGTTTTTGTTGCTCTTCCCTTCTTCCAACCACTCTTTGCGGAATCCCTTTCACAACTTTTGGATGTCTCCAAGATATCCCTCATGAAGAAAAAATTTATAAGCTTTCTTTCTTATTTTATGAAATAGCTCCCTTGACCATGTTCCATCTTTCTCATGAGTACTCAAGTATTTTCCAATTTGTAACATCTCCCCCTCGTACTCAGATTCACGAAAAATAACATGAACACCCAAATCACATGACCCCTTCAAGTTACAATTTATGGAAAAGAAATAAAAAATCTCATGTTCTTCATCAGTCATTACCATAGTATTTTTACATTTAAACCTCACTCTTGAGAGCATATCTGCAATTGGGTTATCCGTTCCTACAATGTGCTTGATTTCAGAACATAGTGATTTTATGTAAGCTATCCATCTAAGCATAGCTATATCAAATGTTTCACAACTAGAAATCATTCCTAGCAATCGACGACAATCTATTTCAACCACAACTTCAACACCAATTACGTATTCACGATCTCTTGTAATAGTTGTTAACATACCCCATAACTCTCTTTGAATCTGTAGGTAAGTTTATTTGCGTTCTGTTAAGATTTTTGCACCAAATCGAACTGCATACCTCAACCCATCCTTCTCTTCTTGGCTAACAACCCAACCGATCCCGATTGGACTTGTATCCACAATAACAATGATGGGGTGTTCACTATCATACCTAGCCTTCCGTAAAACAGGGGCATTCAACAACATTTCCTTTAGTTGGCGAATTGCATCTATATGTACATTAGTCCAAAGGAAACTTGAATTCTTCTTAAGCAACCCATAAAGCGGATTAGCCACATGTGCGAAATGTGGAATCCAAATTCGGTAAAACCCACAAGCACCCAAAAACCTACACACTTCTGTTAGAGATTTACAATCATCTTTTAGATTTTGAATTGCATTTACCTTAATTGGGGATGGCTTTCTTCCGTAGGGTCCACACATGTGCCCTACAATCAGAACTTTGGGAACCCCAAACATAGATTTTTGACCTGAAAATATAAGATGAACCTCCTTTAACCTTGAAAGGATTCTTTCACAAGCATCAATGTGGTCTGCAACAAGCTTTCTACATCCGTTCGGCATGAGTTTTTCATCCTTCTTATTCATCGAGCATCTTTTAATTGGAACATCATCTAGAAAAGGCATAGTTATTTTTGGCACAAAATCTCTTAAAATTTTATTTATAGCATTCACCATATGTGCCACTGAATTTGTAGCACCTTGAGGCAATGTACACATTCGCGTCAATCCAATTGGTGTTCTTATAGTAGTTATATCACGACTATCAATAGCAAGTTGAAATTGATCATACCCTGAATACAAATCACACATAGAATATATAGCTCTTCCTGCAAAAGCTTCTACAAAGGCATCTACAATCGGTCCAACACCGACATTTCGAATAGTAACCCTATTGACAGGCTATAAATCCTGAATGAACCTTAATGAACCATTCTTTTTAGGTAGAGTAATGTGGAACTGTAAATATAATCATTGGTTCCACAATTGTGGGATCTACACAACCAATTTCATTGGACTCAAATGCAAATGCTTTCTGTTAGCCAGTCGACAAGGGAAGTCCATAATGGGAAAAGGGGGATAATTAATAACCTGGAGCTGATTATCTATAATATTGAATTATTATGATTTTGAGAAGCGAACGGACGGACCCGGAATCGGTATGCCGATCCGGATCCGGATTGGTTCGTAGCTAGTTGCCGGTAGGCACCGGTTTGTTCCTAAAGCCGGAGACCTATAAAAGGGCCCGATTAGATTGTAATCATTAGCGGATAATTAATAGAGTGTTGTTGATCTATATCTTAATCAAGTTAATTACCGTTCTGTGCTAAGTGTAATTCATCTTACGCGTGTATTGTGACTAATGATCTTGCCGATTAATAACCAATTAGGGTTTCACTAATAGTTCGGTCTAAGTTTATCTCACCGCAACACCCCTTTGGTGAAGTGTCTCAAAGGGACACCCTGTGTTAGGTCATTGTCTGGCCCTAGCGATAACACTTTCCCATGACTAACAATCATATTTCAAAAAGATTGTCTCTCAATAGGCAAAAGAAAATCATTCTCACCAATTTTTAGTTGATCTAGAGTAGCATTTGTAAACTTATGACCAATATCCCTAGAATCCCACAATGTTGGTTCAAACGCAACAATTTTTTTCTTTTTAGTACTATCCATAGGCTAATTCATAGCCACATGCTTGACCTTTTTCTCTATTGTTTTATATTTAGTGTTAACTATTATTGCATAGCTATTTTTACTTGCTTTATTTTCATTAGTTATTTCATAATAACTATTGCCAGCTATTTCACTATTAGTTATACAACCATTTTTTTCAATAAAATCAGCAATATGAAATTACATATCAACAGAATTTACATGAACAAATCTTTTGCCACATTCTTTCTCATTCAAGCAATTTTCTAATATTTTGACTGTATCTACATCTGAATATTCAAGAAACATACCAGTAATTATGTCATCCCTTTCAATCATCCCTGCAGTGCACAACGCATCCAACATTTTCTTGCTCCATTTATTTTGTACATGGCTTTCCATACCAAAGTAACAGGTAAATCCATCCATTGTATTAGAGAAAGCATTGATTGTTTTATTAATTGGAAAACATTTTTGCAAGGAAATAAAAGCTTTGGGACCATTGTGTCCTTGCCCATCAATGATCCTATTTAAAAATCTGACTCGTAAGATGACATATCATGCTCACATGAGTTAATTCGTAGTTCTTCTTTATTTCTATCATGCTCCTACCTAACAATAAGAAATTGAACACTCCTTTTACCATCAGTACTCTAAATTCTAGCATATGTCGAGCCATCTTCAAGCACCTTCGTCTCCATCCTAGAAGATGTGATGTATGGTTGACCAAGAATCATTGGGTATGATAAGGTCTTTTGGATAAAGAAATGTTTCTCCATTGGCACATCTCCAATGGTGACTTTGATGTTTGGGCAAGCTCCATGAAGTTCCTCAGTCATTGAATTAGACGATTTTACCCTCCACCCATGATTCGTTTCCATTGGCCATCTGCCTTTGCTATAAATATCATAAGAAATTAGATTAATTTCTGAGTCGTGGTCAATTAAGGCCACAACCGAATCTTCAAGGTTTTCAATCTTCATGGGTGTCTCAGTTGTTGCTCTTACCCAATGTTTCAAATTAGCATAGTAGCTTTTTAGATCTTTTGGCTTCTCTTCAAAAGTTGTCGTCGCAATAGCTTGTGTACCAACAATGGAAGCGCTTGGTTCACCTTTGAGGACTTCCATCGTTGCTTTTAGCAATGGGCCCGGTTTTGGCTCAAACTGGACCGAACCGTTAAGCTATGGTTTAAAGATTTATAAGTTCCAAAATAATTAAATGGTTTGGTTTGGTTTTAATTATTAGTAAACGGTTCGGTTTTAGTTCGGTTTGGTTTTGAAACTGGGGTTTATCTGTTAATAGGTTTAAGTGGTTTGGTTTATAGGTTTTTGGGCTAACTTTTTTTATCCCTTAAATGTTTATGTAATTGAATGATTTAATTAATGTTTTTTATTGATTTAATCCACTTAACTAAATGTTTATTTAATTTAATGGCTTAATTAATGTTTATTTATTTGTTTGTTTGTATTAACATGAATGTTTATTTAATTTAGTGATTTTTTATTTATTTAAATATTTAATTAGTTTGGTTTAAATGTGGTTAGGTTGAAAGTTTTTATTAAATGGCTCGGTTTGGTTGAAACTTTTCCTTAAACGGTTTTGGTTTAAATAGTTTGGTTTTGCTTTTCTTAAATGGTTTGGTTTAATGGCTTGAAAGTTTATAAACGGTTTGGTTGCAAGGAAAAGAAACTGAAACCGAACCGGGCCCATTACTAGTTGCTTTCTTTACTTCACTTCTTGGGTTTTTGGCGGCTTCAATACTTTGTCATTTTCTTTTAATTCCATCTATTATTCCATCATGAAATTCTTTTTTAGCTATGCCCAAAAGTTCCCTTAAGGAAAGTTTCACTTTGCTATCTAAAATTCTTTCTTCCAATACTTTCTTTAAATCAATTGAAGCTTCAATATCAGATAATAATTTGAACGAGGGACTCTTCTTATCCTTACCTTTTTTAATGTCAAGGCTTAACATTTTTGGACTTTCTGTCTCCCTCTTTTTAGCGTTTTTTAGCTCCCTCTTCTTGTTATCTTCATTTTCTGCCCATTTCCATTTCTCTTCCATGATCACTTCATGGGCTTGGGTTGTTGCAACCTTCGCGAAAGCTAAGAGTCCATCCACTAGGTCTTCACAACCAGTTTTGCTTCGGACAACATCACCTCCAGACTTCAACTTTTCAAACTCAATTTTACCCTTTCTTGCTGCTTTCAAAATACACAGCCAAGTTATTCAAAACTTGGATGAAGGGATGCAGCTAAGTTATTCAAAATGTATTTTGGCCGGAACTGGATGGACGGTGATAGAACCGGGACCGGGATCGGACAGCGATGGCGATGGAGCCGGGACAAGACAATGACGGCGACGACGATGACGACAAAACCGGGACCGAAACCAGATAGCGACGGAACCGGAACCTGGACCACGGCCAGATGGCACCGGAACCGCACCGGAACCGTACTAGACCGGATCACCGGGTCGGATGCGGACCAGATGGACCGGATAGACGGGTCGAGCGGATAGGTTGATCGCGAAGCACGGTGTCTTGAAGATTTTCGGTGTGAAACGAAAATCCGAGTCATTTCTTTAAGTTATATTTTATCATTATACTTTCACATGTAAATTCTCATACATGAGAGCTTGAATGAGTGACATGGTTATCATGCAACACATATGATGCATGAGCGCCAAATGGCAAACATACATATCATGCATGTCTTGCACCCTCACATGCATCATATGCATGGGGGCATCTATAAAAGAGTGGATGGAGAAGAAAAACGGGCTATGTATTAATCGAGAAATTAAGAAAAAGAAAATACGTTATCCCATTTGGTGATGTATTAATCTTGTCTCTCAAATCTAAAGTCAAGGGTTCAATCTTAATCTCCCTCTCTCCATCTCAATCTTTCTCTCGCCATATCAATCTCTCTCAATCTATCTTAAATATTTTCTCGCTAAAGCTTGTACAAAATTCGAATCCTTCTGGTCCAAGACCGCGGCGGTTCCGCCTCACGATCCACACATAGTGACAAATTTTCACGACATAATTAAGTGGTGAACCCGACGTGAAGAGGTGGTAGGAAGGATCAAGTTAAGGAACGATTGATACTTGGTGATGGCATCCTCAAGCAATCAAGCGTGAGAGTTCGAAAGGATGATACTAATGGTCGAACAAATGATGAGATCTCAGGACAACGATGCGAGCGTGCAGAAGGCCATTGACCGTGTCATAGAGCTCGAGGGTCAATTTGATGGAAGGAACATTACGAAGTTCCTTGATGCATACAAAAGGGAGATGAATCAAAGGGACATGTCTGAAATGCGTGAAATTACAAGTTTCAAGAGAGTGGTCGCCAACAACATTCAAAGATGCATCATCGAGCTTCAAGAAGACAGGACAAACATGGTGATGGAACCGGAACCGGATGGACGGCGACGAAACCGGGGCCGTATGGCACCGGAACCATACCGGACCAGATGGACCGGATCACCGGGTCGGATGCGGACCGGATGGACCAGATAGACGGGTCGGTTGGATAGGTTGATCACAAAGCACGGTGTCTTGAAGATTTTCAGTGTGAAACCAAAAACCCAGTAATTTCTTTCAGTTATATTTTATCATTATACTTTCACATGTAAATTCTCATACATGAGAGCTTGAATGAGTGCCATGGTTATCATGGAACACATGTAATGCATGAGCGCCAAATGGCAAACATACATCTCATGCATGTCTTGCACCCTCACATGCATCATATGCATGGGGGCATCTATAAAAGAGTGAATGGAGAAGAAAAACGGGCTATATATTCATCAAGAAATTAAGGAAAAGAAAATTTATTATCCCATTTGGTGATGTATTAATCTTGTCTCTCAAATCTAAAGTCAACGGACTCCCAATATCCTCCCTAATGGTTGTCTTCACTTCATCTTTTATACCTCCGGCAATCGAAAGATCTTCACACCATTGGGCTCTTTTGTTGATTCTGATGCAAGTTTCATGTACTCGATTCCAATCAAACACTAATCTAGTGGGTGTAGTCCAGTCTTCAAGGAATGCAACAAAATTTTCTCGATAGGATCGGTATAATGCCTTCAAGAATAATATGACCTTCTCTTGTTCCAAAAGTGTCCTTTCGGTCATCGTTAATTGATTATAACGAGCTTCAAACTCTTTTAACAACTCCATCGCCGAAATCTTCTTGTCCTCTTTGTCCACCCAATCCAAGAAACTCCTCCTTGATGCTCGGATTGTATCACCAAGCATGTATTCATTTAATAAAGCTGGTCAAATGCAACCCAATCATTAGAACTTGTTGCGAGTTCAGAGACTCTATTTCTCAAAGGGAGTTCAACCATCCTCAGAAAATTCATTTGAACATCATGTTGATTTAATCCTTTACTACCCATCTCTGTAACATATACTTGTAAGAATTCAGTTATATTTTTACCTTCAAAGAGGCCTATTTTCTCTACAAGCTTGTCAATAGCATGATTGATTCATTGAAGAGCAGTTGCACGTTCTTAGCTTTGAAACATTCTTTCAATCATTTGAAGTACCACGTTGATTTGTGGCTCCACAACGACTTTTTGGTTGATTCGTGGCTCCAAGACTGCCTGTTGATTCTCCATCTCTCTTAACTTCCCGTTTCACGTTGGGTTCACCACTGTCGCGTCGATCTTGGTGTATGAGAGAAAACGAAAAGAAATCGCAAATCCAGGAAGTAAGCACCGAGCTTCTTGTCAAAGAAAGAAGAGAAACGGAAATAACTTGTATTGATATCTAAAGATGATTACGAAATATTTCTTGTACAATAATATAGTTTGTCCCTCCTATTACAATAATATTCCTCATCTCATGTTATCCCCTCACTCTTTTCCCTTTCCCTCTTTAAATAGGTGCCCCCATGCATATGATGCATGTGACGGTACAAGACATGCATGTAGTACATGAAATGCATCTGATGCATAATCACCATTTGACGTTCATGCATACATGTGATGCATGATAGACATCCCACTCATTTGAGCTTTCATGTATGAAAAAAATATACATGGCATAAGTACAAACATTAAAATATAACTTTAAAAGAAAAAATGACCTAGCCTAATGGTATGTGCCTTGTATTTGGTATGTGAGGTTGTGGGTTCAAGTCTCTCAAATGTTATTCAATACAATATTTTAGTTTATATTTCTATCGTGAAACAAATCCTTCACGATACCTAAACCCCCACACGCTCCTACTCATCGAGGCCTTGCACTCTATATAACCTTTTACAAATATTTGAGTTAGCTCATATAAATTGGTAGAGGTTATTTTCTCATTGTGGCATGGAAACATCAGGACAGCGTGGGCTCCGAACTTTGGGGAAATTGCCCGATACCTGGACAGATTTTGTCATAGTTTTCAAGGGCCAATTTCTGCAACCTCCATCTCAAACAAAGGCAGCACAAGCATTAATGAACCTCTCTAGCCGAAAATTTTCTTCGATAGAAGACTATGTCCACCATGCTAAAACCCAAATCCAAATATCGGGTCTTGAAGGGGACAATTGGTTAATAGCTTGTTTTGTCAATGGCATCCCCAATTCGGACTATCACTAGATAGTGCACGATAAGGATCCAAAATTCTTCGAAGAGGCCTTTGAAATAGTTCTTCGCTATCAACACACTTCGAAGAAGAACCATAACAAACCCAATGAAGCGCCCGAGACTAAGCAGTCGCAATTCGCTGGGAAACGCAAGACACCCAATGAATTCATGGATCACGATTGTAAGTGACAACATCATTTTCGCGTATTCTGCAAAAAGAAGGGTTATAGGGTGGAAGCACGCTACGGTGTACTAGAAAAGTACTATTTTGGGCCACAAAAATTGTCAGTACTTTCGATACTGTTAGTACTGAATAATTCAGAAGAAAAAAAATTAGAGAAAAAAGAAATCGATTTTGGAGAGTGGGGTGACTGTAGTACAAGTGTCATTTACTACAAGGAGTGGGGGGAACACGTGAGGAGATGTTCTTTCCATTTTGGGGGCTATTTTACCCTCACGTCGATTTTGGCGCTTCCCCTCACGTCATTTTTGGCAGTTCCCCTCATACTCCTCTTCCTCTATCCCTCTGAGCGCTTCATCTTAGACATCCATGTCACGTTTCTGCTTTTCCTCCAATCTATAAGTTTTGTTAGGGTTTAGGGAGCAAATCTCAGACATCCATGTCAGGTTGGAGCTTTTGAGTTGAGGATTTTTGGTTTTTTTAGGGTTTCTGTTTTTGTTAGGGTTTAGGTTGAGGAACAGAGACTGTTCTAAGGCCTCTTATAACAACCAATAGTGACTTCTTTGACAAAGACTTTCTTACTTCCACCGATTGCAGTTTATGTCGTGGTGATTTGGGGCTTTTTCCATCGAGGCGAGGATCCTTCAACCAAATCTAGGCGGCATATCACAAAGATTCAAGGCGCTCTCCACCATTGGAGGTTCCTTCCACTAAATCAAGGCAGCATATCACAAAGATTCAAGGCGCCCTCCACCATTCGAGGTTCCTTCCACTAAATTGAGGCGGCATATCACACAGAATCAACGCTCCCGCCACCATTGGAGGTTCCTTCCATCCATTTTTTTATTTTCAGGACTAAAATTTTTCATTTCTTCATTTTTCAGTACTAATTTTTTAGATTTTACAATTGTCATATTTGATCCGTAATTCTAATGTTCGAAACGAATTATTTCTCACTTTGCAGGCCACATTTTAAAACATTTAACTGTGTTTTCTTACTGTAGTCTATATAACATTAACTACTCTCACCGGACACTTAATTTTTTTGGATAAATATAGTGACCAAATGGGGGTCCCCAACGAGAGTGAGTTGTCAAGTAACCCATGTATATCTGAAAGGACCAAGAGACGAGTGGTTCTTCACATAGTCCGTTATTTGGTAGAAATAACGAAGAGATTTAGTGAAGAGGATCGTAGGGATATTATATGTAGAGTGTTACACCATCAACGTTTGAATGAAGACATGGAGAGAATAAAATTTAGGGACCAATGTGTTTCAGAAGAGATTGTAGAGTCTATGAAGTCATCCCTAGACTTAGTGAAAGGTGTAGAGAGCATAGACAAACTTGCTGCAAAGAGGGCAACTCTACACATGGTTGTGAACGGTGCGAGAGAAAAAAAATATAGTGATACTAAAGTTGCCTTAGCCCTGGGTATTCAAAGAAGGAACTTGAGGAAACATCGCCGAAATATACACTCAAGCCAATTCAAGTGGCTAGGGTTGGGACGTAGACGACGATGCGATGCCTTATCTCAAGAGATTATTGAGAAAGTGGATTCATTTTGGGTCAAAAATACGCGTGTCTCACCAAATAAGAAGGACGTGTGTAGACAACGAATAAGTTAGGGTAAGTACCAGATTCACTCTAGACACTTCTTGGAGATGATAGAGGTATTCCATTTTTTTATATCAATTCACATTCCATAAATTTGTGTTTTGACCAAGTGTATATTAATGTTTGCTATATATATTGGTTGATGTAGGCTAAATTGTACATGAACTTTAAAGACCAACATCCAAGCTTGACTGTTGGATTCCGCAATTCCAAGGTTTGAAACCATTTTATGTTAGAAAATTAAATGAGAGGAATACATGTTGTTGTGTGTACCACGTGAAGATGGACATGTTAAGGCTGACGAGAAATATGCAGAATAATCTCCGGCCACAACCGAAGCGTAGATCACTTGATGACAATCAAACACAGAAGAAATGGGGATGGAGGTAAGTACACAAACAGAAAGAGAATACACAAGATGTTAACGTGGAAAACCCTAAGAGCAAAAAACCACGGGAGTCCACAGACTCCAAACGATCACTATGTGAAGGAGTACAATAGGGAGCGCAGAGGCAACGACCTCTTGCTCACGGTCTTCGCCTAACAGCGGTTACAACAGAGACATGCTCTGTATCGCTCTCTCTCTCACTCTCTCTCTGTACAAATTACCCTATATAAAGATAATAACAACACCTATCATATATATATACTATTTGCCCTAGGTCACATTTATACTAATATGACATTAGGACTATTTACAGATATAGCCCCAATGGGCTCTCAGAAACATATCCACATATATGTCCCTTCATCCGGTGAGAGGTTCTCACCAGGCCTGCAACATCCGGTTCTCACCGGGTCTTCCTTGCCCGATACTCGTAATCCGGTTCTCACTGGGTCTGCATCATCCGGTTCTCACCGTGCCTTCCTTGTCGGGTACTCGTCATCCGGTTCTCACCGGGTTTGCATCATCCGATTCTGGGTACTCCACATCTAGTTCTCACCGGGTCTTCCGTTGTCGGGTACTCTACATCTTGTTGTCACCGAGTCTTCCTTGCCGGGATACTCCACATCTGGTTCTCACCGGGCCTTCCAATGTCGGGCATTCGTATCCCATCCGGAGGGACCGAGATCCTAACAAACTCCCCCTTCACTACGGCATGGGATGCCTCGTCAGTCCAATCCGCTTCCAGCATGTGTCTAGCTTGTCGGGCATCAGCACCTTGGTCAGCATATCCGAGCCGTTTTCCTCCATGTGGATCTTCGTCAGCACGAACTCTTAGTCTTCTACTCGCTCCCGAATCCAGTGGTACCTCCGCCGGATGTGCTTCGTCCTGCAATGATATGCTATGTTCTTCGCAAGGTGGATGGCACTTTGACTGTCACAATAGAGCCGATATTCCTCTTGCCGGATCCCTAGATCTTCGATGAAGTCCTTCATCCATAGTATTTCCTTGCCGGCTTCCACAGCCGCCATGTACTTCGCTTCCGTGGTTGACAACAAAACCGTCTTCTACAGCCTCGATTGCCACGAAATAGCTCCCCCCGCATATGTCATGACATATCCGAATTTTCACCGGCTGGTATCCGCATCAGCCGACATATCCGAATCGGTGAAACTGTCAAGTTGGGGTTTACCTGAGCCGAATCGGAGGCACATACTTGAGGTGTCTTTCAAGTATCGGAGTATCCATTTTACCGCATTCCAATGCTCCTTGCCGGGATTGCTCATAAACCGGCTCACCACTCCGACTGCATATCTGATATCCGGTCGGGTACACACCATTGCGTACATTAGGCTCCCGACGGCAGAGGCATATGGTATCTTCATCATATTTGCCTTCTCTGCCTTCGTCTTCGGGCTTTGCTTACCGGATAACCTGCAGTTTGCCGGAAGTGTCGATCCAACCGGTTTCGCATCTGACATGTTGAACTGTTGAAGCACCTTTCTCACGTACTTCTCCTGTGACAGCCACAATTGCTTCGTTGGCCGGTCCCGGATGATATGCATCCCGAACATCTGTCTTGCCTAACATAAGTCTTTTATTGAGAAGGTCCGGTTCAGGGCCTTCTTCAACATCTGTATCTTGACTTGGCCTCGTCCGACGATCAACATGTCGTCCACGTACAAGAGGAGTATCATGAAGTCTCCACCTTCGAACTTCTTCACAAATACGCAATGATCAGCCTGTCCTGTGTCTTGTGGCACCCTTGATCGGTCATGAAGTAGTCGAACTTCAGGTACCATTGCCGAGGAGCCTGCTTCAACCCATAGAGGCTCTTTTTTAACCGGCAAACCAGGTGCTCCTTCCCTTTCTTCACAAATTCCTCTGGTTTCTGCATGTAGATCTCCTCTTCGAGGTCGCCGTGGAGGAACGCCATCTTCACGTCTAACTGCTCTACCTCGAGGTCCATGCTTGCTGCTATGCTCAGTACCGTTCGGATGGAAGTCATCTTTACTGCCGAGGCAAATATCTCGTCGAAGTCCATGCCCTTCTTCTACTGGAACACCTTCACCACGATCCTGGCTTTGTACCTTGGAGGGTTGCCGGCATCTCCCGGTTTCAACTTGTACACCCACTTGTTTCAGAGTGCCCTCTTTCCTTTCGGCAACTCCACCAATTCATATGTGTAGTTCTCATGCAGGGAATCCATCTTGTCCTGCATGGCACTCAACCACTTGTGGCTATGGGCATCATCCTTCGCTTCTTCGAAGCTTTCCGGCTCCCCCTCATCGGTCAGCAGCACATGCATCCGGAAATCTCCGGGGGCCCTTCTCTCTCTGAGAGGATATCTCAGCCTTTGGCTTTCGGCAACCCGCTCCTCTATTTGTTCTTCATCCGAATCCGATTCGGGGTCTTGGCCGGTTCCAATTTCAGTTTCCTCTACTTCTTCTTCTGCTGGTTCGGTATCCTCACCATAACCAGCTGGTTCCTCAAGTGTCAACCGGCTCTTAGCCGGGTGGGTCCGAATCTCATCCGAGTTCATTATCTTCTTCTCCAACTCCCAGTCGGCAAGAGTCTTGTCCTCCATGAAGATAATATCTCGGCTCCAGAAAACCTTCTTGTCAACCGGATCCCACACTCGGTAGCCGAACTCATCATCGCCGTATCCGAGGAATATGCATGGTCGGGTCTTTGGATCCAACTTTCCTCTCCGGTCCTAAGCAATATGCACGTACGCAAGACACCCAAACACATTCAAATGCCGGTAGGACACTTCCTTACAGGTCCACACCTTTTGCGGCATGTCTCCATCCAAGGGCACTGAGGGTGATCTGTTTATCACATACGTCGTTGTCGACGGCGCCTCAGCCCAAAACGTCTTGGGTAGTTTAGCATGTGCTAGTATACTCCGAACCCTCTCCATTATGGTCCGGTTCATCCTCTCGGCTAGCCCGTTTAAATCTGGCGACTTCGGCACGGAAAATTTGAGCCGGATTCCCTTCGAGCGGCAGTACTCCTCGAATTGCCCCCGGTATTCCCCTCCATTATCTGCTTGAACTGCCTTCAGCTTCCGTCCGATTTCTCTTTCCACTCTTGCGTGGAGCTCCTTGAAGACGGATAACACCTGATCCTTCGTCTTCAACGGTGTGGCCCACAGCCTCCTACTGTGATCATCTATGAACGTCACGAAGTACTGCGCTCCGGCAAGGGACTTCGTGTCCACTTGACACACATCGGTATGCACCAACTCCAATGGTGCAGTACGTCTCATCGGTGCCCTTGATTGGAAGGAGGTCCGGTTTTGCTTACTAGCTAGGTAGTCGATGCACCTCTCAAGATGCACGTGCTTCACCGGAATGAGTTTGTCATCGGCAAGCCTCTTCATCCCCTTCACGCTCATGTGACACAGTCTCTTGTGCCACAGCTCACCGGCATTGTCGGAACCCATGTTCACTTCTTCCGGGCATAACCGGGCATTCATCAGGTACAACGTGTTGACCTTTCGGGCCCGAGCCACTATCAGGCTCCCTTTGCTGAATTTCAAGACTCCGTTCCGGATGCTACCCGTGTAGCCTTCATCATCTAGCCGACCGACTGATATCAGGTTCAGTCAAACCTCCGGAACGTGTCGGACATCCTTCAGCAGCAGCTTGCATCCGGTTGGTGTTGTCAACCACACGTCTCCTATGCTGATAATTCGGCATGTACCTTCATTCGCCATCTGCACACAGCCGTGATCACCGACTGCGTAGGATGAGAAGCATTTCCAGTCTGGGGTAAGGTGGAATGACGCTCCGGAATCGACAACCCACGTTGTCTCATCGCCGGCAAGGTTCAACTCACTCTCCTCGGTGATGAGCATCAACTCTTCTTCACTTGCCGCAATTGCTGTCGTTCCCTTCCGGTCCGATCCCCTCCGGTCTTTACCATTCCGGTCCGGTGTCCGCTTCGAATCGGTACCGTCGGTTTCCTTGTCTTTTCGGAAGTGCCGACAGTTCTTCTGGAAGTGTCCCGGCTTGCCGCAATAGAAGCAAGTAGGCCTCCCCCTTGACTTTGATCGTGTCCCCGACTTTTCCCGATTCTGGGGACTACGGTTCCTTTGTCTTCCGCATTCTGATTCGGTAAGGAGCGCTTTGGAGTCAGAGCTCGTATCCTTGTCTTTCCGACGTGCCTCCTCATCTAGCAAGCTCGACTTCACTCTTGCTAGGGATAACCGTTTCCCTTCCGGCCCGGCATTGCTCAAAGTGACAACCAACGTCTCCCAACTATCTGGGAGGGAACCGAGCAGGAGTAGTGCTAGTACTTCATCGGTGAGAGGTACTTCCAATGATGTTGCTTGGTGGATCAGCCCCTGGAAGGCATTCATGTGCTCCGCCATGCTGGAGCCATCTTGGTACCGGAGTCTTACTAGCTTCCGAAATACCGAAACCTGATTAACAACATTTTTGTTCTGAAACATAGTGTTGATCTTCTCCCAGAGCTCATGAGCCTTGCTCTCTTCATTGAAGTTGTTGTATAGAATGATGTCGATGAAGCACTGTATGTACACCGTTGTCTTCATGTGCATCACCTCCCATATCGTGGCATCGATTTTTTCTGGTCTCTTGTCCCCGAACTGAACCGGCAACCAAAGATCTTTAACCACGAGCATGTCCCTCATCTTCGACTTCCACACTGAGTAGTTGGAGCCGGTGAGCTTGAACATGCCTCCCAACAAATCGTGCATTTTTTTGTGTCGTTTCGCTCTATTACCAGTTTGACGAGAAATATGCGGAATAATCTCCGGCCACAACCGAAGCGTAGATCATTTGATGACAATCAAACACAGAAGAAATGGGGATGGAGGTAAGTACACAAACAGAAAGAGAATACACAGGATGTCAACGTCGAAAACCCTGAGAGCGAAAAACCGCGGGAGTCCACAGACTCCAAACTATCACTATGTCAAGGAGTACAATAGGGAGCATAGAGGTAACGACCTCTTGCTCACGGTCTTCTCCTGGCGGCGGTTACAACAGAGACATGCTCTGTATCGCTCTCTCTCACTCTCTCTCTCTCTGTATAATCGTTACAAATTACCCTATATAAATATAATAACCGCAACTATCATATATATATATACTGTTTGCCCTAGGTCACATTTATACTAATATGACATTAGGACTATTTACAGATATAGCCCCAATGGGCTCTCAGAAACATATCTACATATATGTCCCTTCATCCGGTGAGAGGTTCTCATCGGGCCTGCAACATCCGGTTCTCCCCGAGTCTTCCTTGCCGAGTACTCGTCATCCGGTTCTCACCGGGTCTGCATCATCCGGTTCTGGGTACTCCACATCCCGTTCTCACTGGGTCTTCCGTTGCCGAGTAATCCACATCCGGTTCTCACCGGGTCTTCCGATGTCGGGCCTTCGTATCCCATCCGGAGGAGCCGAGATCCTAACAAAGGCTAGGAGTGAATGCAATGTGTACTGATTCTAAGGGTATACACGGAGAATTATGTGTCTGCACTTGTGAGGTTTGTAGACCAAATGGGGAGGATAATAGGTGTAATGCACGAAACATGACTTATGCATCCGTTTCTGAGCTATGGAGGTCTTGTGTTTGTGAAAAAGAACCATCATGTGAGTGGCATAGTCGTACATGTCTATTAAGAACATGTAAGGTTTGTCCACTACCATTATTTTCTAGGCAGGAGCTTGATTTGGGAAATAGTCATATCGTGAAATGGAAATATTTAGAGTATGTGACTGAAAATATTGGCAAGGGACTTGTAACTAAGCGTATCAAGTATATAAGGAGAAATGTGTTGCTACCCTTGTCTCAGAATTTAAGAAACAACTTGGGGAGTTCATTCCACATAACTTCCGGAGTTATTGGCAAAATTCACAATTCAAGGAATGTATTAATAACTTACCAACGGATGTCATCGTATCCGTTATTGACTTTACAGAAAACTATACATTTAAAGTTCAAAATGAGGTTCAATCAATGCATTGGTACAATGATCAATGTACAATACTTGTACATATTTGCTATTGGAGGCAAGACGGTGAGTTACATAAGAAATCAATATTTTACATTTCAGATGATAAAAAGCATGATACACTATTTGTTCAACATTGTTTTAAGCTTCACCATGCAGATTTATTGTCTCTAGGGTTAACCTTTAACCATCATTGGGTTTGGTCTGATGGTGTTGCCTCGTAGTTTAAGGCGACACGATCATTCTACTTTATTGCTAGGTAATTTTTAATCCATATGTTTAGTACTTATCATGCAATGTGTAAGGAAGTAATTCTTGTGTTAGTGCATGCATACTAATTATGTTTGTAACTATTCACACACAGTACTATTCACATGGATGCATACTAATTATGTTTGTAACTATTCGAACACAGCACTATTCACATGGATGCATGCATACTAATTTTGTTTGTAACTAAGTTAACTATTCTTGATTGATCAAATAGTACTATCTTGTCACGTGAATCTGTGTTTATTATCTTTTAATCCATGTGAAGTGTTCTCCATAGACAAATTGTACTATGTTGTGTGTTGTATCTTTACTAAATCAATATTTACTGAAGGATGTAAAGTACTCGTATTGTACTCTATAGTATTGTCCGTCCTTAAGAGAATTGTACTAATTATCTTTAATCCATGTGAACTGTTCTCCATAAACACATTGTACTATGTTGTGTGTTGTATCTGTACTAAATCAGTATTTACAGAAGGATGTAAAGTACTCGTCTTGTACTCATAGTATTGTCCGTCCTTAAGAGAATTGTACTAATTATCTTTTAATCCATGTGAAGCGTTCTCCATAGACACATTGTACTATGTTGTGTGTTGTATCTGTACTATGTTGTGTTTATAGAAGGATGTAAAGTACTCGTCTTGTACTCATAGTATTGTCCGTCCTTAAGAGAATTGTACTAATTATCTTTTAATCCATGTGAAGTGTTCTCCATAAACACATTGTACTATGTTGTATGTTGTATCTATACTAAATCAGTATTTACTGAAGGATGTAAAGTACTCGTCTTCTACTCTTAGTATTGTCTGTCCTTAAGAGAATTGTACTAATCATCTTTTAATCCATGTGAAGTGTTCTCCATAGACACGTTGTACTATGTTGTGTGTTGTATTTGTACTAAATCAGTATTTACTCATCTTGTACTCATCGTATTGTCCGTCCTTAAGAGAATTGTACTAATTATCTTTTAATCCATGTTGAGAGTTTTCCATGGACACTGTATTGTACTGTGTGTTGTATCTGTACTAAATCAGTAATTATCGAAGGATGTAAAGTACATGTCTTTTACTCATAGTATTGTCCTATATTGAAGAGTTTGTACTAATTATCTATTAATTGATGTTGAGTGTTCTCCATGAACACACTGTATTGTACTTGGTGTTGTATCTATACTAAATCAATAATTATCGGAAGATGTAAAGTACATGTCTTGTACTCATAGTACTGTCTTATATTGAAGAGTTTGTACTAATTATCTATTAATCCATGCTAAGTGTTCTCCATGAACACAGTGTACTGTACTATGTGTTGTATCTATACTAAATCAGTGTTTATTGGGGGATGTAAAGTACATGTGTTGTAGTACTAATTATCTTCTAAGGAGGGTTGTGTTCTCCTTGGACACATTGTACTGTATTGTGTATTGTATCTGTACTAAATCAGTATTAATGAATGTAAAGTACTCGTCGTCAGCAACATAGTACTATCCGATATTGAAGAGTTTGTACTATTTATCTGTTAGTTCATGTAGAGTGCTTTCCATGAATTGATTGTACTATGCTTTGTGTTGTATCCATACTAAATTAGTATTAATGGATGCCAAGTTCACGTGGTTGACAACATAGTACTATTTATCTTTTAATAAGTGTAGAGTGTTCTCAATGGATACGTTGTGCTATGCTTTGTTTTGTATTTGTACTAAATCGGTATTAATGGATGTGTAGTACTCTCGATTGACAACATAGTACTAATTTTGTTGGAAACCTGAGATACAAAAGCAGGTATTTCTCCTTATTCAACATTCGTATGCAATGGAACTACTTTGGGTCTGGACATGGAAAAGGAGAGCATGATGGCGCGGGGGCTGTGATCAAACGTGCCCTTACAAGTGAGCAGTTGGATAATAATGGTGCTAAGTTACAAAATGCACATGATGTTGTGTAGTGGCTAACATGGAAGATGTCAAATGATGTTAAGAACAGATTGTTTGTTGAAGTTCGCGCTGATGAGGTTGATAGAACTAAATCATATGGTTGTAAAACCGTGAAAGGCACATGCAGCACCCAGTTTGTATTAGGGTTTAGCCGCAAGGACACAACACAATTGTTACTCCGTACTTTATCATGCTTTTGTTCCATGTGTATAGATGAAGCTAGGGATAAATGCATCAATCGTCGAGCCTTGGAAGCTGCAGAAGCTTGAGCCTGAACGACAAGATGATATTGACGAGGATGCGCATTAAAATGATATTGTATACTACAACCAACATCAAGACTTGGTAGTTTTATTGGAAGTTGGAGATCATTTTGCAGTGCTCAAATCTCCTCAGAATGAAGATTTAGAAGACTACTACATCAATGTGGTGTGCAAGCAAGGCAAGACATTATTGAAAGAAGTGGTGAGGGATGGTTGGGGCAACAATTTCAACGTTGGTGAGTCTGTCGTGTATGGAAACTATTATGCAAAGTTGCCGCAGTGCAAGAACACATGCATTACTAAAAGAAGCACCAATCGCAATAATCTACGTTGATGCCATTCTTGCGATCAAATTCAATATGCCTCAAGCAAAGCACAAGGTTAAGGGATACAACACTGTCTACAAGGTCCCCCAAGAGGTTCATGAGCACATATTAGGGGAGGTCTCTCTATTTAATGCTTGAAAGTCACCCTATCAATACATTGTACCAAAAAACTGAAAAACATCCACTTGTAGTTCACTATTTGATGTATTGATATATTAATTTTGATGATTGACAAATGAATCGATATATTTCGTCTTTCTTCTATTATGTATTATGAATCGATATATTTGATGTATTGAGACTATTTATTGAGCTTGTATTGTAAGTGTTTATGGTAATTATAGAGTTTCTTGTTTCCATGGTTTAAGGTGTGAGGTCTTCAATACTATCAGTGTTTATGGTAATTATAGAGTTGCTTGTTTCTATGGTTTAAGGTGTGAAGTCTTGAATACTTAGTAGCCTAAATATGGCCCAAACTTATTCAACTATCAAGTCTCTATTGTGTGCACTCAAGTCATTATTCAACTCTAACCATGTGCACTCAAGGAGACCATACTTCGCAAGTATCAATATACATATTAGTACTAACGCAAGTATCAATATAAATATTAGTTCAGTACTAATGTCAATTGCAAGTATGTCAATTGCAAGTATTAAGTAATACATAGTAGTCTCCCAAAGTATCTCACTTAGACGGATACATACATCTGATGTAAAGTTCGGTTGCATGACAGTATATACCACCAGTCTTCTAAATCTTCATCTGGTATAACGAACTGTATATAATATCTCAGTTAACAATATAGAATTTTATTTGTAATCAACACAATCATGGCTGCATGGGAGTGTACCTAGGAGTGTGATAAATTCGTACCTCCCTCACCAAAGATCATTTCAGAATTAGCAATATAGAAATTCAGATTACACTACAACACTAGATGAGTGATTTGATCTTCACAACATTTCAGAGTTAACAATAGAATACATTTTCATTCTCTACAATTGGCAATATAGAATTTCACACTGGTATAACTACTGGATTTTGGTATACCAAATAGTTCAATTTCAGACATCACTAACAGTTCAGCTAAAGTTCAAGTACAATCGAAAGACAATCAGGCACTAGAGGGCAATTTGGCCGATCTTGTAATGCGCTTGTTGTTGGTGCCAGTTTTTTCTGATTTTACATTCTTCTTTATCTTAAAGCCTTTAGGTATCATCTAACTAAGTGGCACTTCATCATCAGAGGCATTAGAGACAGGCGTGGATGCACGGGCACCTTGTACTAGTGGCAATCTTGAGAGAGCAACTGTGTTTTCTACAATTGCAATGCTTGTACACACATCCACAAAGGTACTATTGACAAACAAATTATCACTCATCTCCTGAATGTGGGTTGTTTTAGTACTCATGTTGTTGCTAGTATGCTCAGTCTCAGTACAATTAGGCTCTTGTATGTGGGCTATAGCAATACTCCTGGAGAACTCTTGGTTGGTGATAATCACCTCATTCTTAAGACCACTGTGCTCTCCTTCTTGGGTGACCTTTATTGCCCTATCATCATCACCGATGCCTGTACACTCATTCTTAATACAATTAGACTCATGTATGTGGACTGTGGCAGTAGTCATGGTCAACTCCTCTTGTACAGCAGTTGTCACCTCATTCTTAAGACAATCGTGCTTCCCTTCTTGGGTGGTCTTTATTGCCTCGTCCTCATGGGTGATCCTAGTAGGCTCCCCTTCATTAGTAACGATGTTCTTTCCACAATCCTCATGGAATTCTTTAGACACTACTAGCACATTCTCCGTATAATCAGGCTCCTCTTCAGTACTAGCGATGTTCTTTCCACACTCCTCATGGGCTTCACAAGACACTACTAGCACATTCTCAATATAATCAGGCTCCTCTTCAGTACTAGTGATGTTCTTTCCACACTCCTCATGGGAATCTTTAGACACTATAGATACATTCTCAGTACAATCAGTCTTCTCTTCAGTACTTGCCATATTCTTTCCACACTCCTCATGGGCTTCTTTAGACAAATTTTTGTTTGTACATGCCAGTTTTTCTCATAGTCCTCATGTGTGGAAGATGTGTTTTCAGATTCTACCTCCGTGCAAAGGTTAATCCCAGAATCTGACTCTGCACTTGTGCTCCATATAGTTCCCGATTCATTTGATTGCAATTGGGAATCGGACTACTCTTGTAAACCTAAATAATGGGATTACAAAGAATATTAGTATCAACTCACATACTCAAAAGTTTGCAAACATACCAACAACAATGAACATAGGGTTAAGAGCCACATTTTTACCTATTGTTACATCGTCATACTGTACAGCCGGAGATACCCCATTGCGAGTGGTAGGCTCGGTAATCTTCTCCACAACATCTAAGTGCTCAAAAGGGTTGTTATGATCTATAGAATACACCAAAAGCAACACTATCATAGGGTTGTTATGATCTAAATCATTGTTTTCAAAAACCGGCTTTTGACGTGTACTTGGGAGTGTGATAAATTCGTCTTCACGATCAGGTTTTGGATTCGTATCTCCCTCACCAAAGATCATTTCGTCATCAACTAATAACACAAGTACATGGTATTAGACAATGCATTAGGTTGACAACTCTCCGGATAGGTGAGAACATATATGACTCACCATTGCATACAACTTTGCCTTTCTTACCCTTTCCATACAACATTCTTGCAGCATTCCTCTTCATAGTTGGCTCTATTTCTAAAGAAATTAGGCATTCAACATTTTCTCAAATGAGAATTAAGGTATGTTGGCAAAATTTGTGTTACCTGGATTGTTTTGATGTTGACCGGAGCTTGGGGAATTTGTTTGTAGAAGCATATGTTCCACTACTCCAGTGGCCCTTCTCATACATTCATCTTCATCATAAAACTCATAGGTTATTGGTAATGATGGTCCCTGAACCTTGGAATGTTCAGCAAATACCAAGGGTTTAGAAACGATTACTTGCGGAAGCATTAGAGAACAGGGAAGGCAAAGAATACACAGAGTACACGGGAGAGACAGAGAGAGCAGAACCTCAAAGTTATATTCAAAAACGATAAAAACACTCTCTCCATACAACTCTGCTCAGCAGCACTATTTATACAAGTCTTCGTGGGACTGACAAAAGTACCGCATACTTCAATGCTCACACAAGCATCTAACACTTACTACGAGACTATAACTGCCTAGTAGTCTAAACTAATACTAGGTTTCCGGTTACCGATTGGATCCTGCTAACCGGCTCCCCAACTCACCGGCTCTGTTGCTTGCCGGCTCGGTTGCTCACCGGCTTACCGATCTGTCTCGCTCGTCAGCTAAGGCTTATCTAGCCAATCCGGCTCCAGTTGAGCTTGCCGCTCAACATGTTGTAATATAGATATCACAAGAAAAATGTTAGACCCATATGAGACTCCTACAAATGTTATTACACATATTATGGCGTTGGTCTTTCTCTCTTGATATTGCGTTTCAACTATATACCCTAGATCACCTTCATTAGGAGACCCTCGATCTCCAAGTCCTACAAAATAGCTACTAACGAACACCTCCAATCAAGATACTCGTGGTAGCTAAGCTAACATTATTTGCGGAGCTTCTTACTTTCCATGTCACTTCTACTTCAAACTCCCTCACTTGGGCCTCTTAGATATGGCCTCATTGTGCCCATTGCCCACTATACACTTATGTGGAGCCTACTTGAACAACAATAACTTAATGTTGCCTAGACTAGTTCATAGGTCACACACTAATTATACTAGAAATTCAAGAAAAAAAGAAGGTATATTACAAAAATGACATTGCGTTAAATCTTTATATGTCGTGATCCCATGTTTAACACATAAAAAGGAATTTTGTTACTTATCCTATAGGCATCTCACCTCCTTTATACTCTCCCAAGTGTGGATCAATAATCCTCATAACATTATAAAATGATGAAGGATTATAATGGTGAAACAATAAACTTGTCAAAACAGTTCTTACTAATTTCAATCCCAAGAGCTCAAGCTTAAATCTCTCTCTCTCTCTCTCTCTCTCTCTCTCTCTCTCTCTCTCTCTTCAAGTATTAATGGAGGAAAGTCACCTTAGAGGTAAAGGTTTATATTGTTGCTTTGTAGACTTCAAGAAAGCTTTTGATATGGTACCTCATGAGCATCTTTGGAGGCGGATGGAAGAACTAAGGGCCGGTTGTTCCATTACCTTCCCTGGCGTGGAGTTGCTTGACACTACAACATTCATTGTAAGAAACCAAAAAACCATCAACGTTAGTACCGTGATATAAAATATATAAAATTTACAGAACTAGTACTAATTATGAACAATGTACTACTCGCTAAGTACTAATCGTCAACAATGTACTACAAGTATAGTGTGTACTAACACTAGTACTAGGCACGTTGTAATATAGATTGGACTAACATCTAATCCAACAAATGTAGATTGGATTTTAGTACTAACGTGGTATTTTGCACACAAGTAATACTAAACGTGATATGTGTTCTACACACCTAATTACATAACTTGTACTAATTACACCAACAGTATTAGTACTAAACGTGATATGTGTTTGACAAACCTCATTTCCAAATTACACAAACTGTACTAATATTCAGCAATTTACTATACACCTTGTTCCCAAATTACATAACTAGTACTAATTCCCAAGTTACACAAACAATACTAACAGTCAATAGTGTACTACAAGTATAGTGTCTACTAAACTAGTACTAAGCAAGTTGCAATATAGATTGGACGATGTTGTACCTAGTTCCCTTTTAGTACTAATTCTAGAAAATATCCCTTCAACTACACATACCAATTATATATTAAGAGTATTGCCAATACTAACCCACATAATTAGGGTTCCACATATTAGTTGTTAGAGATACCCTAATACTAATCCATTGTTCTCCTAAATTTGAAGTATAAATTGTGGCATACACTAGTTCTAATCCAAATGTAAATTGACATCATATAATGCAAACAATAGAATAGTAGAGCCACATACCGTACGGGTGTACTTTTAAACCCCAAGCATAATACCACTTAGCCGCAATTGTAGTTTTACAGTCCATACATGTATTCTCTTTCTCAAAATGATACTTAGCACATAGCACATGATATGTGTGCAAGCACGGTGTAATCACAACATCCATAGCCTCCAGCTTGAATCCGAGGCCACAAAATATACACCTGGCAAATTGCAAACACAAGTTATAATATATTAGCTAATATGATATTTATACCACAGAAGTAGAAATAAATAACTTTTAAAGCCAATACCGTGATATAGCTATACTCGTAATGGTACTTTCAATACCACTTGGGTGCTCAATTACAGATGGACACAAAGTTTCAAAACCTTTTTGTTTTAAATCTTGCATCAAGCAAGCAAGGTTCTCGGAATGCAACTTTAAAGTTGACAACTTATTATCTATTTCGGAATGTGCATTCCTACAAGTATCAAGGTCGCTCATCTGTGAACTTATTTGAGTGCCCATATTGTTTAGCTCTTTCTTCAACTCCTCTTTCAACACCTCACTTTCTGAATTTTGGATTGTCGATGCAATCCATTCATATGTAGTCTTTAATGAAAAGAATTTATTTTCTGCCTGTATCTCAGCTGATTTAACTGCTTCCAAATCAGCAAGTAGTGCTTGTATTCTTGAGTTCATAGAAGCTATGCAACCGGCCATCATCTGTTCATGTTTTTCAATCATTGTGGCCGGTACCTTTGCAGATTGAACTTGGTGGATAGGTGTTGTAGCCGGAATATCCACATGAGAGGTTCCCGATGACTTCAAGCCAGTGTTGGTACTAGAGGACCCTTTATAATGTTCTGACCTGTGCCGATTAAAATCTTCCCAATCTACGTCGATGCCACCCTGAACTTCACATGTAAATGCACATGCAAAAACAGTACCCACCTCATTGTTACAGATTTGATTTGTATCATAAACATGTTCATATCTCGTCTTCAATAAGTTCACATATTCCCTCTTCAATCCACTTATGTGGAATCCTCGCCTTGTATCGGGATGTGCTGACCCCCAGGTTTTTATCAACCACTCTCTCAGCTCAGGATAAACTTCAGGTCATGCTCGAAGGAAATAACTCCATCCGAGAGGTGTGTCTTGAATGATGGAGTGGTACATCTTCTTTCTCTGTGTTGATGAATTCATCACCCTTTCCCTTGTGGGTGTCTTCTTGCTTTCTTTGATAGGTGTCCTTTTTCCTTCCTTCACTGGTGTCTTCACTTTCTCTTTCATCAATGTCTTCTTTATGGGTGTCCTCGTCATTGTCCTAGTCATCACTATTCTCATTGAATGAATATGCATGTACTAGAATAAAACTCATCAAATTACCATCAACACATAGCAAATCATCACATTACATGTACAAGCCATGGCAAACACACAAAAACCCTAAATAGTCGGAAGAAAACTCATCCATGTCTAACACATACAAATTAAAAACAGATAGACAGGAAACACAGAGAAAACGAAAACATAGCAACTCGTCATAGCCAACTCCATCTAAGTTGTATGTACAAACCATGTCAAACACACAACCACCCTAAACAGTCGGAAGAAAACTCATCCATGTCAAACACATACAAATTAAAAACAAACAGACAGGAAACACAGAGAAAATGAAAACATACCAGTTGGGCATGCAACACATAGACTATGAATAATCAAAACCAAAAAATGCCCATACACATACAAATTAAAAACAAACGGACAGGAAACACAGAGAAAACGAAAACATACCAGTTGGGCATGCAACACAGAGAACACCTGGAGGTCGTGCAAGCTGCAGATGGATTGATGGGACGAAGGCAAATGGAGTCAAGGTTAAGGCAGAGGTACCACACTGTGTTGATTTCGACACCTTGGGAGCACACCAAGCCTTCAAAATCACCTATATGCAAGAGGTTGTTGACGAGGCTGCTGCAGAGGAGACAAACGAGCATTAACAAAGGAGACAAACGAGCATACACAAGGAAAGAAAATCAACAACAAGAACATCAATCCGGGGAAACAGAAATCTCTACATATACAGAGACAGAGATCGAACTTGGCATAGAGTGGAACACAACAACAACTACGCAGGGAAATAGAGAATCGAAGGTGGAGTGAGAGAGAGAAACAGAAAGAAAGAAAGAAATAGAGATTCGAAGGTGGAGTGAGAGAGAGAAAGAGAGAGATAGGTAATAGATATGTGTCTTCTTTCTAACTTTCTACCATTGTCTGTCTGACAACTTCGAGACAGAAGAGAGAGAGAGAGAGACTGAGACTGAGACTGCGACTGACCAACTGTCACATTCGAAACCTTCTCCAGGTGTGCTTTCATACAACCCTACCTAGGAGAATGAAGTTACAATTAGTGTATTAAATACGGCCTTGGGACATTTCGAGTGTGACGTATAATATCTTTGTACATTCGAGTGTGACGTAATGAATTTGTTATTTGAAATTGAACCCCATTCAATAGATGATAATTGTTTTATTTTCAATTTTTAATGTTTATTTTCTTCCTTGATTTAGTACTAAATTTTTGGCCAAAAGTTGGTACACCGTAGCATGCTTCGACCCCATACAAAAGAACAATGTCGAAAGCTCCAACGGAAAGAGACCAACAACAAAGCAAAAGTTGCAGACCATAAAGGTCGGATTCCTAATGTCCTTGAGGTCTATACAAATCATTTAAGTAATTGTCAATGTTCTTTCCCTCACTATGTATTGGGCCCCAATGATTTACTACGTGCAAACAGGTATATCAATAGATCACCCGTACAATTTTTATTTGATTCGGGAAGCTCACACAATTTTATGAATGATCATTTGGTTCATATATGGGGAATCCAACCCATTGTAAGTGATCACACTTATAGGGTGCATAGAAGAGTACAATACATCAACGGGGTGATTCATTCATTAGGAATTTCTATTGATACTTATATAGAGGAAGTAGACTTCCATGTAATGAGTATTTGTACCACTGATGAATACTAGGTTATCCCTAGTTTTTTAATAAAAACTCTTCTTTATCTATTGATTGGGTTCATCATTCAATTACTTTTATACTGAATGATTGTACTCATTTTATTCAATGTGTTAAAAACCAATCTCTTTCGATTGTTTCCTCGCCATCAATATCCGAGTTGTCTTCTTCTACTTTATTTTATTGTATACTTGATCTGGACATTCACGTTTACAATATCGATAATGTCCTAGCTCAATTATCATATTTTTAACACCAACAACTCGATGAAATCTTAAATGATTTTCCTAATGTTTTTCTGAGTGAACTACCACATGGGTTACCACCTAAATGTAACATAGACCATCGTATAGATATTTTACCTAGCGTTGCACCAATAAGTATACCTCCTTATCGCTTAAGTCGATCCGAAGAGGATGAGGTATTTAAGCAACTCAAGGACTATTTACGAATGGGTTATATACGTTATAGTAAATCTCCATGGGGTGCACCCATTCTCTTGGTAAAAAGAAAGAGGGCACATGGCATATGTGTATTAATTACCGACGCTTGAATAATGTGACGATCAAGAATTCATATCCATTGCCCCGGGCTAGGTTGACGATCTAATTGACCATCTCTAGGGAGCTCGGTATTTTACGAAACTTTATCTCCGTACGGCCTACCAACAAATTCATATTAGTGAGAACGATGTTCCTAAAACGACATTTCGTACGTGTTATAGCCATTATTAGTTTTCGGTTATGCCTTTTGGTTTCAACAATGTCGGAGATGTCCGAGAACAACTTGGAAAATTTGTCTTTATTTTCTTGGATGATATTTTAGTTTATAGTCGTACATTAGAAGAACATGCTAAACACGTCCGCTTTGTTTTACAAACATTGCGCGACAACAAATTCTACGCGAAGATCTCAAAATGCGAGTTCTTCAAGATATCAATTACTTATCTTGGTCATCTCATAACTGAATGAGGAGTTGAAATTGATCCTTCTCGCATCGAGAAAAAAAACCTTTGGCCCACTTTTCGGAATATTCGAGAAGTTCGATCATTCCTTGGTTTTGTCAAGTTTTTGCAAAAATCCCTTCGTAATTACTCCAAATTGACGACGCCGTTTACTGATCTTCTAAAAGGTCAAACATGTAAGTCTACAAAACCTATTGTGTGGAATGCTACACTAGACCTCACCTTTAAGGAAGTCAAGGACCTGGTGTGCAAGGCTCCTTAGCTTATTTTACCCAATCCTTCAAAACCTTTTGAGGTTGAAACCGATGCAAGCGATTATGCTATAGGTGTTGTCTTATATCAAGATGGTAAACCAATAGCATTCGAGAGTAAAAAACTTGATTCTACTCAATCTCGATATACCGTTCAAGAAAAGGAATTATTTGCAATTATACATGTGCTCAAAACATGGCGCCATTATCTTTATGGAAATCGTTTTGTGGTAACTACGGACCACGAGTCCTTGGAAAAAGCAATCTGCATGTGGTTGGGCCGATGGGAGACTCATTTTGCGCTCTATCCCATGCTAGATAGTACGAAGATTGCATGTGTCGGCCAAGAACTAGGGGGTAAGGAAGCCGCCTAGTGGCGTGGGCTCCGAACTTTGGGTAAATTTCCCGATACCTGGACAGATTTTGTCACAGTTATCAAGGGCCAATTTCTACAACCTCCATCTCGAACCGAGGCAGCACAAGCATTAATGAACCTCTCTTGCCGGAAATTTTCTTCGGTAGAAGACTATGTCCACAATGCTAGAACCCAAATCCAAAAATCGGGTCTAGAAGGGGACAATTGGTTGATAGCTTGTTTTGTCAATGGCATCCCCAACTCGGACTATCACTGGATAGTGCATGATAAGGATCCGAAATCCTTCGAAGAGGCCTTTGAAATAGTTCTTCGCTATCAAAGCATTTCGAAGAAGGACCATAACAAACCCAATGAAACAACCAGGACTAAGCAGTCGCAATTCGTTGGGAAATGCAAGACACCCAACGAATTCATGGATCGCGATTGTAAGCGACAACATCCTTTTTGCGTATTCTCAAAAAAGAAGGGTCATACAAAAGAACAATGTCGAAAGCTCCAACGGAAAGAGCACGACCCACCGTAAGTGATCACATCTATACAGTGTCATGAAGATTTCCGGCTACGGTGAGAAAACCAGGAGGGACAAATAAAATGGGGATGTGCAACATTGCACATGCACTTGTAAATTTGTGTAATAAGAATAAGTAAACAAAATGTAATGGGAAGGGTAATAATCTAAGGTGATAAAGGTGCACCACGAAGTTCGTAGAGGCATAAATGTGATGTGCACTTTGTAGAGTAGAATGAGTAGTGAGCTCATTTGGGGTTGTCTATTTTGAGGGAGAGAGGTATACCACTTAGGTCAAGGGTTCTTTTTGGGGTTTTAGGGTTTCGTCTAGGGTTTTACTATTCTTCTTCTTCTTCATACCATTTCGGGTTTAGGGTTTCGCTTAGGGTTACTTCTTCATCATCTTCTTTATTTTATTTATCCATTTAAGGTTTTCATGTAATCGTTTTGGTGCGGCCTATGTGGTCTTGGTTGCAATCGTTCCTGGAATCTTAATATAACTTGTTGTGTATCTTGCCTCCATCTATTCTATTCTATGTTTATGTGTTATTCTTCCTCTTCTCCTCTTGAGCTAAGCTTCCATTTTGTGTTTTATTCCTTCTCCTCTACTCCCTAGTCCAAGACCCCCGTGGTCCCGCCTCGGATCCTACACGTACTCGCGGAATACCGCGATATAATTGGTGAACCCGACGTGAAGAGGCGACAAGGGAGGACGGAGATGGAAGACGAGGACTTTGACTTTGCGGAGATGATGGCGAAGATTGTGATGGATGCCCGATGGAAGAAGGTGAGGCAAGATGCGGCTCAACAAGCCGTCGAGAGGGTGGTCGATCGAGTCGGCCGATTCAACGGGGACGATCTCCTAAGGTTCTTGGAAGCGTACAATGCCGAGATGACGAGGAGGGGCGTGGATGAAGCGATGCGGCTTGAATATTTTCGTCGAGTGGTGGCTGTATCGGTGCACAAAGAGGTCAAGGAGCTTCAAGAAGCTCATGAGTCGTGGGAGTCCTTTGTGGGAGCTCTATTGGAGGCATACGGATACGCGAAACCGGAGTGGATATGCCGGCAAACCGATGGGGAGCAGTCGGCAACAAAGTGGCCCATGAGCGGCGGAGAAGAGAGGGCGGTGAGTGGCTACGCACTACCGCTAGAAGAGACCTCGATGCGTGATCAACCGGAGGAGTACAACCTAGAGGTGTTGGTATGGGAGGCGTGCGAGATTGTGAAGGCGAAGTTCGAAGCCGAAGAAGGGCTTATTATGGGGTCGGGTTGGAGACGATCGAAGGATGCGGAGGAAGAAGCCTCCCTATGCGTGGACGATGGGGCCTATGTGGAGGCCGGAAGAGCGTGCAACGGCGACGACATGGGAGAGGGTGTGGAGCAAGCGACCCTCTCGTCTTGCGGAAAAGGGACGGCCATGGATGAGGCCACTGACTACGAAGTGGCGAGCGTCACTTCGAGAGTGGGCAGAGGATTCGGAACACGGTGGCCCGAAACATCAAGCGGGGAAGAGACGGCGGGTGGCAGCGAGGAGTTGGTTTCTGGAGCAGGTATCCGGTATGAATTAATGGACGAGTGGGGCCAAGACGGCAAAGACCGAGTAGGAACGGGCTACGACAACAAAGGGAGAAGAGGCCGACGCGGAGGTCGCATCTACGGCGAGTGAAAGCGTAAAACGGAGCATGCACTACGGCCGGCGAAGGGCCAAGAAGCAAGCATGCACCCGGAAGAGCGGCAACGAGTGACCCACAACAGCGGACCGGTGGAGCCTTTGAGAGGCAAGCACACGGCGAGAGACGGAGCAATAAGGTGCCGTGATTGGCAGATGAACGCCGGGAAGAGAAAGTGCGGCGTCTCGGAGGACATGCGAGGCCAAGAGGGTGCAAGTCGAGGCGAAGCAGTAACAAGAGCCGCGAAGGACACCGACACAGAGGTCGGTATGATGGTACGCTCTACGGCGAGAGAGCACGACAAGCAAGGGGGAAACGAGGAGCGTGTAATAGGGTCGCCTAAGGACCGAAGAACGAGTGCGCATTCGGGGAACGATAACGGCACACGGGAAGAGCCTATGGTAGGCGGGCGCGGAGCGGAGAGAGTCGGCACGCAGAGGTGTTCGGGACGCAGAGACGATCGAACCAACGAAGGGAGATACGCGGCACGCAAGGCGCGGAATCCACCGTACAACCGAAGTGACTGGGGGCCCAATCGAAGGGCATACATGGCGGACAAAGTCTGAGTGGTCGGGTCCGGGAGGACTGATTAGGGACGAAGGCGCGAACATTGGATATGGCGGATCGGATGGAGTTGGTGGTTCGGGGACACGCGGTGCACCTAGAGATCAGATGGTGCCAACGGATCGGGGCCAGAAGGAGCCGGCAAGGCAGTTGGGTGCCGGGACGGCGGAGGACCCGATTTATCACCGTTGCCAAAATCTCTCACCTTTTCCCTCTTGGCACATACCGGTGGATGTGCGGTTTGGTGGGGGTGGATGTCGTGAAGATTTCCGGCTACGGTGAGAAAAACGGGAGGGACAAATAAAATGGGGATGTGCAACATTGCACATGCACTTGTAAATTTGTGTAATAAGTGTTGGGAGACAGGTCCCTCCGGATGGGAAGGGAGAAGAATAGTGCTGATGAGCAAACTCGGCCGAGGCCGAAACCGGATGAGGAGTACCCGGCTTCGGAGAGCTGGATGGTGCAGACCCGGTGAGAACCGGATAAGGAGTACTCGACTACGGAGAGCCAGATGGTGCATACCCGGTGAGAACCCGATGAGGAGTACCCGGCTACGAAGAGCCGGATGGTGCAGACCCGGTGAGAACCGGATGAGGAGTATCCGGCTACGGAGAGCCGGATGGTGCATACCCGGTGAGGACCGGATGAGGAGTACCCAGCAACGAAGAGCCGGATGGTGTAGACCCGGTGAGAACCGGATGAGGAGTATCCGGCTATGGAGAGCCGGATGGTGCAGACCCGGTGAGAACCGGATGACGAGTGCCCGGCAAGATCCAGATGATGTAGGCCCGGTGAGGAGCGCTCTCCGGATGAAGAGACATATTCGTAAATATGTTTCTGAGAGTCCATCGTGGCTATATTTGTAAATAGCCGAAAAGTCATATTAGTATAAATATGACTTAGGGCAAACTTTTGAGTGTGTTGTTGTTATTCTGGTCTGCGCGAGAACAAAGCGCGTAACTGTGTACACAGAGAGAGAGAGAGAGAGAGAGAGAGAGGAAGAGGTCGTTGCCTTTGTTGTAACCGCCGCTTGTGGCGAAGATAGAGAGCTCGAGGTTGTTGCCTCGGTGCTTTACTGTTGTATACTGTAACATAGTGATAGTTTGCAGCCTGTGGGTTGCCGTGGTTTTTTCCCTAGTTTGGGTTTTCCACATAAACATCCTGTGTACTCTTCTCTTCACTGTGTCGTGCATTCATTCCTGTTTTTTGTGTATGATTCTAAGCTCGGTTGTGGCCGAGCGTTGCGCATAAGGAGTGTTTTAGTTCCCGTCAATAAGAATAAGTAAACAAAATGTAATGGGAAGGGTAATAATCTAAGGTGCTAAAGGTACACCACGAAGTTCGTAGAGGCATAAATGTGATGTGCACTTTGTAGAGTAGAATGAGTAGTGAGCTCGTGTAAAAAGTAAGAGAGAGGAGAGGTAAAAAGTAGAGGGGGGACAAGCTAAGCATTTATAGAGACAGAATCATATATTATATAAGAGAGAGTTATTGGGCTAGTGGATAGTCACATTGACTTCTAGCTAGAGTTGCACGGTTCAAATCTAGTCTTACAATGTAGTGTGATTTAAGGAATGTTATTCCTTTTTTTGCATTAAAGACAAAATTGGCGACCCCCTTTCCTTTTTTCCTATAAAAGGAGGTGGAGGGGGGCTCATTTGGGGTTGCCTATTTTGAGGGAGAGCGGTATACCACTTAGGTCGAGGGTTCTTTTTGGAGTTTTAGGGTTTCGTCTAGGGTTTTACTATTCTTCTTCTTCTTCATACCATTTTGGGTTTAGGGTTTCACTTAGGGTTGCTTCTTCATCATCTTCTTTACTTTACTTATCTGGTTAGGGTTTTCTTGTAATTGTTTTGGTGCGGCCTATGCGGTCTTGGTTTCAATCATTCGTGGAACTTAATATAACTTGTTGTGTATCTTGCCTCCATCTATTCTATTATATGTTTATGTGCTATTCTTCCTCTTCTCCTCTTGAGCTAAGCTTCCATTTTGTGTTATATTCCTTCTCCTCTACTCCCTAGTCCAAGAGCCCCGTGCTCCTGCCTCGGATCCAACACGTACTCGCGGAATTCCGCGATAACGGTGCACTTGGCTGATGGAAGAGTACAATACATCAACGGGGCAATTCATTCATTAGGAATTTCTATTGATACTTATATAAAGGAAGTAGACTTCCATGTAATGAATATTTGTACCACTGATATAATACTGGGTTATCCCTAGTTTTTTAATAAAAACTCTTCTTTATCTATTGATTGGGTTCATTATTCAATTAATTTTATACTGAACGATTGTACTTATTTTATTCAATGTGTTAAAAACCAATCTCTTTCGATTGTTTCCTCTCCATCAATATCCGAGTTGTCTTCTTTTACTTTATTTTATTGTATACTTGATCCAAACATTCACGTTTACAATATCGATAATGTCCCGGTTCAATTGTCATATTTTGAACAACAACAACTCGATGAAATCTTAAATGATTTTCGTGATGTTTTTCTGAGTGAACTACCACATGGGTTACCTCCTAAATGTAATATAAACCATCATATAGATATTGTACCTGGCATTGCACCAATAAGTATACCTCCTTATCGCTTAAGTCGATCCGAAGAGGATGAGGTATTTAAGCAACTCAAGGACTATTTACGAATGGGTTATATACATTATAGTAAATCTCCATGGGGTGCACCTGTTCTCTTGGTAAATAAGGAGGGCACATGGCATATGTGTATTAATTACCGACGCTTGAATAATGTGATAATCAAGAATTCATATCCATTGCGAGGCTACCATCAAATTCGTATTAGTGACGATGATGTTCCTAAAATGGCATTTCATACGCGCTATGGCCATTATGTGTTTTTGGTTATGCGTTTTCGTTTGACCAATGCTCCGACCACATTTCAACAAGAAATGAATGACATTTTCCGAGAACTTGGAAAATTTGTCGTTATTTTCTTGGATGATATTCTAGTTTATAGTCGTACATTAGAAGAACATGCTAAACATGTCCGCTTTGTTTTACAAACATTGCGCGACAACAAATTCTACACGAAGATCTCAAAATGCAAGTTCTTCAAGATATCAATTTCTTATCTTGGTCATCTCATAACGGAACGAGGAGTTGAAAATGATCCTTCTCGCATCAAGAAAAAAAACCTTTGGCCCACTCTTCGGAATATTCGAGAAGTTCGATCATTCCTTGGTTTTGTCAAGTTTTTGCGAAAATCCATTCGTAATTACTCCAAATTGACGACGCCGTTTACTGATCTTCTAAAAGGTCAAACATGTAAGTCTACAAAACCTATTGTGTGGAATGCTACACTAGACCTCGCCTTTAAGGAAGTCAAGGACCTGGTGTGCAAGGCTCCTTCGCTTCTTTAACCTGATCCTTCAAAACCTTTTGAGGTTGAAACCAATGCAAGCAATTATGCTATAGGTGTTGTCTTATATCAAGATGGTAAACCAATAGCATTCGAGAGTAAAAAACTTGATTCTGCTCAATCTCGATATATCGTTCAAGAAAAGGAATTATTTGCAATTATACATGCGCTCAAAACATGACGCCATTATCTTTATGGAAATCGTTTTGTGGTAACTACAGACCACGAGTTCTTGAAATATTTTTGTGACCAACAAGACCTGAAAGGTCGTAAGGCACGATGGGCTGATCTCATCCAGGACTTTGATTTTTCCATACTATATCATAAAGGTTCCATGAACATTGTCATTGATGCACTAAGTTGCATCCGTGAAGTTAACATGCTTAGCTTCACTGAAATAACATCAAATCTTTATGATCACCTTCGACGAAAGTATCTTGATGACAATTATTTTGCGAAATATTGGGCAAGAGTTGAGTCTGGAACAAACACCACCACATCCTCGAAAGAATACTTCCACATTGCTAACGGTTTGCTCTACCTAAATGGGAAGGTCTGTGTTCCATATTTGCCTGAGGTCAAAAAGAGAATTCTGTTTGAATGCCATGATGCACCCTGAGTAGGGCACCCTGGAATACATCGTACACTCGTTCTCATCTCCAATCAATTCTATTGGCCAAAGAAGCGTCCTAACATACATAGTTATGTGACTAAATGTCACCAACGCCAAGTTAACAAAGCCGAGCGACTTAAAACCGCAAGACTTTTACATCCCTTGGACATTCCCGATAATAAGTGGGAAAGTATATCCATGGATTTTATTGTTAGCCTTCCTCGCACCCAAAAAGGCCATGATGCCATCTGCCTTGTGGTTTATAGACTAACTAAAATGGCCAGATTTATTGTTACTAAAACCACGGTAACAACTCCTGAATTGGCTTACCAATTCGTTGACGAGTTATTTCATTTTTACGGTGTCACGGAAATCCGTGCGTGCGTGTCGGATAGGACGGGACCACGGGGGACTTGAACTATGGAGTAAGAGGAGGGAGAGAAGCTTGGGAGTTCAACCGAGAATGAAGAGAAAGACTAAGATGTGAGAGATTAAGATTAAAGAGAATAAGATCTAAACAATATAAGATACATTATGGAAAACACCACACCAATTACAATCGTGGCCGTGTAGGCCGAATGTAAACCCTCTAGATGAAACCCTAACCGGATAGGGGAAAAGAAGAATAAGAAGAAGAAGACGGAAACCCGCTTGGCCTTGCACATCCTCCGGGATGCCGCGTTTTCTCTTCCCGATGTGTAGCCCTTTGTCCTCCACGCACATCCTCCGGTTTCCAAGACAACCTTCCGCTCACGTCGTTCATCCGTTGATCGGCAACTCACCGCTTTGTCCTCCGTCTCGTACTTGCCTCTCAAAGGTTCAACCGGTCCGCTATTGTCGGTCACTCGTTGTGGCTCCTCCGGATGTATGCTCGTTTCTTGGCCCTCCGCCGGTCGTAATGTATGCTTCGTATCACGTCATTCACCTGCCGTAGACCCGATCTCCGTGTCGGCCTCTTCTTCCTTCATTGTCGTAGTCCCTTCCAACTCCGATTGGCCCTCTTGGCCCCGCTTGTCCGTCTTTCCACACCGGATACCCGTTTCGGCACCCTCGTCTGCTTCGACCTCCGACTCCTCGCCGCCACCCACCATCTCTTCAGTCTTACGTTGATCCGCAACCGCCGAAGTCTCTGGCATCAGTGTCAAGGGATCTCCTTGCCGTCGCCTTGGTTGCCCGCCTTGCCGCCACCAACCACCTTCCGTCTCTTCGGTCTCACATGGGCTCTCATGGCCGACTACCAAAGTCTCTAGAACCGATGTGGGCAAGGTTCCGGCACCATCGCTTGTCGATGTTGTTACCGGTTAGGAACACGGTCTGCGGTTAGTCCTTCGACCTAGACCTCCAAGTGGTTGTGGAACAACGAATGGTGGCGTCTATGCATAATACGTTGTCGTGAAGAATGTGCTTCATGATATAAAAAGGAGCTTAAATGTTGTATTTAATAATATTTGAGAGACTTGAACCCACATCCTTATATACGAAATACAATGTACATACCACTAGGCTAGGCTATTTATTTGTAAAAGTTTATAATAAATGTGCTTCATGATATAAGAATGAAGCTATATATTGTATTAAGTAAAATTGAGAGACTTGAACTCTCAACCTTGTATGCCAAACATAAAGTATACATCACTAAGCTAGGGTAGTTATTTTAGAATGCATTTTCATCATTATACTTATCCCATATCTATTTTCATACATGGGAGCTCAAGTGAGCATGATGGCTACCATGCATCACGTGCAATAAATGTGCGCCAAATGGCGATCATGCATTACATGTAACTTATGCATTGCATGCATGCCACGCTCCCATACATTATCATATGCATGGCAACACTTATATAAAGAGGGGCAAGGAAAACAAGAGATCATCAAGAGAGAGTGAGAAAATAATATAATGAAGTAGAGTAGACTAGCTCATTGGGTGGAGAACCTCTCGTTTCGAAGTTGAGGTCGTGGGTTCAAATCAAGGGTTGGTAAAGAATGGGTTCAGTTTGTGATCAAGGATTGTAAAGTTGGTAAAATATTATCTTTTTAATATACATCATGTTTATATCAAATACTCTTGCTTCTTAAATCATACTTTCTCTCTATCTTGCTTCTTGAATCATATATTGTCTCTATCTTCTATCTATTCTCGTCTCTCTCTCACACACACATTACTCGTAACTCTTCTTCTTGCTATTCTTAACCTTTCTAACATCACCATACAAGCCTTATTAAAATTTAAGTTCCTTCAACTCCCCTTAACCTTAGTCCCTGCGACTTCGTCGCACGAACCACAACTACCCCGACAACGTAGGGGAATGTTCCCCGTAACCTAGTAGTGTATAAGGGTGACGGCTACAACCGACTCCTTATCAGTGGTTACACACTCACGTTCTTACACTCTCAGGTATTCCAAACACACAATAGATTAGCTGTAGCTATACATAGATTTTCAGAGAAGATAGAATTCTATTATGATACGCTTCTTTACATTCCAAAATTACATGCTCCCTCTATCAAAGGTTTTCAGCCCTTTATATACGCAGGGTCTTTTTAGTCATTCACGCTTCCTGCGTGAACCGTTACATGCGTTATGATCTTATATTATTTCTTATTCCTACGCTCTTGTCCGTCGGTTACTATTCCAGCAGACAACACCTCGTACGCTTGTGGGACAGTGCCCTGGCACGTCGGACCCATCCCATTAATCTTCTTCCAAAATGGTCTAGATGTTTGGCTCTGATACGGTGTCCGCGTCCGGAGGCGACGTAGGGCCCGTAGGTGCATCTTGGTGTGGTGCCCCTGTTTGGTCGGGATGGCTTCTCCTGGTGTCGCAGTCGTCGTGTGTGGGCGGTCCGGGTACGATGGGCTCTTCTTGAGCTAGTGGGTTGGGCTCAGCCGTCGTCGTGCTTGCGGTCGGCCGCAGCTCTATCTCAATCGTCACTTCCTCCGTGGTGTCGGTCATCGTTGTACACTCCGGGGAGTGGGGTTGCGATTCCGCCTGGCCCGCAACGTTCTCTGTGTGGTCCGCCGATAGCGTGGGCTCCTGCGGATGGGGCTCCTCTTGGGCAGCGGTTTCACTGACTGGTACTGTGGGGGACTCCGCCCGGCATTCCGCGCTATTCACCGTTGTTGTAATTTCTGGTGATCTGGCCTGAGGTTCCTCTTCTTCGGTCGTGCCCGGAATTGGCCTCGTGATGGATTCCTCATTTGTTCGCGTGCTGCCGGCTTGTGTGATCTGGTGAAATAGCTCCTCCTGGCTTTCACCAAAATCATCTAAGAGTTGTGTGAGTTCTTCGGAATGTTGGTCCGCTAGCACACAATAGTCTTGCGTTAGGTCCTCGCGTACAGCCGCAATGCTCTCCTCATTTAGTTTATAGAAACCTCAGTGCGGCGTACGGCCGTAATGCTCTCCTCAATTTCTGATTCCGCTAGTTGCACGACCCTTTTCGCCTTTGAGGAGATGGCGGTCTGAGCCTCAATTTCTTCCTTCAAAGTGTCGATGGCGTGGTTTGGTGGCGGAGTTGCCTGTTGCGCCGTAGTCGCATTAGATTCCAACTCCGTGGTTTTTGTAGCTCGGCTTGGGTCATTTTCACCTTCTTCCAGACATTCTTATTTTTAATGGCCATCTCCTTGGCGCCCGTGCTGACCTTTGCCAGTTCCGTATGCACTTCGACTAGGGCCGTGTTTAATGGGGGTAACTCCATCCACACTCGGCGTACACCGGCGTTCCTCTGTCTGTTGACCCTGGCTAGCAGGTCCTCATCGTCGCTCTCTGCCGTTTGTGTTAGGGCGCGCTCAATCATCTGGCGCTCCACATGCTCCTCGGCCATTCGTTGTGAGGCCTTTATCTATTGCGTTGCCAGGAATTTCATGACCTCAAAAGAGGTTCTGAACTGGAAGAGGGCGTTGAACTCGTGGGCCGTGTCCAGGATATCTGGATATGCCAAAACCTCACTTTCCGCCGTCAATACGGCTTTCCCTCGTTGTGACTGAGTCGTAATGATCGGCCATGGCTCCCAGATGATTTCGAAGGTGGTATTGGGCTCCATAGCTACGGACCCATCGCCTTCGGTCATTGTCTCTACCGCCCTAGGGACGTCTTTGACCAATCCCCGCCCATCTTTCCTGTCCAATCTCCGTCGTTTCGGTCTGGGGCTATCCTGTCGTGTTACGGCGTCTGGCTCTGGGGCTACGTCCGCGGAGCGTGCCGGTTGTTCTTCCTGCGTTGTCTGTGTGTCTAGCTGGGCGGGTTGGGGTTCCTCTTCCCACTCTGGGGCAGCTAACTCCGCTAACCTATGCTTTGCGGATCGGGGTGGAGGAGTGTGAGAATTTACTATAGTATTCTATACACTTATCCACGTGTATAGAATACTACGGTAAATTCTCACCACGGGATATTAAATGGTCATGCCCATAACACACTACGTGTTGCGTCCCTGGTCGGTGCTGAATTACAAAATCGAATTCTTGAAGCAGCAGCATCCATCGCACCAATTTCCCCGTCAGGGCTTGTTTCTCCACCAAATACATCAGCGTCGAATGATCCACGTGGAACGTGAATTTCCTCCCCAGTAAATAATGCCGGAATTTATTGATGCTACAGATTAGCCCTAGCACCTCCCGCTCTGTTGTGGAATAGTTATGCTCTGCTGTTGATAATTTGCGACTAGCATAGTACACTGGCCGGTACCAGCTTGGTTCGGTGAGCTGCATTAGCGCACTCCCTATTGCTATGTCTGAGGTGTCGACGAACACATGGAATGGCTTCGCCCAAACTAGTGTTTGTACGACGGGGGCCTGTGTGAGCATTATCTTAAGTGCCTCATAGGCCTTGTCCTCCGTTGCGGTCCATTGGAAGGGAGTCCGATGCACGGCAACATGTAACGACATGGCAAAGTCCGCGAAATATCGTATCATCCGACTATGCCACCATATTTGTCCCAAAAACCAACTGAGTTATTTCGCGTTTGTCGGAGTTTTGGCTTGCGTAATCGCGGAGATCTTGTTCGATCAACCGCTATTCCCTCCTTGCTGACTTTATGGCCTAAGAGAGTCCCGCTGGTCACGCCGAAGGCACATTTCACGGGATTCAGGTTTAAGCGTGCGGTGCGGCAACATTCCAGGCACAGTTGCAGATGCGTAAAATGGTCTATTGTTCTCCCATATACCGCAAAGTCGTCTAAAAAAACTTGCATGAACGCCAGAATATATTCCCCAAAGATCTCCGTAATTGTCCGTTGAAATGTTGTCGGCGCTGTCTTTAGCCCGAACATCATGACGACTACCACATAGACTCCCCAGTCCGTGACAAATGTCGTCTTCTCTTGGTCCTCGGGATGCATGCGTACCTGGTTATACCCACTGAAGCCATCTAAAAAACTTTACATGTCATGTCCTACGATGGCGTCCAGTACACTATCGGTGAATGGTAAAGGGAATGCTTCCTTAATGGTTACGGCGTTTAATTTTCGGTAATCCACGCATACCCATATTTTGCCGTTTTTCTTTGGAACGACTACTATCGGACTTAACCATGTGGCTTGTTTAACTGGCCATATGAACCCTGCCTTCAAGAGTTTGTCAATTTCTTCTTTTACGCGGGTCGCGTAGGCGTTGCTGGACGGGTTTTGCGTCGGTTGCTAAATTGATCTTATGTTGATAGAACTTGGGATCTAACCCCTTCATGTCCTCGTGACCCCAAGCGAACACATCTTTATATTTCTTGAGTAGTGCGATCATCGTGTTTCTTTGGTCCGGCCTTAATTCCTTTGCGATGGAGAGGAAACGGGGTTCTGACTCCGTACCCACATTAACTTCTTCCAAGGCGGAAGCGGTGACTCGTCGTGAAATTTCCATTTCCCTTCCGAATGCCGCCTGTGCTCTGCTGAGTTCCAATATGGACTCTGGGTTTGGTTCGTAAGCCTCGTCATGGAGAATAGTGGCCATGGCATATTCTTCCGTGGTTGCGATGACGTTGATTTCGAACAGCGGAATGATCCGAGGGTGCTCATCTAGGTATGGCTCTAATTCTGCATCCTCCACCCCAGCCAACATATTTATATCTTCTGCGTATAATGGTGTTATACCCTTGGGTTGTGGCGTGCTTCCTTCCGTAGGTACGTGAACCTTAGTGCGTCCATGTCGGAAACTGATACACTTGTGTTGCCAGCTTTGCTTGATATTTGTTGCTCGAAGCCATGGTCTGCCTAGAAGCACTGGGTACGCCCCTGGGGCGTCCAAGGCAAGGACGACCACCGAGATGTCGAATTGACGTCCGCCCACGATAATGCCTATCTTGCGAATTAACCCCAATGGTTGTACTGAGCGGGTATCTGCCATTCGAGCCAGAATGGGCAAGCCTCCCATTTTGAAATGCCTAACTACTCGCAAGTTTTTGCGCTAATTACATTAACGCCTGAGCCGCCATCGATTACGCATCCAGGAATTTCTTGTCCGTGTAATATCAATGTAATAGTCGGGTTGTGGTGATCCACTACAGGCGGTCCGTCGCTAACGTCAGTAAGGTTTGTGGCGACGCTCACTCCGGGTATGCCTGTCTCCCGTTCTTCCATGGTCTGGTGGAAGCGTGGGACTAGCTGCAGCAGCTTCTCCATGGTTAACGTTATCTCGCAGCCCGCTAATGCCTGCCAAATGGGGTCCGGGACCGGTCCTTCGTCCTCCACGCGCTCCCTCGTATTCGCGGACTCCTTCTGCATGCGCTCTATATTGGTCGCATTTGCTTTTTCCACCCATGCCTGGGCTTGCCGTCGTATCTCACCTTGCGCGGCCCAATCTGTCGTTTTTGTTTGTTGGCATGTCGTGACTTACTGCACTTCCGTCGTAATCGTATTGACGGCGGGCCCCTTGCCCTTGCATGTTGGGCATTGCGTGGCATAATGTCCGGGCTGCTAACAAACAAAACAATGGATGCTTGATTCGCCCTTCTCGGCTCCTGGTGGTGTGTGCCGATCCCCTGGTGCGGCTTGCTCCTCACGGTCCGGCCTCGTTTGTCGGAACACATGCGGTGGTTGTTGTTGGTCCCGGTGTGGTTCTTGGTGTCGCTCATCTCCCGAGCTTTCGCCGTAGCACCGGTGGTCTCGATATTGCCGCGGCTTCGCACGATAACCATTGAAGCCGCCACGTTTGTTTGTCGGGCGGTGATTCTCATAGCGTCGGCCCCCTTTAGCATAACTTGGAGGTCCACGGTAATCCTCATCCTCTGGTTCGTCTTCCTCGGAATCGTTGTGATTCCGGCGATTCCGGCGGTGCCAGTCGTCACGTGGGTTGCGATCCACATACCATGGCCAGTCTTCTTGCCTCCTTTGTTCAGTACGGTGTGGGGGACGTTGTGTGTCCATGCTGCGTACTGTGGGAGCGGCTCTGTTCAACATATTGTATTCGCATTGGTCGACTGTGTGAGCCTTCGAGTGGCAGATTGGTCAATGGATTCACATGTTGCACTCCACTGCGGAATGCCCCGAGTTCAAGCAAATCGTGCACTGGATTGCTTGACGAAACTGGCGTTCCTCGTCCTGGGGTACCGCTTGTCGTAAGGAGGACATAGAAAACCTTTCCTCCTCCTCGTCCAACTCGAGTTGTAACGCTCGTTCAATGACCATATCCGTCGTCTCCCCTTTCATGCTATTGTTGTTGAGCGTTGTCTATATGGGTCGGCGTAATGCTGCCAGAAATGTCTCTCGAGCCTCATCCTCCGCGGGGCTCCATTCTAGTTTCCGCCGTAAATTTTGGAAACGTAAGCTAAAGTCTGCGATCGTCTCGGTCGGTAGTTGCTTAATCGTGTAGAACTGTTCGAGGATTTCACGTTGTGGAACCCTCCAATGGAAGAACCTCAAGAAAGCGGACTGCAGTTGATCGAAGGTCGTGATTGCTGGCAAATCCATCTGTGAATGCCAAAATGCCGCTCGCCCATCCAATGTTAACCCGAACTCCGTCATTTTCGATTGGTGCGCTACCACCTCCGAAGGGCTCTACACCATGTGGTTCGCATTCCAGACATTGAGGAACATGCGAATATAGGTTGCGGCGTCGGTTTCGCCATTAAAGCAGGGATAGGCAAAGGCCATGTTGGGGGCTACGGTGGGTCCGAAAAGACCACAGTGTTGTTGTGGTGAGCGTGCTCCCCGCGTATCGTTGAGGTATTTGGAGAGCGAAGAATCACCCTTGTAATCACGACAGGTAGTACTGAGGTCGCTAAGGCGAGGCTTTTGCCGTGCGCGTTCCTCTGCCTGGCATGTGACAGACCTTGTGATTGGCCGGTCTTGTCGTGTTGGTTCTCTAGGGCGTCTGCGGCTAAACATCCATTCATCGTTGTTTGTCTGTGAGAAGACACAGATCACCAAGCATGCCAAAAGTGTTACCGATTAGGAACACGGTCTGCGATCAATCCTTCGACCTAGACCTCCAAGTGGTTGTGGAACAACGAATGGTGGCGTCTATGCGTAATACGTAGGGGAATGTTCCCCATAACCTAGCAGTGTATAAGGGTGACAGCTACAACCGACTCCTTATCAGTGGTTACAAACTCACGTTCTTACACTCTCAGGTATTCCAGACACACAGTAGATTAGCCGTAGCTATACACAGATTTTCAGAGAAGATAGAATTCTATTACGATACGCTTCTTTACATTCCAAAATTACACGCTCCCTCTATCAGAGGTTTTCTGCCTTTTATATATGCAGGGTCTTTTTAGCCGTTCACGCTTCCTGCATGAACCGTTACATGCATTATGATCTTATATTATTTCTTATTCCTACGCTCTTGTCCGTCGGTTACTATTCCGGCGGACAACAGATGTCATGTCCATAGCCACCTCCACCCGAACGTCGTTGTCCGTAGCTACCCCGTCTCCTTTTACGCAAGCCTCGATTACGCTTGCCTCCTCCTCGCTCGATGTTTCGGGAAACCATGTCCCGAAACTTCCGCCCACACTCGAAGTGGCGCTCATTGTCCCATTGTCCTCGGCCTTATCCATGGTCGTCTCTTCACCACAAGACGAGAGGGTCACTCGCTCCACACCCTCTCCCATGTCGCCGTTGTACGCTCTTTTGGCCTCCACATAGGCCACGTCCTCCATGCATAGGGACGCGTCTACCTCCGCATCCTCCGATCCTCTCAGACCCGACTCCTTAATAAACCTGTCTTCGGCTTCGATCTTTGACTTCACGATCTCGTACGCCTCCCCTATCAATGCTTCTAGGTCGAACTCCTCCGAACCATTACGCATTGAGCTCTCTTCCGGCGATAGTGCATAGTCACTCACCACCCTCTCTTCTCCGCCGCTCGCGGGCCGTGTTGTGGCCGATTGTTTCTCATCGTGTTGCCAACATACCCACTCCACTTCGAACCAATCGTCAGTGAGGTCGTGTGCTCCATGATCATCTTCGAGGTCGAATAAAATGTCCATCCTTTCCTCCCGATGGACCGTCTTCAAAAATAGGAGGACTTTGTCCACCCCCACCGATCTCCGATCCCACTCCGAGAGTTGAGCAAAACGATGCTTGAACACTTGGAATTCTTCCATCGCGCTTTGATGGGCCTTCACTGACGCTACCCATCGATCGAACTCATGCCGACCTTGCCGCTCCGGTTTCTCGTACCCGTACACCTCCCATAAAGCTTCCATCCTCATCCTCCCTTGCTGCCCTTCACGTCAAGTTCACCAAATGTCGCGGAAATACACACGTACATGTCGGATAGGAGGGTACCACAAGGGGTCTTGGACTAGGGAGTAAGAGGAGGGAGAGAAGCTTGGGAGTTCAACTGAGAAGGAAAAGAAAGATTAAGATGTGAGAGATTAAGATTCAAGAGAATAAGATCTAAACAAGACAAGATACATTATGGAAAACACCATACCAATTACAATTGTGGCCATGTAGGACGAATGTAAACCCTCTAGATGAAACCCTAACCGGATAGGGGAAAAGAAGAAGAAGAAGAAGAAGACGAATGAAACCCCTAAAACGAGATCCTAAAACCCAAAATTCCGAAACCCTCATGGTAACCCAAAGAAACCAAAAAGTGGAAGCCCCTCAAAAGTGACCCCTCACTCCCTTTTATAGTAATAAGGGGTGAGGCACATTACAAAAAGGAGTGGTCCAATCCCCTTTCTTTCAAATGACAGTATTTGACCTCGATCTTAAGAGGTGAGATTAATGGGTCTTAACTCCCTCTCCTCTCACCGACATACTTGTAAAGAATAGCGTGCGGAAGTAATAATAGGAAATCGAACACAGAAAATATGCAAGTTTAATGGAGAGCTTGTATATGGACAGTACGCAGGAGAGACAGAGAGAAAAACACACGATTCAAAAAATTACTCAATTTGTACATAGGATGTGCTCAGTGAGCACTTTTATACAAGTCCATACGGACTGACAAAAGTACTAACACGTACTTCAATGCTCATAACTAAGCACTATGCTGTCGTGAAAATCACATAAAACGTACAAAATCGAGTATGAATCACATAAAACAATAATAGTGAAGTATCTAAGTACAAAATGATGGAGGTCTTCAAGAGCTTTCGAATGCACTTTATTACACGAGAAACAAACAACTAGATGTCAAGATATGAGGGTATAAAGTTTGTGAAAGGAAAAGAGAAAATTGTGAGATATCCCACATAGGCACGACAAATACGGCTCTCATCATATATAAGGTAGAGCAAAAGCTATTATCTTTGTGTTTACGTGTTGAGAATAGAGAGTTCAAGGTAACTTGAACTAAGAGTGGAGGTGGCCTAGCCACTCATAAAGGTTTTGACCAACCAAAACGGAACTCGACGGTAACCGGCGATCGGTGATCCGGCGGTATCGGCATCCGACAGAGCCGGCGAGGCAGTGGCAGAGCCGGTGACCTGGCGGAATCGGCATTCGACGGAGCCGGCGAGGCGGAGCCGGGGATTCAGCCAATGTTGAGCTTGTATCTCAACACTCCCCCTCAAGCTCAACTTGAGGTTCCATCTGTTCTTTTGGATTTGCTCTCTAGTTCCTTCTAGCTTCACGCCTCGCTCGCACTCCTCGACCCGTTCGATTCCACACGCCTCGTCCCGTTCGATTCCGCGTGCCTTGACCCTTTCGGTCAGCTTGTCTGCTCATAGGGCTCCTCCTAGCTTCCTTGCTATTGCGGTGTTGGCGCCTCTTCTACTGCCTTCTCTTCTACTTGGCCCTTGCTTGATTCAGCGTATCCGAATCAAACATCCAAACCGACTCAGCTTCCTCCGATCGGTTTTCACTCTCGTTCGACTTGGTTGTCTCCAACTCGTCCTCGGTCTTCTCACCCTTGGTTGGCTTCGGCTCTTCCTTTCGACTGCTCCCCTTATGTCTGCTTTCGGAATCTTCCGCGGGTCCGCCCTTGGCTTCTTCAGCCGATCTGAAATCGAATTCGTCATCCGACTCAGCGTCGCAATCTTCGTCTTCCAAAACTTCTCTCCCCCTCAAGTTCGGCACGTCGAGGTGATGCAACCCAAGCGCACCCGAGAATTGCCGCAACTTGTCCAAACCAAGAGGCTTGGTGAAGATGTCAACGTTCTACCGATCCGTCGGAACATACTGAAGTTCGACTTCATCGAAGAGGACACGCTCATGGACGAAATGGTAGTGCACCTCAATGTGCTTAGTCCGGGCGTGGAAGACGGGGTTCTTAGCAAGCTGAATGTTGCTGAGGTTGTCGCAGTAGATTGTCGTTGGATCGGATACCTCCACCTGCAGATCCTTAAGTAGCCGCTTCAACCATATGGCTTCGCATGTCGTGACAACCGCTCCTCTATACTCGGCTTCGGTGCTCGACAGCGCAACTGTCGGCTGCTTCTTGCTACTCCACATGATCGCGGCACTCCCGAGAGAGAACGTGAAACCGGACATGGATTGGCGATCGCCGACGTTTCCGACCCAATCAGCATCGGTGTAACCGACCAACTGCGTGGCAATATCGGCCCGATATAGTAGCCCCTGGTCCTTAGTGCCACTGATGTACCGGAGTACGCGTTATGCGCACTGAAGGTGCTCCTCGGTCGGTCACGCCATGAACTGACTAATCACCCCGACTAGGTAGCTGAGATCTGGTCGGGTGATGGTCAAGTAAATAAGGCTTCCGACTATCTAACGGAACCTCGTCGGGTCACATACCTTTCCAGAATCGGGGCGAAGCCTGACGGTTCTATCCAAAGGAATCAAGGCGGACTTACAGTCGGCCATCCCGAATTTGAAGAGCATATTCAGCGCGTAATGACGTTGGCTAATCAATATGCCTTCGGGGGTACAAATGACTTCAATCCTGAGGAAGTAATGAAGGTCCCCCAGATCCTTCATGTCGAATGATGCCGTGAGTTGGAGCTTCACACGGTCTATCTCACCTAGGTCGGCGCCGGTGATGACCAAGTCATCAACATAAAGTAAAATACTAACCGGCAAGAGTCGACCTTTTAGGATGAACAGTGAGGAGTCCGATTTTGACGTTGTCGTGAAGATCCGTCACTACGCGCGGATCGTGAGGCGGAACCGCCGGGGTTCTGGACCGGAAGGATTCAAAGTCGATACAAGCTTTGGCGAGAAAGTACTTAAGATAGATTGGGAAAGAGAGAAGTTGAGATTAAACGATTTAGAAAGATTGATTGAAGTTTTATCTTTGGATTTAAGAAACAAGTTACACCATCAATTTGATAACGAATTTCTTCTTCTTAATTTCATAATAAAAAAAAACCGTGTTTTTTTCTCCTCCCCCTTCCTTCTTTTATAGATGCTCTCATGCATATGATGCATGTGAGGGTACAAGACATACATGAATTGCATGTTTGCCATTTGGCGCTTACGTATTACATGTGGTGCATGATAACCATATCACTCATTTTAGCTCTCATGTATGAGAATTTACATGTAAAAGTACAATGATAGAAATATAATTTCAACTAAATAGCATGGCTTAATGGTAAGCCAATTGATTCCTAACTTGGAGGTGCAAGGTTCGAATCCTTCCTTGCCCTCCTTGTATATGTATATATATTTATATATTTATTTATCTAGTCTTCGGACGCTGGTTCGTCGGATGCCGTCAGTTACCGGTGCCGCCGCCGGATGCCGTCGGTTATCGGTGCCATCGCCGTCGGATGCCGGTGTCTCACTGGCGTTGGATGCCGTCAGATCACCGTCGCCGGATTGTCGTCGGATGCCGCCAGATCACCGGCTCCATCGTCGGTCCAGTTTTGGTTAGCCAAAACCCTTTACGAGTAGCTAGCCCACCTCCACTCTTAATTCAAGTTACCTTGAACTCTCTATGCTCCACACATAGACACAAAGATAATATCTTTTGCTCCACCTTATATATGATGAGAGCCGTATTTGTCGTGCCTATGTGGGATATCTCACAATTTTCTCTTTTCCTTTCACAAACTTTATACCCTCATATCTTGACATTTAGTTGTCCGTTTCTCGTGTAATAAAGTGCATCCGAAACCTCCATCATTTTGTACTTAGATATTAAATTTATTTAAAATGTTATCTTCACAATTATTGTACTATGTGATTCATACTCGATTTCGTACGTTTTATGGGATTTTCACACTATTGCCGAAAATCTTCATGACAACGTCACAAAGCCCATCCGACGCAATCGTTGCGTGATCTTCACGTTCCAAGCACGCGGGGCTTGCTTTAGTCCGTAAAGGGACTTCTTCAATCGGCACACCGCCGAAGTGTTTGTTCCGGAGTGAAATCCAGGGGGTTGTACCATGTACACCTGTTCCTCAAGCTCACCTTACAGGAACGCATTCCTTACATCCATCTGATGTAAGTGCGAACCCTTTGCCGCAGCGACCACGAGAAAAACACGGACGGTCGTCATCTTCGCAACCAGCGCAAACGTCTCGTCATAGTCGATGTCGTGTTTCTGCGCGTAGCCTTTTGCTACTAACCGAGCCCTGTAGCGGTTGACCGAGCCGTCAATGTTGTACTTGACCTTGTACACCCACCTACATCCGATCGGCTTCACACCTTTCGGTGTGTCAATCAAGTCCCAGGTTTCATTCTCCGCCAATGCACACATCTCTTCCTCCATTGCGGCACGCCAATTTGTGTCATTCGCCGCTTCTGCGTAGCTCTCCGGCTCACGCACTTCCGCTACATGCGTCATGTACGCATAGTGATGCGCCATGTGCTCATTGTAACCAAACCGCACAGCAAGGTTCTTCTAGCGGGTTGATCGGCGTAATTGCTCATTAGCCGATGTTGAGGCTTTCATGGCCGACGCGGACTTCACTCTCGAAGACCCGTCGTCACTTCCCTCGGAGTCGGACTCGCATCAATCAGACTCGTTCCTATCCGTGTTGTAATCTGACACCTTCTTCTTCCCTTTTTCTTTGCACGTCACGGGGAATGCACGGCCGAGTCTCCACTACTCGCCGGCTCTTCATCGGACTAGTTGAACCGACTCAGTCGTCCATCCTGTCCGCTTAACCGAAATGAAATCGGACTCTCTTCGTGGGTCCCGATTTCAGGCTCATCCAGAGGCATCTTGGCCTTGCTGACCTCATCATCAGAACTCGGTTTGGAGGTGAGGTCCAAAGTCGGAGGCAAGTACCAAGACGCGGACTCGTCAAACACAATGCCACGGCTCACGCGCGCTTGTTTGGTGTGAGGGTTATAACACTTATAACCCTTCTGCTCGTCCAATTAGCCGACCAAGATACACTTCTCAACTTTCACGTCCAACTTCCTCCGTTTCTCCTTCGGTACATGCACATACGCAATGCTACCGAAAACTCTCAAGTGTCGTAGATTCGGCTTCCTTCCGAAATACTGCTCATGCGCCGACACTTTGTCTCTGATCTGATTCTGGATATATACTACGGTTCGTACCACCTCGGCCCAATAGAACTTGGGCAAGCTCTTCTCCTCCAGCATTGCCCATGCCGCTTCTACAATTGACCGGTTCTTCCTCTCGGCCACGACGTTTTGGTTCGGCGTGTATCTACAACTGAATTCGTGCCGAATTCCCATTTGTTGCAGATAGCTGTTGAATTGACCGGAAAAGTATTCTTTTCCGCCATCCGACCGCAAGCACTTGATCTTTCTTCTTGTTTCAGTTTCCACGAACCCTTTGAGGTCCCGGAAATAGTCGAAGACTTCACTCTTCTTCTCGATGAGATAGATCCACGTGTGTCGCGTATAGTCGTTGATGAAAGAGACAAAATATCGACTCCCACCAAGACTAACGTTCTATGTCGGCCCCCATACATCGGAATGTATCAAGTTGAGCTTGTTCCGGCTCTGGTTATGCTCGTTAGGGAATGGAAGTCGGTGTTGCTTCCCGAGTTGGCAAGCTTCACGAATTCGTGCCTTCCGGCCACTAAATTTGGGTAATCCGAACACCACCTGTTTCGATTGCAGGTCCTGAAGCCGTTGATAGTTGACGTGGCCTATCCGCTTGTGCCATAAGTTGATATTTGACTCGACTTTTTGTCCATTCGTGAACATTGCGATGCCACCATCACTAGAGTCGAGGAGGATAAACATCCTCCCGTCTCTGCGCCCTTGCGCAATAACTCGGCCTTCTTCTTTGATGAAGCACACGAGACGCGTGAACCAGATTCTTCGTGATTATGGGGATGTGTAACACGTTCATAAGTTTCCCTTTCTGCCCGACATGGCTCCAGGGAACTTCACCGACATTCGCGATCGGATGCGGAGTGTCGTCTCCGGTTGCGACTACTCCCGGTTGCATCGGTTTTTCCAGGTACAAGAACCACTCCTTGTCGCACATCATGTGGTTTGACGCACCGGAGTCAACGTACCACACCTCGTCCGATTTCGGGGTGGACATCTTCATAGAATTTGCGTCGTGTCTCGTCACGAAGGCTGACCCTTTTCCGGCTTTTCCGGACCCTGCGGCGTAGTGCGATCGCTGCCGATTTCCTTTGTCGGTTTGTCTAGAGCCTGATCCGGATCCGGTCCTCTCTGAGTCGGCGCACTTCTTCCAGCACTCACTCTCCTTGTGGCCTTTCTTGCCACAGTACCAGCATTCTGCAACGGATTTCCCTTGCCAGTTCTCATCGCCTCGACTCCCCCTGTTTCCAGAGGGTCTAGAATTGCTATCGGCATCACTTCGGTGCCTTCGTCCTCGATCCTGTCGGCCGCCTCCATTGCACACCGACTCGCCTTGTTCGCCACGACCATGGGGCCTATCTCCCTCCGTGTACAACATCTTGTTGTCAGCAATGCGTGCTCGTCGACGCACCCGCGTGGTTCTCCTCTATAAGGAGCATCGATTGTAGGTCGAAAAACGACGACGTATTCTCCCGTGTACACACAATAGTTCGGAATGCTCTGAACTTCGACGCCAGTCCCCCGAGACAGATCTGCACCATCTCACCTTCCTCGACGTTCATATCGATGGAGACTAAGGAGTCACATATATCTTTGATCTTCGAGGTGTAATCAGCCACCGACAAAGCGCGTTATCGTAGGTTGCTCAGCTCCTGTCGGAGTTGAAGCTTCCTGGATGTAGTGCTTGCAGCGAAAATCTTCTTCAAATTTCCCCAAGCATCTTTCGGCGTTTTTGCATCCCAAATGTAGCTTAGGAGTTGTGCACCCACACAAGAAGCGAAGCAGTAGAGTACCCTGCTCACCGATTGTTCCCACACTGGGAAATCTCTGTGTGTCGATTCGGATGTTGTGTCATTTGCTCCAGTAATTGTGCCCGAGCAGTACTGGTGCATCTTGAAGTACCAAGATGTGTAGTTGTTTCTGTCAAGATTCGAACTCTTGACACGACCATGTTATAATCTACTATTATGAGTTAACCAAGATATCTAGTACTAGTTATGTATGTAATTGGTCCTTATTATTTTGCTAGCATCATGTGCATAGTTGCTCCCTTGTAGTATTTACACTTGGCACATGCATGCATACCTACATGCTCTATTGTAGATTCACATGCATGCAACAAGTATGCATGCCATGTAGTATAAATAGAGGAGTTCACCTTGAAGGAATTCAAGGTGAACAACACCAGTTATGGAGTCTTTCCTTTAGTACTATCTTCTTTCTTGTCCATTTGGTTATCTTCTTGGTTGTCTCTTGAGTTTATGATCCGTGACAGTTTCTGTCGAGCTTCTCTGTCGGAAGCGAGCTAGCCATGCCTCTATCCATCGGTTTTACATGTTCTTCTTGGTTAGTTTCCCTTTCAAGCTATGTCGCCTGCAAAGGTTCTCAACCCTTGCGCTCTGATACCATGTAAAGAATAGCGTGCGGAAGCAATAGGAAATCGAACACAGAAAATACGCAGGTTTAATGGAGAGCTTGTATATGCACAGTATGCAGGAGAGATAGAGAGAAAAACACACGATTCAAAACAATACTCAATCTGTACATAGGATGTGCTCAGTGAGCACTTTTATACAAGTCCATACGGACTGACAAAAGTACTGACACATACTTCAATGCTCATAACTGAGCTCTACGCTAACTCCCAAAATATATACCTACGCGGAATATCTTTCAAACGGCCTCGCGGTTTACGCACCGCTACGGCTTCGCTTTACGCACCAGTTTGCGTACTTGTTTACGCACCCATTTTACACATCGGTCCGGCCTAACCGATCGGCCCCAACCGATCCAATTCTCGGCTTGCACAGCCGATCCGGCCAATGTTGAGCTTGTATCTCAACAATACTCAATGCCCACTACTCCCTACACCCATACTTCATGTGCCTCCCTCTAGTCTACAAAGTGCACATCACCTTTATACCTTTACATCTTACTTTTCCTCCTTACATTTGTCTATTATTCCTATGTTACAATTTTCTTAAGTTCACATGCAATGTTGCACATCTTGTTTTATTCCTCCCGCTCGAGTTTTCTCACCATGGCTGAAAATCCTCACAACAACGGGTTACCGATGGATATTGTGAGTGAACGAGATCCAAAGTTTACTAGTGACTTCTAGACGTAAGTCTTTAAGAAGTTAGAAACTACGTTGAGCATGAGTTCCACGGATCATCCTCAATCCGATGGACAAACAAAATGAGTAAATCAAATTATTGAGGACATGCTTCGAGCATACGTTGGTGCAAAACCAACAAAATGGGAACGTTATCTCCCAATTCGGGAGTTTGCTTATAACAGCTCCAAGCATACGTCGACAGGATATAGTCCTTTTATGTTGATGTATGGTTTTCAACCACAAGCCTCGATTGATGTTAATATACATCATGATGAGTTGCGAAGTACGGAAAACTTTCTTTAGGATATGCAAGATATGTTGCATATTGCACAAGATCATATAAAAACAACTCAAGATAGAGCATGTTTTTACGCTGATCATAATAGGCAACCTCATGTATTCAACCCTGGACAAAAGGTATTTTTATGTGTACCTCACAATTCTAAGACATTGTCTACGGGTAAGTGCGCTAAGTTAGCCTCATGGTATTGTGGACCTTTTCAAGTTCTCAAACGCATTGGTTCATCAACCTATCGTCTCGCTCTTCCCGATGGCATTGAAATTCATCCAGTTTTTCATGTAAGTCGCCTAAAAGAAAATCTAGGTTTTGGCGACAATACAATTACAACTGAAACTCTGGTTACTTCTGAAGAATTCTTCTAAACTACGTGTATCAGAAAGAATTCTCGATGTTAAAACAAAAAATCTGCGTACTAAAATAATTCGAGAATTTAAAATTAAATGGATGGATAAATCTATCAAAGATGCTACATGCGAACGTGAAAATACTCTTATAACTAACTTTCCATTGCAAGAGTGCAATGTTTTAAAGAGGGGGAGTATGTTACGGGCATGACCATATAATATCCTGTGCTGAGAATTTACCGTAGTATTCTATACACGTGGATAAGTGTGAGGGTTAAACGAGAGTGTAAAGAAGGGGAGGATTACTTTTAATCCCTAGGATTGAGACAACCCGTTAGGCCAAGTGTGAACTTGCTTGGGGACCTTGGGTATCGCTATAAATATGAGGCTTAGCTACCCTCATTTGGGGATCTTTTGACTACGTCGAGACTCTGTTCTTGTGGTGGGTCTAACTCTTGTAGCGAGCACGCCAACACCAGGTACGACTCGATGCCACGACAGTGGTATAGGACGCCGACCAAGACTCGAGTCCATCTCGATCCCTTCGCACGGGGGTGGTCGGGTGGATCAACACCTTTCTTCCTCTCTCTCCTTTTTTATTTATTATATCTGTTATCCTTATCATATGCTTACGTTAGACCATAACTCTAACATTAACCCTAAAACCAAATTAGAAAATTTAAATCTTGAAATCAAAACCTATTACGAGGTACAAAATATATTGGACAAACCTGTCAACTACCTACACATGTGATCGAAACTTTCGTTATCTAGTATGTATTTTCTTTTCACAACAACAAATATCCAATATGTAGTTGGTATTTGCTTTTATTCTATTTGCAAATTTTGGATTTTAGGATTTTTGTTTGATTTTGTGGTATAGAGACAAAGTGATGTTTTTTAATTCTGTTCTTTTTGTTTGATTAATTTGTATGAACATTTCATATTATCCAATGATTGCAATTTTTAGTGCACGTAACATTTGGCACACAAAAAGTCATGGTTTCATTGCAAAATAGGATGTAAAACATAGTCAAATCATTAAACAATGTAGATTTTCCGAATTGATTGCATAGATGGTTGGCAAGCTAGAAAATTTAGAGATTCAAGGGTTTCGCAATTGACAGAGATGTTTATAATATCTATTTTTTTGTATGAACATTGCATGCATATAATGCACTATTCTCCATTTGGCTAAATTTCGGTACACATAAAAGTCACGTAATCCATTGTTTGTTGCCTTGCTTGCATAGATGGCTGTGAAGTCCTCAATGTGCCTTTAGAGGTATTATTGTGGTGAAAAAAGTGTTGAAGCAAGGTATTTCAATCTACCTTTTCTGGTATTTTTCACGTGACTATTTCTCATTTTTCAACAATGTATTTCATACTATACTTCTAATGCATGTATCCAAACTTTTTCTCTATGAAATGTTAATAGGGTTTTCGATTAGAAGGGGTTTCCGAGGCAAGAGAACAAGAAAGGTGGAGAACATAACTAGCATGTGTTTGCTAAAGATAGAGAATTCTAAGCCAAACAATGCACATGAAGATGGTGAATGACGACTGAAAAAGGATGATAATACACCCGATGAACCTACTCTTGAGTGAAGTTTAATCTAATCCAACACGTAATTTTTGTTAGATCCTTCTACTCCAACAACAATAATGTAGCTTTGTTTTATCCTTGCATATTTGACATTACCTTCTAGATCAAGAAGATGGAGTTGACGTATTTGAAACTCATAATGCGGTTGATTACCCATGAGAAATCTTCAATTATGTTCAAGATCCAAAGGGGATAAAATCTCAAATATGTACAATTTCGAGGAGTTGCCCGCAAAACCCACAATGGTTTCATAAAAAGGTTGAAATAGAGGCATATCTATTAAAGAAGCATGACATTAAGAAGACAATTCCAAGAGGAATGACAATAGATGACAAGGAGCAGCTGTCTGAAGAGAAAAATCTCCTCGCCTTCATTTTCAACAAATTATGAAAGGGAGAGGTTGTTGGTTGTTTCAGAGTTCGATAAGAAAGAAAGCAAGTGATTCAAACAAATGTTCTAGGATTTTCAAAATCTAGTCTGCAATTGAACATTAAGAATTTTTTAGGGTTTAATATAGATAATCAGATCAGTTTGGCTGGGTCAGATGTAGGTAGCCGGGTCAGAAAATACATTCAGAAGCAAATACATACATACGTACATACATACATACATACATACATACATACATTACATACATACGTACGTACATACATACATACGTACATACATACATACATACATACATACATACATACATACATACATACATACATACATACATTACATACATGCGTACATACATACATAAATCAGATTAGTTTGGTTGGGTCAGAAAATACACTTAGTAGCAAATACATACATATATACATACATTACATACATACATACATACACACACACATACATACATACATACATACATACATTAAAAATACATACATTACATACGTATGTACATACATAGATACACATAAGCCCCCCTCCTCCCAAACATATTCTCCCATCCATTTGAATAATATTAATATGAATATGAATATTAAATAATAGCCTCAAAAAATGGTGAGCATAATAAAATAAAACCAAGAAAAGATTTTTGTTACCTCTGCTCCACCATTCTTCTCTTTCTCTTTCTCTCTCTCTTTTCACTCATAAAGCCAAGCGAAGCAAACATGGCAACAAATAATCCACAGACACAGACAAAACACAAGCTTCCATGGCCACGAGCTTCATGAGCTTCCCCAAATCCGCGCCTCCTTCCGACCCCTCATATAATACTGCTCAGCACAGCACATGATTAAGCTTCTCTCAATCCATCTCCTCAAGCTTACCTCCCAACCCACATATTCTTCCACAGGTGAGTTGAAGCTCAGCCCTGGGGTTCTTCATCTTTCGATATTTCTTTCATGCAGAGCTCATTTTCTGATAGAATTTGAGCTTGTTTTTAGTCGTTCTGTTCTCTATCTGATAAGCGTTTTAGGGTAAAATCATGATAGGTTGCTGCTATCAAGCTTCTTCTTGGATTTCTAGACACGCAAACACCACCACATTCTGTGAAAACAAGGCGAATCATTTCAGGTCAAATGGAAGTAGGTGTATCGTAGATTGGTCAGGCATTTCTGGTTGTTGGAAATCTGGATCAAATGAAAGAGATCTTATGTGTGTACGAAAGAAGCAACCAGATCTGTGTGGACATTGTCGCTTTCATGTTGTTCTCAAAGCTTCTGCAAGCTTTGAACGTAAATTGCACTTCATGGGAGAGGGAGACAGGAGTCATGCATCCATGAAACTGGACCATGATTCAAAATCAGTCACTTTAGATCAAACAGGAAAACCATTCAAATCTAAAGACATTGCGAATGCAACATCAGTTCCATGTAAGTTACTAAAGTTTGCATCGGATGCAATGTTATTGGAAAAAGATTCATCCATCCATAACAGATGCAGTGGGAAAATGATTGGCTTAGGTAGTATATTATATTGGTATTTTGGGAAGTATCCATGTATAAGAAGTGTTACTAAAATTTTCACCCATTTCAAAAAGATTGATCCATCCATAACAGATGTACTGGGAAACCGATTGCCTTATGAAGTATACTGCATTGGTATTTTAGGAAATATCCATGCATAATAGATTCATTGTAAGAATTTCCATTTTGATACTTGTGTTTTTCTAGTAACATTATGTGAACCTTAATTATTTGCATTTGATTGTTTTTCATCATAGGTTTCTCTAGACCCTCGGTGATAACAGTTGGAAAATCGACAAATATTGCATGGCAAGAATGCATGGTGAAAAAAGAAGAAAAGCAAAAACTGCTAGGACAAAAAGGATGTGTGATCTGGATAACTGGGCTAAGCGGATCTGGTTTGTCTCCATTAACCTTTGAGGGAAAGCAGTTTGATGCAGTTAGTTATGGCTTAGTAATCTGATTCTGGGTAACATGTAGGAAAAAGCACCCTTGCATGTACCCTCGATAATGTTCTTCTTAAGAGAGGAAATCTCAGCTATATTCTTGATGGTGACAATGTACGGCATGGTCTTAACAAAAACTTGGGTTTTTGTGAGTCTGACCGTGCAGAGAACATCAGACGCATTGGTAAGCCCTTGTCAGATAGCAAGGCATATTTGTGATTTTTTGCTTAATTTGTATCTTCTATTATTCATAGCTTATGGTATAGAATCAAGGATCATGCTTAATTCGCAGGGGAAGTAGCGAAACTTTTTGCTGATGCTGGAGTTATTTGTATTGCAAGTGTAATATCTCCATATAGAAAAGATAGAGATGCATGCAGGAAGCTTTTTCGAAAAGATGAATTTGTGGAGGTATGTAATCTTTGTTGACCCTTGTTCAGTCAAGTATTGTTTGAATTTATTTTTATGTTTGCTATACAGTTAAGATGTCTTTTATACCTCTTGCCTTTTGATATGAAGGAATCAATGTAGATGAAACAGACATTTTTTATTATAGTCATTGGAGGTCAAAATATGACCTATGGAAACAAAATAATTATATTCATGAAGTGTTATGTGGAGCTGATAAGTAACTCTGGATGCTCAGAAATTAACGAATAAGTGCTATAATGAAGAGCTCAAATTGAGGCTAGAAGGGAAAGGTGCATAGGAGTAGGTCATGGCTGAAAGTGCTAGAAAAGTAAGTATGAATGTGATGTATGAGTACCAAAGTACAGTGTATGAGTACCAAAGTACAGTGTTTAAGTATTTAGGGGATACACTTAGGAGAATAGAAAATCACAAAATTTTAGGGTGGAGGTGTAAGCATTTATATATCATATCAGGCCCTGTTTAGATTGTGGAACACTTACAATCTTAAGCTCACTGAGTAAAATAAGAGCAACTATTTCTGTTTAATTTTAAGAGAAGTATACTGGATCTTTTACAAAAAACAAACACGAATTGTCACTGGTTTTAAAGTTGTGATGTCATGATGAAAATTTGTAAGCGGGTCTCATTCTCGAATTATACACATGCAAAAAACAATTTGCCCTATACTAAGTCAAGTTCGTTTATTTTGACTGTGTTCTTGTGTTTGCTCGCACTCATCTTATACAGTTTAATAATCTGTGTCCATTTTGATGTTTTTAAATAGGTTTATATGAATTTTCCTCTGAACCTGTGTGAAGAGCGGGATCCCAAAGGTCTTTACAAGCTTGCGCGAGCCGGAAAAATTAAATGTAAGTTTGCAGCATTCTCTCTCTCTTTTCTGAGTTTGAAGTACTTATACAAAGAAACATGAATGCTATCAGTGTCATATTCGTCACATGTCATTATTTGCATATGTTGATATTAGTTTCTGGTGTACAATCATCGTACATTCAGGTTTCACTGGTGTAAATGATCCTTATGAAGCCCCTTTGAACTGTGAGGTAAGCATATATACCTCAATATTTGATCAGTTCAATATATTTTCAATTATTAGGGATTTGAGTGTAGTAAGCTTGTCAATTCTTAGTATATCACAATCATCAATCCATGTCAACAGCTGCCTTGTGTTATTCTTGTAAGGTTGTAATTGAACCAATTGATGGAAGATGTCCTACTCCCGAAGAAATGGCAGCTCGAATGGTTTCTTACATGGAAGAAAAGGGAATATTGCGTCCTCGGCATACTAATTCATTATAACTTAACAAATTCTTGCTAAAACACAATAGAAGCAGAGTTCTCCGAAAGAACTTTTGAGATTATCAAATGCCATTTATTTGCAGTTAATAGCTCTCATGGATGTTTTTCTAATTTGTCCAACATATCTCAAATTGTGTATACACTTATTTGAAACTTTTAACACTGCTCACTAACACTATTGCAGACAAATGAACAACCCATGCTGAAGGGAGCTGTAAATCATTTTTACATGATCAAACCTGATATATATATACATAAATATGGTCAAAAGTTTATCGCTTAAAGACAATAGATGCTATGAAGAAATGGATGAGGCAAATAATTATTACCCAATTAATATAGTGTTGGTTACCTTGTAATCTGTGCAGGGTATGAAATGAATAAAACGTTTGTTAGTAAACAAATTAACTGGGTAGCATGGAGTTCTGTTGGTACTTGAATTTTTGTATATTTTACATTACAAATTTCCTTGCTTGTAACAAATGCAGCTGAACAACGAGGCAAAATGAAGGGAGTTCATGACACATAACATGTTTGAAAATGTGCTGCGATAAAAAATGTTTTTTGAGCTAAAGGTTGCCAGGATATGATGATCTAACATCAGCAATCGAGTATTACTGGGTTTACGGATTTCAGTGCTAAACTGCAATATAGATGGAGGTTTTGTTCAGAGCCGAGCACATGGACAGGTGGTGTTCCTCCACTGCTTCTCTTGTTCTTTGTCCCAGAGTGTTGATAGCTTGTAGTTGCATTACAGGACTGTTTCAAAGATTATTATTATGGAATTTGGATCTTGTTGATGTACAACACTTGTCTATTGGCTAGTACGTAAAACCAATCTCTCTTATCACCTCGTAGTCACTAGAATTTTCTTCAAGATAATCTACTTCAATTCCAAAGTAACCCTCTCGATTCCAAAGTTTTGGGATCTGAGCACCACAGCCTTGAGAAAGATGCCTTGGAAGGAGTGCTTTAAAGAAATTGGGACAAATTAAAGTCATTGCACGTTTGAGATGGCATCGCCACAAACCATGAGAAAGAAGTCTTGGAAAAAGTGATTTTATTGTGATTTGGTTTAAACCATGAAATTGAAAAACAAAAAGACTATAGAAAGATTTGGTTTAAAGAAAATGAGAGCACTTCTTCCAAGCCTATAGTGAATCACTATAGGTTTGGAGTAACTTCCAAGCTTATCGTGATTCATTGTGGATTACATATAATAGTAAAAACATAGCAGAATGCTACTATTTCATCAATGTTACCTCATCGGTAATCCCTTTGTTTCAAAATATGTACACAACACAAATTTGGGTTTATTTATTTATTTCCAAGAAATGCCCAAAGGTTGTGCATGAAGTATGCACATAAAGGTAATGAACCCCATCCTAAGTTCTAATTGGTGGCTTCAAATAAATATTGCGGTATAGAATATAGAATATAGAATAAACCACTCAAACCTCATTAGAAATCTGCCTAAAGAATATTCCTTTGTTCCAGATGGCATGAATCTCCAATCATTATAACTCTACAAGTTGTGTATTATCTTTTATTTTATCCAAAGAACCTCAAAGATTGTGCACAATCTCTATCCAAATCCCATAAATTATCTAGGCGGGTCTTTTGATAACATTTTGAAATACCCTCAAACATCGCCTTCAAAAATACCAAATTGTGACACTACTTACCAATTGGCATATTTCAGGTTTACTAGTCTCTATTTGTGGATTCAGGCATATAATTGTTTTTTGCATCAAACAAGGTCACATAACAAGAGCATATGCAACATCATCTTGTTCATATACCATCGAATCATCTTGTAACATTGGTAAACTATAGAGGATATATGAGTATGAATAACATTACGATTCTTTTCCATATTTCCATCGCAAAATCACAAGTTACAACTTAACAAACAATGCTAGGTAGTCTCCGCTAGACTTGTACAAAAAGGACATTATCTACATTCACCCCTTTCGCCAACCATTAACTGGTATAGCTCTATGAGTCAACAACCATTGAAAACACACAATTCTCCTACTCATTTGTATGCCCCACATCCATTTCCAAAGTTTCTTGAGATGTTGTGGAGAATGTTCATTCTATCTTGACAAAACATTTGTGATAGGTTCCTTCCATGATCTAGCATCTAATATTTTCCTACCAATCTTCATAGAATATTGAAAAAAAGCACATGTTTTATCCAAGCTTGAACCAACACTTTCCAATTAAGTTCTCTAGGAACCCAAGTTAATCGAGATAGAGGTCTCCTTTACATAATCCAAAACCTCCCAAAACGATTCACCTTTGGTGGATCGGGATCGGATCTAAAACCCAGTTTGATCCATCATTACCTACCACCCTCACTTCCTTATGCAAACAAAATCTAAACAAATCAGTTTCCGCATGTGTGAAAGTTAACCATCATATACATCAAAAGTCATAAAAAACTTATTCTTGGATATAGGCTCTTACTATAATCAAAACTTCCAATGGAGTAAATAAATCTATCCACTTTTGTGTACAAGATCCAAATTGCACCTGAATACTAGAAAGGGTGGCTTGTACCGCAGAATACATTGTCTTTCCATGCCTTATGTTATTAAGCATTAGCATTCTTTGATCTATGGATCTGAACGAGAAATGTTGTCCAAGCACGTATAGACTATGTTAGCTCCTAATCTAATTCTGCCCATGTGCATCGCTATGCCTTCCCAACATATGTTCTTTACAGTCAATGAAAATCGAATTCCAAATCAAGGGTTATGTACAGAATTAAGCTTCCTTTTTGGGTTCTTTGATTTCAAATCTTTGCCCATTGATTATAATCCATGGCTAACTATTTCAGGCTGCAACAACACAGTAATCAATTCAAAATAGCTACATAGAAAAGGATCATCAAATTAGGTGGTTATTATAATTAAAAAGGATCGTCGAATTATTTTCAACATTATTGTAATAAAACTAGGTGGATCTCATCATTGGACACATGTTTTGATATTTTGTAGACTCTATGCATGAGAATAAGTGCTAGAAAATATGGAATTTTGATCCACAACGGCGAATCCCCCTTTGGAAGAAGCCAATGAAGAGACGCGGTGAAAGTATACGAGAGTGCAGGTAATCGAATCGACGATGTGTGGCAAACGACGGTGATGATGTGAGAGACGAAGTTGCAGCGGCAAGATGTGCAAGAAAGGGTGACGCGAGAAATCGAATCGACAATGTGAAATAAACAGCAGTATGTGATGTGCGAAAGAAGGGGGAAATGGCAGATTGATTGCCGCACAATTCTACAACGAAGTAATGTCTATATATTTGGTCTATTTTTGTTGTAAATGTGTGCCGAGAAATGATGACAACGATGTACAAAAATGGTGACCAATGTATGAGAGGAAGTGGAGGAATGATATGGGATAATGTACGAAAACCTATAACACTATTTTGTCTAGAGGGACGGACGACCAGCAAGAAAGAGAAGGACAAACAACGCAAATAGTGGCGAAGACGACAGAGACAAAGGGCGGCGGAAAGAACGACGACAAATGGCCGGAAAAAAAACAAACCAACAGTCAAACGGAGACAAAGAGCGGAAGGGACACTACCGGAAAGAGGAACAACCAACCAGACTGGATCGGACAAACGGCCGGACAGACCGGACAGCTGGCCGGAACGGACCGGAAGATGACGAACGGTGCCGGATGACAATGAACCGATAGAGACGGCTGGAGACCGAGATGGAGCCAGCGGACAGGGCTGGACAGAGACGGGAGACGCCACAAAGATGGAGATGGACAGGGATGGACAAATATGGACGACCTGACAAAGACGGAGACGTCTAAAAGTGACAGACAGCCATACAGGGCCGACAGAGATAGCGACAGAGATGCCGGAACGGGCTAGACAAATGAACGCAACTGACAACCATGGCGACGACCGAGATGATGGAACCTGACAGGTGGCTGGACGAACAACAGCCGGAATGGACCGGAAGCCGGGATAGACGGCCGGACAAGGTCGGATAGACGGCCACACGGTCAAATGGCGGCGGCCCGAGGAGCGACGACAGAGACGCCGCAAAGCGACTCAGACTCAGACTCAGATAGAGACGGAGGCGACAACGAAGCCGGGGACAAAAATGATTGAAATGGACAGAAAACGGAAACTGACGATGGTCGAAGCGGTAGAACAATGTGGCCAGAATGACGGACATCGACGGAGCGGCGGCCCGACAAACGATAAAAAACAGCAAGATAGGGAAAAGGACGATGGCGGGAAGAATGAACGGGTCAAACATTCACGATCAGAGCAGCTGGACTGATGGTCGGATGAAGCAGTAGCAGCCGGACGGGCCGGACAGAGACAACAGAGAGATGGCTGAAAGGGCCGGAGAAAGACAAACAACGACAACGATGGAGGAAAGAAGACAGAGCCTTGATACACACATTGACGGAGCTGAAGGACGGAAGACAGAACTGGCAAAGCAGGAGGAACCTCAAGTTGAGCTTGAGGGGAGTGTTGAGAAGCAAAAATCAGTTGAATAAATCGAGAGCCGCTTCGGATGAAGACCAATCAACTAGGCCTTGATCGGTGGAGAACCGGATCTGTGAGTAGCTGACATGCCATTAGAGGCCTACGCTCCTAGTTTAGTACGTAGCTATAGCTTTAGGAGTTAGTGTAAGATGTGCTTCTGTGAGCATTAAAGTAATAACAATACTTGTGTCAGCCTGTTGTCAGGGCTTGTATAAAAGTGCACTCCTAGTTTAGTATGTAGTTAGTGTACAATGTGCTTATGTGAGCATTAAAGTAATAACAATACTTGAGTTGACAACAGGGCTTGTATAAAAGTGCACTCCTAGTTTAGTATGTAGTTAGTGTACAATGTGCTTATGTGAGCATTAAAGTAATAACAATACTTGTGTCAACTCGTTGTCAGGGCTTGTATAAAATAAGAGAGACAAGTAATAACAATACTTGTGTTAGCCCGTTGTCAGGGCTTGTATAAAATAAAAGTGCTCTCTGGGCACATTTTTTTATTGAGTTTTTTTCTTAAGTCTTCTGCTCTCTCTATCTCTCTCGAGTTCTATGTATCTCCATTTTTTCTCTGTTGTTGTCCGGTTTAGCTGGTGTCACAGACATGACAACAATCATGTCAAGATTTGAACTCTTTACCTCATGTATATAGTCAAGTGTTGTGTTCTAACCAACACATCCAAATATATGGTCATGTTATGTATATCTTAGTATAAATACTTGTAACCTCTTTGGTCCCTTTCAAGGGATTCAATGCCAGTCACTGACATATCAATCTAGTCTTATTGTGTTCCATTCCATCTTGTCTCCTTCTTCATGATCTCTCTCTTCATGATCTTGTGTCGTTCTCAGCTTCTTAAGTTCAGTCATGCTCCGTCCGAGTCCACGGTTGGTATGTCCGTGACAGTTTGAATCCCTTCCAACTAGAAGCATCACCCGTCTTCTTCATTGCCCTTCCTTCTAGAGTTTCCATCGTCACTGTCCTTGCTTCCAAAGTTACCTTCATCAACATCCCTTCATTTCCTATCTTCCTCGCCATCTCTATCTCCTAATTTCTTCTCATCGTTGTCTCTGTCTTTTAGTTTCTCCTCCTCCTCATCTTTGTTTTTTAGTTTCTTCTCATCTGCCACATATATATCTCCATGTTTCTTATCATCGCCATCCCTATCTTTGCACTTCTTATCATCTTCCACATCCCTATCTCTGCGTTTTTTGTCATTGTCATTTTCCTCCATGTGTTTCCTGCCATCATCATCCCTATCTATGTGTTTCTTATCATCATCATCCCTATCTATGTGTTTCTTATCATCTTCGTCCCCCTATCTATGTGTTTCTTATCATCTTCGTCCCTGTCACGGTGTTTTCTATCATCATCTACATTTATCTTTGTGTTTCTTTTTGTTCTCGACGTCTCGATCTCTATGTTTTTTATCCTCTTCATCTATTTCTTTGTTTCCATCATTGCCATAGTCACAACCATTGGTTCCAAAGACGCTTCCTCAACATCATTGTCTTCATTGCTTTGTCTTTGACATCATCATCTTCAACACCTCTTGGTGTCGTCATCAACACTACTTTGCCTGTCCTTCATCGGCATCAAGTGTCCTAGTTCCCGGTGAGGACCGCACATGGTCACTCACGCCCATTTGTGTTCGTGTCCGCAGTGAGGACCACACATGGTCGATCATGCCTGTTGGGGTTCCAGTTCCTGGTGAGGACCATACATTGTCGCTCACACCCGTTGGTGTTCCAATCTCCGGTGAGGACCACACATGGTCGCTCGCGTTCACATGTGCTCCTATTTCTAGTGAGGACTGCTCATGGTCACTCACTCCTCCACATACTTTGGTTTTCTCTTTCAGCTCACCCCTACATCACTCTTTGGGAAAGGCGGCCGTAAAGGGAGGATAATGTCACAGACATGATGACAGTCCTGTCAAGATTTGAACTCTTTACCCCTTGTATATAGTCAAGTGTTGTGCTCTAACCAACACATCCAAATATATCTTCATGTTATGTATATCTTAGTAGATTATTAGTAGATTATCTATTTCAAGTTCTAAGAGTTTTTAGAAAGTTCTAGAGGGTTCTAGAATATTCTCCTAAATATTCTAATGCATGTACTTCGACTCACAATATAAATACTTGTAACCTCCTTGGTCCCTTTCAAGGGATTCAATGCCAGTCACTGACATATCAATCTAGTCTTCTTGTTCCATTCCATCTTGTCTCCTTCTTCATGATCTCTGTCTTCATGATCTTGTGTCATTCCCAACTTCTTAAGTTTAGTCATGCTCCGTCCGAGTCCACGGTTGGTGTGTCTGTGACAGCTAGTTGTGTTTTGTCTTAGCTTCTACATGTAATCTTTATACATACCTATATACATCAAACATGCACACACACACACACATCGGCGTGTCTATTTGCGCCCAAATCATAAAGAGGCCCAACGAGGGAATCACGGCGACAAATGGTGCAGGGCACTTAGCTAAGGATGTGTCTGATCTGCACTATCCAATCCTTATCTTAAAAAAGTGCACCAATAAAAAAACTGACATCCTTTGTCACTAGACACCAGACCATGCAATGCCTGGACACTTGACTCACAAGTAAACACCGTACTCACACTCTTCAAACGCCCAATTCACAAGAAGACACCTTACTCACACTCTTTAGATGCCCGACTCACAAACAGTCATGCTACTCGCACCCTTCAAGCACCCTACTCCAATGCAGTCAGCTAGAATGGTTGCCAGAAGCAAAGTTCTAAGGTGGAGGACATCCTCAGATGTGTGCCAAAGCGAGAATCCACATTCGGTCATCCTCGGTTTGTCTTGGCTGAAGGCACAGAATCCACTTGTTGATTAATGCAATCACTCGATTACTTTCTCCCAAACCAGCTCGAAGGTGCAAGCAATATCTCATGTTGTTGCAAGTGCTCACCCTCCCATTAATGCAGGAATCACAACAAGGAAAATAGTGCATAATGCCTCGTCAACCAATCCAATGAGGACAACTACTGACTCACTACTGTCCAAGTATGAAGACTTCGAGGATGTATTTGAAAAAAAGAATGTTCATCACTTGCTTGAGCATCGACACTACGACTGTCCGATCGATCTGAAGAAGGTGCAAGTCCTCCCTTTGGCCCAATTTATGGGTTGTCAGAACCAGAACTCCAGGCACTTCGAATGCATCTCGACGAGAACCTTGAAAAGGGTTTTATTCAACCCTCAAAATCACCAGCAGGAGCTCCTATTTTGTTCGTGAAAAAGAAAGATGGATCCTTATGCCTCTGCGTCGACTGTCGAGGTTTAAACAAGATTACTGTTCACAACCGCTACCCGCAACCTCTCATCCTAGAGTTGTTGGATCGACTCCGGAGTGGGAAGATCTTCTCCAAGATTGACCTATGGGGAGCATACAATTTGGTACAGATCAAACCTAGAGATGAATGGAAAACCACCTTTAGAACGCGCTACGGACATTTCAAGTATAAGGTAATGCCTTTAGGCCTCATTAATGCTCTTCTAGTATTTCAACATATGATGAATGACATATTCCGAGAATATGTAGATCACTTTGTTGTGATCTATCTAGATGATATCTTGGTCTTCTCTTCGAACATCAAGGAGCATACTCCACATGTCAGGTTAGTCCTCGCCAAAATTTGCGAGCACGGACTCTATGCTAAAAGTGAAAAATGTGAATTTGATCGTACTTCTGTAGAGTTTCTTGGGTATGTCATTTTGACACAGGGAATCACAATGGACACACGGAAAGTCAAGACTATCCAGGAGTGGGTTGTCCCAACTCGAGTATGAGATGTGCAATCATTCCTTGGTTTTGCCAATTTTTATCGTCGCTTCATCAAAGGATTCTCAGTGATCGCACAACCTCTCATTGCTCTTACCCACAAGGATGTTACTTTCGAATGGACAACAACTGCCCAAAAGGCGTACGACTTGCTGAAACAAGCCTTTACTATGGCACCGGTCCTTTTACATCCTGACCCAACTAAGCCTTTCCAAGTCAAAACGGATGCTTCCAATTTCACCATGTGAATGTTAATGTGCGGAAGCGTCAGACAGAACCGGCTCAACCGGATAGCTACAAAAAATGAGATGAAGGTTTAATGGAAAAGCTTCAAGCATAGAGGAGATAGAGAGAGCAGAACATAAAACTATATTCAAGAATTAACTCTAAAACTTTGTACATACAACGTGCTAAACAAAACTATTTATACAAGTCTATAAAGGACTAATAGAAGTACTGACAGGTACTTCAATGCTCACACGTGCGACTGACACTAACTACGGGATAATGATTACCTAGTAGTCTAGGCTAGTACTAGGCTTCTGGTTCCTGCTCGAATCCGGCTCTCCAATCCAGCTCCCCAATCCGGCCGGTTGTTTCCGGATACCATCTAGATACCGATCCGGCTCATCCTTCCGAATGCCGATCCAGCTCAGGATCCGGCTCAGGCTTATTCAGCCAATCCGGATCCGGTTGAGCTTGCTCACTCAACACTCCCCCTCAAGCTCAACTCGAGGTCGGATCGTGGTGTTAGTGTCCACGACAGCCGGTTCTTCTATCCGGCTTCGCCTCGCTCGTGTTTCTCGTCCGGTCCCGTCTTGTTTGCCGCGACCCTTTTGGTTCTGCGCACCTCAACCTCCTCGGTCAACTTGTCTGCTCAACAGGCCCATTTCAGCTCCCTCATAGTTGCGACTTTGGCACTTGTCGACCCGTCGGTTCCTTCGTGTTGGCGTCGACTTCCGTTGCGTCCGTGTCCGCTTGGTCTTTAGTTGATCTAGCTTCTCCGAATCTTGAACCAAATCGGTTTCCTTCGATTCGTTCCAGCTCTTGTCCGAGTCGGTGTCCTCCAACTCGTCTTCCGCGACCCTTTTGGTTCTGCGCACCTCAACCTCCTCGGTCAACTTGTCTGCTCAACAGGCCCATTTCAGCTCCCTCATAGTTGCGACTTCGGCACTTGTCGACCCGTCGGTTCCTTCGTGTTGGCGTCGACTTCCGTTGCGTCCGTGTCCGCTTGGTCTTTAGTTGATCTAGCTTCTCCGAATCTTGAACCAAATCGGTTTCCTTCGATTCGTTCCAGCTCTTGTCCGAGTCGGTGTCCTCCAACTCGTCTTCCGCGACCCTTTTGGTTCTGCGCACCTCAACCTCCTCGGTCAACTTGTCTGCTCAACAGGCCCATTTCAGCTCCCTCATAGTTGCGACTTCGGCACTTGTCGACCCGTCGGTTCCTTCGTGTTGGCGTCGACTTCCGTTGCGTCCGTGTCCGCTTGGTCTTTAGTTGATCTAGCTTCTCCGAATCTTGAACCAAATCGGTTTCCTTCGATTCGTTCCAGCTCTTGTCCGAGTCGGTGTCCTCCAACTCGTCTTCCGGTTTCAGGCCCTTCACCACACCGGACCACGTCCGGGTCTTGGCCATTTTCTTCCGGTCGGCTCTGTCCTTCTTGACTCTACTGCCGCTGCCACTTGTTCCGACCTTTCCTTCGGTTGGCTCGGCTTCCTTTTTCCTCTTGTCTCCCCCTTTATTGGTTCTTTCTTCCTCTTCGCCTCCTTGTCCGGTGCCATTCGTTCCCTGTCCTTTTCTCCCCCTCAAGTGCGGCACGTCGAGATGCTGAACACCAAGCATTCCGGTGAAGTGCTGCAACTTGTCCGATCCGAGCGGTTTGGTGAAGATATCGGCAATTTGCCGATCCGTCTGAACATACCAAAGTTCTACTTCACCGCTCAAAACCCGCTCACGCACAAAGTGATAGTGGACTTCTATGTGCTTCGTCCGAGCATGGAACACGGGGTTCTTGACGAGCTAAATGTTGCTCATGTTGTCACAATAGAGCAGGATCGGGGTCGGGACCTCAAGCCGTAGGCCTTGCAACAGTCGCCGAGGCCAATGGCTTCATAGGTGGCATTGGTAGCGGCCCGATATTCAACCTCAATGCTCGACAGAGCCACTGTTGGCTGGTTTTTGCTGCTCCACGCAACAACCACGCTATCCAGAGAAAACATGTAATCGGAGGTGGATAGGCGATCCGATGCATCACTGGCCGGTCGGCATTTGTATATCCGACTAGTGCTTCGGTTATACCATGTCGGTAGAACAGTCCCCGGTTCTTCGTGCCGCTCACATACCGGAGTATCCAGTGTGCACACTGAAGGTGCTCGACGGTCAACTTCTGCATGAACTGGCTGATCACTCCGATCGGGTAACTGAGGTCGGGTCGAGTGATGGTCAAGTATATCAGGCTTCCGACGATTTGTCGGAACCGTTTCTCATCGCAGGCCGGTCTGGAGTTGGGACAATGCTTCTGGTTCCGGTCCAGGGGTGTGGAGACAGGTCGGCACTCCGTCATATCGAACTCGTACAACATATTCAACGCATAGTGTCGTTGTGAGAGAAATATGCCATCGGGGGTTCGGATCACCTCGATCCCAAGAAAATAATGAAGGTCCCCCAGGTCCTTCATTTCAAATGCGTCCGACAATTGGGACTTTACTCGGCCGATTTCATTGAGTTTGGGTCCAGTGATGACTAAATCATCAACATAAAGTAGGATGCAAACTGAACCGTCCGGACCTTGCCAGATGAACAACGAAGAGTCGGATTTAGAGGTCAAAAACCCCATCTTACGCAACCGGTGCGTGATCTTCGCATTCCAAGCTCGGGGGGCTTGTTTCAGATCGTAAAGAGACTTCTTGAGCCGGCACACCGCCAACTTGTTCATATCTGACTGAAAACCGGGACCTTGGATCATATAGACCCGTTCTTCAAGATCACCTTGAAGAAATGCATTCTTCATGTCCATCTGGTGAAGATGCCACCCCCTTGCCGCAACAACCGCTAGTACCACACAAACCGTCGTCATCTTCGCTACCGGGCCGAAGGTCTCGTCGTAATCAATTCCCTGAGTTTGTGTGTATCCCTTCGCCATTAACCGGGCCTTGTACCAGTGAACTGAACCGTCGGCATTGTACTTTACCTTGTACACCCATTTGCAACCGATCGGTTTACAGTGTCGAGGAGGGTCAACGAGGTCCCATGTGTCGTTGGCATCTAGTGCTCACATTTCTTCCTCCATAGCGGCACACCAATTTGCGTCCTTTGCCGCTTCTACGTAGCTCTTCGGCTCATGCACTTCCGCCACCTTAGTCATGAATGCATAATGATGCGCCGTGTACTCATTGTACCCGTACCGTTGTCGTGGAGAAAACTGTCCCTAAGCGGAATCGGGAAATATTGGCTACATCGGCGGGGTGCAACATGTGCGCTCACCCTTGTACATTTAGTGTGAATAACGAGGACACATTTATGGTGTCAAAGAGTAGTCAAGTCGGGACAGAGAATCCCATGTAACTCGGGATTTATCCCACATTGTAACGCATCTCCCTCCTTGTTCTATAAAAGGGAGGGAGCGCCTCTTGTGAAGGGGTTGCCCATTTTGTATTAGCAGGGTATACCGTTAGATGAAGAGACGTTCTCTCTTCCTCTTTCTCTCTTTCTTTCCTTTCTTTCTCTTCTCTGGTTTTAGGGTCTCTTCTTGCTCTCCTCTACTTCTTCTTCGTCCTTCTGTGCGTCGAGCCTTGGCATCTAGCGCTTCGGTTTTCTGGCTTGTACTCTGTGCTCGGCGTGACAAGCCCGAGAGCTCCCCGACCAGCGGCTTGGCAGTAGACAACAGTTGTATCCTATGTGACCTAGGTCCGGCTCGAAGTCGTTGAATCTCGTTGTCTTGTAAATACATATACATTTGGTTGTGCATATTCGTGTCCCTGTTGGTGTGCATGTGTGTGTCTTAGTTTTTCTTTCTTTCTTATGTACGTGAGGGTGCGAGTTGGGTCGGTTTGTGTGCGTGTGTGCGAGAGTCAATGTTGTGTGCCTGCTCTCTCTCTCTCTCCCTTCGGTTGTTTTCGGTGTGCTTCTGGGATGCCCCGGAAATGGTGAAGCGCGACTTCCTACGCTCCATCACTCTCTAGTCCAAGACCCCCGTGGTCCCACCTTTCTCCATGCATGCACGAATCTTCGCGACACTGCGTAATGGGGTTCTTCTGGCGGGAATACCGACGTAACTTGGTATTACCCGGTTTGGGGCCCTTCTTGGCCAGGTCGGACTTTGTTCCCGAAGATCCGCCTTCATCCTTTCCGGAGTCGGATTCGCTCGGATCTGACTCAACGTTGCCGGTTTCATATTCCAACATCTTCTTCTTCCCCTTCTCTTTGCGCGAGAACCGTCTCCTCGGTTCCTTGCGCGGGGAGAGCACGGTAGAGTCTCCACTATTCGCCGGTTCCTCATTCGACTGGTCATCCTGACTCAGCCGCTCATTCGGTCCACTTAGCTGGAATGAGATTAGACTCTCTTCTAGAGTGCCAAAGTCTTCATCTTCTACCTAGACCTCCTCGGGCTCACTAGCCTCATATTCCAGAATCGGGTCTTCGTCGGGAGTTGGAGTCGGTGAGGAGTACCATGATGCCGTCTCATCAAACTCGACATCTCGGCTTACTCGGACCTGCTTAGTCCGAGGGTTATAACACTTATACCCCTTTTGCTCATGCGAGTAACCAACTAGAATGCACATCTCCGACTTCGGATCCAGCTTCCTCCGCTTCTCATCCCATACATGTACATATGCTATGCTATCGAACATCCGAAGGTGTCTCAAATTCGGCTTTCGCCCGAAATACAACTCATGTGCTGACACCTTGTCACCGATCCGATTTTGGATGTAGATGGCCGTCCGGACTGCCTCAGCCCAATAGAAATAGGGCATGCTCTTCTCCTCTAGCATTTCCCTTGCCGCGTCGACAATCGACCGGTTCTTCCTTTCGGCCACACCGTTTTGCTCCGGTGTGTACCTACAGCTGAATTCTCTCCGAATTCCATTCTGCTGTAGTTAATTGTTGAATTGGCCGGAAAAGTATTCTTTCCCGCCATCCAACCGCAGGCACTTGATCTTCCTCTCCGTTTCCCATTCAACCAAGCTTGGAAGGTTCCGGAAAGAATCGAAGACTTCTCTCTTCCTTTCGATGAGGTAGATCCACGTGTGCCGACTGTAGTCATCGAGGAAGGAAACGAAATACCGACTCCCGCCAAGACTAATGTTTTGTGCTAGTCCCCATACATCTGAATGGATTAAATCGAGCTTGTTATGGCTCCGGTTTCGATCGTTGGGGAATGGAAGCCGGTGTTGCTTCCCGAGTTGGCAAGCTTCACAAATTTCGGCCTTCCGGCCGCTAAATTTCGGCAAACTGAAAACGACTTGTTTCGATTGCAGGTCTTGAAGCCTCCAATAATTGACGTGGCCGATGTGCTTGTGCCACATATCGATGTCCAATTCGACCTTCTGCTCTTTCGCAAACATAGCGGTGCTGACATCATTAGTGTTGAGGATGAACATCCTCCCGTCTCTACGCCCTTGCGCAATTGTCCGGCCCTCTTCCTCGATGAAGCACCCTAGGTGTGTAAACCGCACCTGCATCCCCTGGTCGACGATTTGTCCAACCGACACCAGGCTCTTTGTGATAGTCAGAACGTGTAGTACGTGACGGGAACCCAACGTTCCTTATGCGCGACGCTCGGCCACAACCGAGCGTAGAACGATACACAAAAAACGGGAAATAAAAACACGACACAAAGGAGAGGAAGATACACAGGAGGTTTACGTGGAAAACCCAAAGAGGCAAAAACCACGGCAGCCCACAGGCTCCAAACTGTCACTATGTGAGAATGTACAACAGTGAGTTCACTGAGGCAACGACCTCGTGCTCACAGATCTTCGCCACACGCGGCGGTTACAACAGAGGCAACGACCTCTTTCTCTCTCTCTCTCTCTGTACACTATTACGTGCTCACTCTTCTTCTTGCACCAACAAGGAAATAATGACAACCAACAGTTACTAAAAGTTTGCCCTAAATCATATTTATACTAATATGACTTTTCGGCTATTTACAAAAGTAGCCTCGATGGGCTCTCAAAAACATATTTACGAATATGTCTCTTCATCCGGTTCATACCGGGCCTGTACCATCCGACTCTCCGTAGCCGAGTACTCCTCATCCGGTTCATACCGGGCCTGCACCATCCGGCTCTCCGTAGCCGGGTACTCCTCATCCGGTTCATACCGGGCCTGCACCATCCGGCTCTCCGTATCCGGGTCCTCCTCATCCAGTTTCGGCCTCGGCACTGATCTTCTCCCTTCCCATCCGGAGGGACCTGTCTCCCAACAAACTCCCCCTTCACTCCGGCATGGGGTGTCTTACCAGTTCGATCCTCTTCCGGCATGCGTCCAGCTTGTCGGGTATCAGCACTTTGGTCAACATATCTGACCCGTTCTCGGCCGTGTGGATCTTCGTCAGTGCGAACTCTTGGTCATCTACTCTTTCCCGGATCTAGTGATACCTCCACTGGATATGCTTCGTCCGGGAATGGTAGGCCGCATTCTTAGCAAGGTGGATGGCACTTTGACTGTCGCAGTAGAGTCAGTATTCCTCTTGCCGGATACCGAGCTCTCCGATGAAGTCCTTCATCCATAATATTTCCTTGCCGGCTTCCACAGCCGCCATGTACTCCGCCTCTGTGGTTGACAATGCAACCGTCTTCTGCAGCCTCGACTGCCATGAAACAACTCCCCCTGCATATGTCATCACATACTCGGATGTAGACCGGTTGGTATCCACATCAGCCGACATGTCCGAATCGGTGAAACCGTCTAGTTGAGGTTTTCCGGAGCTGAATCGGAGACACATATTTGAAGTGCCCTTCAAATACCGGAGTATCCACTTGACCGCGTTCCAGTGCTCCTTGCCGGGATTGCTCATAAACCGGCTCACCACTCCGACTGCGTATCCAACGTCCGGTCGGGTACAAACCATTGCGTACATCAAGCTCCCGATGGCAGAGGCATATGGGATCTTCATCATATCGTCCTTCTCTGCTTTCGTCTTCGGGCTTTGCTTACCGGATAGCCTGCAGTTTGCCGGAAGTGTCGATCTGACCGGTTTCGCTTCTGACATGTTGAACCGGTGAAGCACCTTTGTCACATACTTCTCCTGTGACAGCCATAGTTGCTTCTTTAACCGGTCCCGAATGATGTGCATCCCCAACATCTGTCTTGCCGGACCCAAGTCTTTCATTGAGAAGGTCTGGTTTAGAGCCTTCTTCAGCATCCGTATTTTGACTTGGTCACGTCCGACGATCAACATGTCATCCACGTATAGGAGGAGTATCAGGAAGTCTCCTCCTTCGAACTTCTTCACAAACACGCAGTGATTGGCCTGCGTCTTGTGGTACCCTTGATCGGTCATGAAGGAGTCAAACTTCCGGTACCATTGTCGGGGAGCCTGCTTCAGTCCGTACAGGCTCTTCTTCAACCGGCATACCAGGTGCTCCTTCCCTTTTTCCACGAATCCTTCCGGTTGCTGCATGTAGATCTCCTCTTCGAGGTCGCCGTGAAGGAATGTCGTCTTCAAGTCCAACTGCTCTACCTCGAGGTCCATGCTTCCTGCTATACTCAGCACCGTCCGGATGGAGGTCATCTTTACTACCGGGGCAAATATCTCGTCGAAGTCCACGCCCTTCTTCTGCTGGAACCCCTTCACCACGATCCTGGCTTTGTATCTCGGGGGGTTGCCGGCATCTCCCGGTTTCAACTTGTACACCCACTTGTTTCGGAGTGCCCGCTTTCCTTTCGGCAACTCCATCAATTCGTATGTATGGTTCTCATGCAGGGAATCCATCTCATCCTACATGGCACTTAACCATTTTCGGTTGTGAGTGTCTTCCTTCGCTTCTTCGAAGCTTTCCGGCTCCCCCTCATCGGTCAGCAGAACATGCTCTGCATCCGGAAATCTCCGGGTCGCCCTTCTCTCTCTGAGAGTATATCTCTGTCTTCGGGCTTCGGTAACCGGCTCCTCCATTTGCTCTTCATCCGAATCCGATTCGGGGTCTTGGCCGGTTCCGGTCTCAGCTTCCTCTACCTCTTCTTCTGCCGGTTCGGTATCCTCTCCGTAACCGGCTGGTTCCTCGAGTGCTAACCGGTCTCTTGCCGGTTGGGTCTGCTCATCGTAGAGTCTATCCTTACCGGTCGACTCGGAGTTCATTATCTTCTTCTCCGACTCCCAGTCGGCGAGCGTCTTGTTCTCCATGAAGATAATGTCTCGACTCCGGAATACCTTCTTGTCGACCGGGTCCCACACTCGGTAGCCGAACTCATCGTCACCGTAACCGAGGAATATGCATGGCCGGGTCTTTGGATCTAGCTTTCCTCTCCGGTCCTTAGCTACATGCACGTACGCGAGACACCCGAACACCTTCAGATGCCGGTAGGATACTTCCTTACCGGTCCACACTCTCTGTGGCGTGTCTCCGTCCAAGGATACTGAGGGTGATCTATTAATCACATATATCGCCGTCGACAGTGCCTCAGCCCAAAACTTCTTGGGTAGTTTTGCATGCGCTAGCATACTCCGGACCCTCTCCATTATGGTCCGGTTCATCCTCTCGGCCAGTCCGTTTAGTTCCGGCGTCTTCGGCACGGTAAATTCGAGCCGGATTCCCTTCGAGCGGCAGTAATCCTCGAACTGCCCCCGGTACTCTCCTCCGTTATCTGCTCGAACCGCCTTCAGCTTCCGGCCGGTTTCTCTTTCCACTCTCGCGTGGAGCTCTTTGAAGACGGATAACACCTGATCCTTCGTCTTCAACGGTGTGGCCCATAGCTTCCGGCTGTGGTCATCTATGAATGTCACGAAGTACTGGGCTCCGCCATGTGACTTCGTGTCTACCTGACACACATCCGTATGCACCAACTCCAGTGGTGCATTACGTCTCATCGGTGGCCTTGGTCGGAAGGAGGTCCGGTTCTGCTTACCGGCCAGACAATCAGTGCACTTCTCTAAGTGCACGTTCTTCACTGGAATGAGGTTGTCGTCTGCAAGCCTCTTCATCCCCTTCTCGCTCATATGACACAGCCTCTTGTGCCACAGCTCACCGGCAGTGTCAGATGCCACGTTCACTTCTTCTGGACATAACCGGGCATTCATCAGGTACAACGTGTTTACCTTCCGGGCCCGAGCCACAATCAGGCTTCCTTTGCTGAACTTCATGACACCGTTCCGGATGCTACCCGTGTAGCCTTCATCATCTAGCCGACCGGCTGATATCAGGTTCAGACGAACTTCCGGAACGTGTCGGACATCCTTCAACAGCAACTTGCATCCGGTTGGTGTTGACAGCCACACGTCTCCTATGCCGACAATTTGGCATGTACCTTCATTCCCCATCCGGACACAGCCGTGGTCACCGACTGAGTAGGATGAGAAGCATTTCCGGTCCGGGGTAAGGTGGAACGACGCTCCGGAGTCTACCACCCAGGTCATCTCGTCGCCGGCAAGGTTTATTTCACTCTCCTCGGTGATGAGCATCAACTCTTCTTCACTTGCAGCGATTGCCGTCGTTCCCTTCCGGTCCGGCCCCCTCCGGTCTTTACCGTTCCGGTCCTTACCGTTCCGGTCCGAGGTTTGCTTCGAATCTTTACCGTCGGTTTCCTTTTCTTTACGGAAATGCCGACAGTTCTTTTGGAAGTGTCCCGGTTTGCCACAATAGAAGCAAGTAGGCCTCCCCCTTGACTTTGACCGTGTCCCCGACTTCTCTAGGTTCTGGGGATTACGGTTTCTATGTCTTCCGCGTTCCGATTCGGTAAGAAGCGCTGTCGTGCCTTTCGGCTCCGGATCGTTGCGTGAGTCGGGTGGGAACCACAGAGGTCTTGGACTAGGAGAAAGAAGTTCGTGAGATAGAGATTAATTATGAGTAAATAGCAAAGAGAAAGATAAGAAACTCGTGAATCACACGAGTATACTATATTAATTGGTACTTAGGGTGTTAAGAGAGAAGTAGATGTATAAATCGTGAATCCCACGAATAATTTTTGTATTGATTAATCCTTAATCCAAATAATCAACAACCCTTTATATATTTCTCTCCTCCTTATATAAGGAAGGAAGAGCTAAGCATGGCTTCATGCTTTTTTTTTACAAAAAGTGTTCATGTCCACTAAATATGCATGTGATGCTTTTTTATTTCCTAAGTATAGGGCTCATGCACGCTAGATGTGCATGAGTTATTTTTTAGTGTCTCGTGTTTTTCTTTTTCATATATTAAAAAAATACACGATTTACCTTTTAATAAAGGTATGCATAAATAAAGGTCTTATACGTATTAAATCTATATTTAAAACACTTAAGATAAGTTAATGTAATGGTAAGGTTGGGGTTTGTCAACGTGGAGGTGCAGAGTTCGAATCACGCCCTGCGCAGTAGTGAGTAATTCTTTCTTCTTTTTTACATTTATGTCTCTTTATCCGGCTCTTCCTTGCCGGTATGCCGTTTTCTTCCTTGCCGGTATGCCGTTTTCCTCCTTTCCGGTATGCCGTTTTCTTCCTTTCCGGTATGCCGTTTTCTTCCGGTTCTCACCGAGCACTCCATTCTCTATCCGGAGGGACAAAAATATAATTTCCACATAGTGTGCAACCTACACTACGACAACGCTTTGGAGTCGGAGCTCGTATCTTTGTCTTTCCGACGCGCCTCCTCATCTAGCAAGCTCGACTTTACTCTTGCTAGGGATAACCATTTTCCTTCCGGCCCGGCGTTGCCCAAGGTGACAACCAACGTCTCCCAGCTATTTGGGAGGGAACCGAGCAGGAGTAGTGCTAGTACCTCATCGGCAAGAGGTACTTCCAATGACGTTGCCTGGTGTATCAGCCCCTGGAAGGCATTCATATGCTCCACCATGCTGGAGCCATCTTGGTACCGGAGTCTTACTAGCTTCCGGAATATTGAGACCTGATTAACAACATTTTTGTTTTGAAACATTATGCCGATCTTCTCCCAGAGCTCATGAGCCTTGCTCTCTTCATTGAAGTTGTTGTACAGGCTCATGTCGATGAAGCACCGTATGTACGCCGTTTTCTTCATGTGCATCACCTCCCATATCGCGGCGTCGATTTTGTCCGGTCTCTTGTCCCCGAACTGAACCGGCAGCCAGAGGTCTTTAACAACGAGCATGTCCCTCATCTTCGACTTCCATACTGAATAGTTGGAGCCGGTGAGCTTGAACATGCCGCCAAATGATTCGTCCATTTTCTGTGTCGATTTTGCTCTGATACCACTTTGACGGGAACCCAACGTTCCTTATGCGCGACGCTCGGCCACAACCGAGCGTAGAACGATACACAGAAAACGGGAAATAAAAACACGACACAAAGGAGAGGAAGATACACAAGAGGTTTACGTGGAAAACCCAAAGAGGGAAGAACCACGGCAGCCCACAGGCTGCAAACTGTCACTATGTGAGAATGTACAACAGTGAGTTCATTGAGGCAATGACCTTGTGCTCACAGATCTTCGCCACACGCGGCGGTTACAACAGAGGCAACGACCTCTTTCTCTCTCTCTCTCTCTCTGTACACTATTACGTGCTCACTCTTCTTCTTGCACCAACAAGGAAATAATGACAACCAACAGTTACTAAAAGTTTGCCCTAAATCATATTTATACTAATATGACTTTTCGGCTATTTACAAAAGTAGCCTCGATGGGCTCTCAGAAACATATTTATGAATATGTCTCTTCATCCGGTTCATACCGGGCCTGTACCATCCGGCTCTCCGTAGCCGAGTACTCCTCATCCGATTCATACCGGGCCTGCACCATCCGGCTCTCCGTATCCGGGTCCTCCTCATCCGGTTTCGGCCTCGGTCGAGTTTGTTCATCGGCACTGATCTTCTCCCTTCCCATCCGGAGGGACCTATCTCCCAACAGTACGTTCATCAACTTCCCCTTTTGTCTGACATGGCTTAAAGGGACTTCTCCGACATGCACAATCGGGTGAGGGGGTGTCGTCTCCGGTTTCGACAATCTGCGGTTGTTCCGGTTTCTCCAAAAAAGAGAACCACTCTTCATGGCTCGTCATGTGGTTGGACGCTCTGGAATCAACGTACCATACTTCCTCCGATCTAGAAGTAGTCTTCTTCATCGAGTTAGCCTTGTGCTTCATCACGAAGGTTGGCCCTTTACCGGTTTTCCCGGTTACGGATCCTTCCGATCTTTCCGCGTAGTGTGAGCTTTTGCCGGATCCGGATTTGTCCAAATCGGCGCGCTTCTTCCAGCACTAGCTTTCCCTGTGGCCCTTTTTGCCACAATACCGGCATTCCGTGTCGGCCTTTCCTTGCCGGTTCCCGGCGCCGCTTTGACTCCCCCTACTTGTGGAGGGTCCGGAACTGTTGTCGGCACATTCTTTGTGCCTCTGGTCTTGTTCTTGTCGGCCGCCTCCATTGTGTGCCGACCCACCTCGTCAACCACGTCCATGGGGCCGATTTGTCTCTGTGTACAACATCCGATCGTCCGATTGAGTGGTCCTTGACCCACTTGCGAGTGCAAGTCGAAGAAGGACGGTGGTTTCTCCTGGGTGCAGATTGCTGTCCGGATTGGCCCGTACCTTTGCGCTAGACCACCGAAGCAGATTTGTACCATCTCGTCTTCGTCCACCGTCACGTTGAGGGACCCGAGTGAGTCGCAAATCTCCTTTATCTTGGTGGTGTAGTCTGTAACCGACATGTCTCTGTGCCGGATGTTGTTCAACTCTTGCCAGAGCTGCAACTTACAAGCTGTGGTACTTGCAGCGAAAATCTTCCTTAGATTTTCCCAGGCCTCCTTCGGCGTCTTTGCATCCTTAATGTAGTTGAGCATTTGATCATGCACACCGGACACGAGACAGTAGAGTACCCGACTCGTTCCTTGCTCCCATACCGAGAAGTCTTTGTGTGACGGCTCCGGTGCTACTTCACTTGTTCCTTCCATGAAGCCCCAATATCCATGCCCCAACAGGTATTGGTGCATTTTATATGACCAGGATGCATAGTTGCTCCAGTCGAGCTTCTCTGTTGGAAGTGAACTCGCCATTCCTCTGTCCATATCTTCTCTCTATCTGTTGTTACCGGGATCTAGGGTTTGTCTACGGAAGCAAATGTCAGCTACAGAGGTTTTCAACCCTCACGCTTTGATACCATGTGAATGTTAATGTGCGGAAGCGTCAGACAGAACCGGCTCAGCCGGATAGCAACAGAAAATGAGATGAAGGTTTAATGGAAAAGCTTCAAGCACTCGTACTTTCACACAACAGAGGCAACGAACTTAACCGAAGCAACAACGATGATGGAGAAAAGAGCACGGTTCCCAGTCCGACAACACTTCGTCCTCTCCAAAATGTCTAATCCCTCTCTCAGTCTTTTCCCCTCCCTTTTATAGGCCGCCTCGGAAGACTGTTACACCCTCAGCTACATACATTTACCCTCTGTCATGTCGGACAGAGATATGCTTGTTTTCCCTAGACAATTAATTTGTACTACCTAGTATACTTACATCAGTTGAATCAGACCTAGTTATGTACAACTTAATAAATAGTGCAGCCACGCGTATAGGTCGGTTCATGCGTCTTTTCCACCCCGTTTCCTCCTATGGCCGGTTTTCTCCACGACATCCACCCCCACCAAACTGCACATCCACTAGTATGTGCCGGAGAGGAACAATTACTGGAGAAACCGGCTTGCCTCTACTCATTGCTCCCCGATCCTTCATCCTCTCCGAACCGATCGCCATCGTCGTCCTCGCTCCCTAGGTTCGGCTCGTCCTCGTGCTGCTTCTTGAACTCCTTGATCCGCTTCCCGGCTACCGGTACTGTTAGCCGCGTCCCGTCAAACTCCGAGAGATGGTACGTGCCATTGTCGTTAGTGCTTGTCACGTCGTAGGGCCCGAACCATCTCCTTGCAAATTTCCGCACCGCCCTGTGCTGATTGTCGAGGCTACTGTCGTACACCAACACCCAGTCGCCTTCCTTGATCTTCTTTGGCCGCAGTTGGCGTGTCCGGTCGAACCAGCCTTTGTTCCTCTCCCTTGCCATTTGCAGCTTTGCCTTTGCTCGTTCCACGCCCTCCGGTCTTTGCTCGAGTTGTTGGATTCGCGCTACTAACAACTCTTCTCGGCTCATCTCATCTCTCCAGTCCACCATGGCCCACGAGGAGATTGTCCTCTCCATCGGCATGATCGACTTCTTCCCATACATCAACTCCGCCGGCATGAACCTGGTTACTGAGTTGTGCGTAGTTCGGTTTGCACACAATGCGTAGGGTAGGAGCCACGGCCAATTCCTGACCTGGCCTCCGCAGGCCCGTACCAACGCCTTTACGATTGGCCCATGTCCACGTTCCACCTTCCCATTTGCCTTCGGATTGTATGCCGTGGTGAGCGAGAGTTTAACCCCTAACCGTTCAAACAGTTCTTCGGCCTCCTATGCATCCAGTTCCCCACGATCCGCTACGATCTTCCCTACGCACCCGTACTGACACACCACCTCCTCAATTAGGAACTGGCACACCGCCGCAGTCGTCTTGTTCTGCAGTGCGGGGCCCTGCACCTGGTTCGTCAAATCCTCCCGCGCAAGCACAAGGTACCGCATATGCCCTACCCCCATCGGCATAGTTACTAAGTCTACCATCCACTTGAAATGGACGGTTGGCGGGTAGGTTGGGTGTAGCTCATCTCGATGTCGGATTGTGGAGTGCAGCTGACAGCTTTCGCACGTCGTCACAAACTGGTACACATCCCGGTACAGCCCCGACCACCAATATTTCTCTCTCAGTTTCTCGAATGTGGCCCAAGTCCCGCGGTGTCTGGCCCAAGGACTCTTGTGGTACGCTGCTAACAACTCATCCTGCTCGTCCTTTCTCGCCACTACGCGGACTGGAACACCGCCTCGCTTCTTTGGGAGCTTCCATATACTTCCGTCCCGTAGGAAGAATCGATACACTTTCTTCCGGATCAGGTTAGCCTCCTCTCTAGTCCATGCCGCGTCCGGCATCATTGTCCTCAGGAACCTTCCAATCTGGAGCCACTCCCCGTCATACTCGCTCTCGCTGAACTCGTTAAGCACCAGAGTGTTCCTTGCCCTTGTCGCTACGCGAGCCGACTCGAAGAAGTCTACACCGACTTCTTCGTCCTCTGAAACCATGTTGTTCTTGTCGTCGAACCGCGCTCTAGAAAGCATATCGGCCATGGTGTTGTCCTTTCCGGAGATGTGTCATATCTCCGGATCCAGGGACTTAATGTACGCGATCCACCTGAGCATCGCGAGGTCCGGAGTCGCGCATTCGGAAACCATATCGAGGATCGGTAGACAGTCTGTCTCGATGATTACTTCTATCCCTATCAAGTAGTCTTTATCGGTCTTCACCGCCGAAACGATACCCCACAGTTCGCGCTTAACTTGGGCGTATCCTCGTTGTCACTCACTGAGAACCTTCGCCCCAAACCGGATCGGGAACCGTGTGATAGGGTGTATAAGATAATAGATAGTTATACACTATATGAGGGCTTGACCAAACCGATTAGATGGAGTTGAAAATCATATTATATTATATAGCTCTAGGTAATTATGATTGGAGAGTATAACTCAAGAAACTAAGAAAAAAGATAGAGAAAGCGAGCAAGAAATAAGAATGTTCTGATATTCCAACATCCAGAGAATACAAAGGAGACAAACTCCACATTGAACTAAAACCAAAGACCTTCCTCTTCTAAGACACTTCCTCTTCCACAAAGACACTTCTTCCTAACACTCCTCATCCACTCTTTGGCCTTCACTCTTAGCCCCCTTCTCACTCATATTACTTCTTCTTTTATAACCTTCCTCTTCTTATCCACGTTCATGCTATTTTTAGAAGCTTTTTATCTCCCTATTTTTAGCTATGACACATCAACCTTCTAATCGTCATATCTCCCTCATCCGAAATCCAAATTAAGCGATTTAAAAAGCTATAGAAAGCTCTTTTTACAAGATTTCTAATCCATATTTAAACGTGATATTTGGATAAACAACAAGGGAGTTATGACCATTCTATTTTTACTGTTTTTTATAGTCTGCGTTTTCTCTTTTTACTTTTCTCTTGGTCTCGTACTTTTACTTTTGACTTCTTCCCTAAGGTCTTAGTTCGTGTTCTTATCCTCAAAAGGTGAATTATCTATACTTTATATTCTCCTAATGTTCAATGGCTTAGATTCTAAAAACACTTTCACATTTAGCCCTCCCCCTTGTTAGAGGCTAAGCCATTTATGGCGAAGCACTTATTGGCAGTACTTAACAAACAAAAGCTCTCTCGCCAATCTCTTGGCTATAGACAATGAGAGAGATATAATAAAAAGAAAATAAAAAGATGTGAGTAAAACCCCCGCTAATCGGTAGGAAAAACCTCACACTCCTAGACACACCCACACACACATTGACAATTCCATCATCATCTTTCTCCTTGTCAACACAAAGAAAGAGGTTACCACAATCATTATGTCTTCGTTAACGCTCCAAAGACTAGTAGGGCCATGGGATACATCACTCTTGATAGCAGTAAGCATGTCAACATATAAATGAATCTTTCGAGCGAGCGCACCTTTTGCACAAATACTTTCAAAGCTTCAAGACTTGTCGGAATTGTCATCTTTGTAATTATGTTAATCTTTGAATCATCCACATGAAATCCTTTTTGGCACAACATATTGTCCACACTACCTTGTTTTGTATAAACAACCATTTTATCGACAATCTCATCTCGAGAAGGAAGTGAAAATTCATCTCGTTTGGTCGAATCATTCAAGGCTTTGAAATTGATCTCATTCTTCTTTGGAACCAAAACTATAGGTGACACACACCTCAAATCTTCCATCTTATAATTGGAACTTTCTTGTAACCATGCGTTGAACTCTTGCATAAATTCTTCCTTTTGTTCAACACTCAATTGCCGAAGCTTTGGGGAAATTGATACACTTTCCTTCAAGTTGATGTGGTATTTGTTGCAAGCTTCTCCTCTTATTCCAAAACACTTGATGAACACATCCTCCACTATGCTTGTGCAATGCACCACTCCACTATCTACTACAACCACCCTTGTTGAAGATGACCTACTAATAGGAATTCCTACTTTGTTTACCACAAATTCAGAAATCAAGCTTACTCTAGCACCACTATCAACCAACGCATCTTTGATGTGAAACCCTTTGATGGAGACGGGGATGGTGGGTCGTATGTCCTTTCGATCTTCTACTCGCACGATTCCCACATAATGCACAGTCTTCCGACTTTGGCGAATACTTGCAAGTCGCCCCCACTCCTTTCGTAATGTGGGAGATAATTGGAGAAGTTGCGGCCATGTTATCCTTGGTCCACTCGATATCAATTCATGCTTCCGATTGAAAGATTCTACACCTTCTCCCATAGGAATATCCTCCATCTTTATCTTCCTTCTAGAGTGTCTCCTTCTCAATTTGTCCTCTTTCTCATTCTCCTTAGACTTCTTCTTTTGTCTTGAGTCACTAGATTCTCCTTCAACTTCTTTCTCCTTTTGCGAGGCTCTTGTCCTTTTCACAAGAGCTACTTCACAAGCACTATCACTATCATCAATAAAATTAAGAAGATTCACATTATGAGGAATTGTAGGAACCTGAGTCATTGGAAGTGTTATGGATTCGCCTCCTTCGACTCCATTGTTAATAGGTCGTTGTCCATTCCGTTGCACTTCATACATGTCTCTTTCCATACCTCTTTGTTGTCGATGAGGACATCTTGTTGAGTGTCCCTCCTCTTGACAAGAATAACAAATTACACCTTGATGCCCTCTAGAGCCACCACCATCGGGAATAGTGTTGCGAATTGCTTGGGATTGTTGCAAGTGGGCCATCACTTCATCAAAGCGCCGATTCACCAACGCCATTGTATCTTGTTCACTCTTCACTTGTTCCACTTCTTGAGATATACTTGTTGGGTTTATTGTTGTGGTGGTATACACATTTGGAAACACTTGTCCACCATGCACAATTGAAGATAAGGCTTGAAAGTTGGCACGAGGCATCAAATTTGCACCCAAAGCCGTCATTTGGGGATCCCCCATGGAACTCATCATCTTCACTTGTCGATCATAATCTTGACAAACTTGGAGAAGAGCTTGAAAAGTCGTTGGATCCTTCAAGCTTGCCTCCAAACGGAAATGCATATCAAGGCCCACCTTAAATTGTTCTATCTTAAACCACTCGTCTTCGGTGCCACCACGAAGACGAATCCACGTCGTCCACAATTCTTGGAAATTTCGTTCATACTCTAAAAAACCAAAAGGTGATTCCATCTTTAGTTGAAAAAGCTCCTCCCTTACCTCAGTTGCACTTTTCCATTGAATATATCTTGTACGAAATTGATGCACCAATAATTGATATTCTCCTTGTTCATTTTGCGGAAAAGAGTCATACCAATCTCGAGCACGACCATAGAATGTAGCTACCAACAAGGGCAACTTTTCGTTGTCGGTGATGCGTCCAATAGATATGGCATGATGCTCAAAGCATGCCAAAAAGGCACCAGCATCTTGTGTTCTTTCACCCGAAAATGCAAATTGCATAGCTAAGTTAATGTAATATAGTAACACAATTAAATGATAACTTCTCTTCCTATACAGAAAGGATCGGCCCTCCCTGGAGCGCCAAAATGATAGGGTGTATAAGATAATAGATAGTTATACACTATATGAGGGCTTGACCAAACCGATTAGATGGAGTTGAAAATCATATTATATTATATAGCTCTAGGTAATTATGATTGGAGAGTATAACTCAAGAAACTAAGAAAAAAGATAGAGAAAGCGAGCAAGAAATAAGAATGTTCTGATATTCCAACATCCAGAGAATACAAAGGAGACAAACTCCACATTGAACTAAAACCAAAGACCTTCCTCTTCTAAGACACTTCCTCTTCCACAAAGACACTTCTTCCTAACACTCCTCATCCACTCTTTGGCCTTCACTCTTAGCCCCCTTCTCACTCATATTACTTCTTCTTTTATAACCTTCCTCTTCTTATCCACGTTCATGCTATTTTTAGAAGCTTTTTATCTCCCTATTTTTAGCTATGACACATCAACCTTCTAATCGTCATATCTCCCTCATCCGAAATCCAAATTAAGCGATTTAAAAAGCTATAGAAAGCTCTTTTTACAAGATTTCTAATCCATATTTAAACGTGATATTTGGATAAACAACAAGGGAGTTATGACCATTCTATTTTTACTGTTTTTTATAGTCTGCGTTTTCTCTTTTTACTTTTCTCTTGGTCTCGTACTTTTACTTTTGACTTCTTCCCTAAGGTCTTAGTTCGTGTTCTTATCCTCAAAAGGTGAATTATCTATACTTTATATTCTCCTAATGTTCAATGGCTTAGATTCTAAAAACACTTTCACACCGTGTGCCGCTCTCGTCCTCCTGATTGATCACCCATCCTATCCCGGTCGGGCTCGTATCTATGGTTACGTAGATTGGGACCTCCTTGCTGTAAACCGCTTTCCGGAGAGCCAGTGCCGCAGTAAGCACCTCCTTCAGTCTCCGGATCAACTGTGTATGCTCCTTGCACCATTCGAATTTGCGCCCCTTTTTTAGCAGACCGTAGAGTGGCTCCGTGACGTGTGCGTATTGCGGAATCCAGATGTGATAGAACGTGCACGCCCCCAGGAACCTTCGGACCTCCGTAACCGACCCGCAATCGTCCTTCATCGCAGAGATGGCCTCCACCTTCGTGGGAGACGGTTTCCGGCTATAGGGCCCGCACAGGTGTCCGATGACCATGATTTCCGACTATCCGAAAGCCGACTTCTCCCTAGAGAAGGTGAGTCGTGCGCCTTCGAGCTTCTATAGCACCTTCTCTCAATCTCCGATGTGGTCCGAGACGAATCTCCAACACCCGTCCGGTCCGACCGTCTCGTCCTTATCCTCCACCGGACATCCCTTGATCGGAATGTCATCCAAAAAAGGCATGGTGATGCCCGGAATGCAGTCCCTTAGCACCTTATTCATTGCATTCAGCATGTGCGCTACCGAGTTTGTCCCTCCTTGCGGAAGGTTACACATCCGCACTAGGTTGAGAGGAGTCCGCATTGTCGTAATATCCCTGCTTTCTTCAGCTAGTTGGAACCGGTCGTACCCCGAGTACAGATCTCTGACCGAATAAATTGACCTTCCGGCGAAGGCCTCCGCGAACTCGTCAATGGTCAGCCCGATCCCCGCGTTCCAAATGGTCACTTTGTTGACAAGTTGCAGGTCCTCAATAAAGCGCAACGTGCCATTCTTCTTAGGCACGGTAAACCACCGATTCGAGTATGGGGCACTCGACGGTTTGAGGATGCCCATCTCCACCTTTTGCTTCAGCAGCTCCGAAGTGACCCCTTTCATCCGTAACCCATTGCCCTCCAGTAAGGGTGCCGCGACTGGCCTCACCTTCTTGTCCACAGTCTTGTACCTTGTGTCCACGCAGGCCGTCCGATCCGACCTGACCCTTTCCCTGAAGTCGGCAATGACTTCGTACATTCCCACTGAGTTAACCGGAATCATCCGGACTTCACCGAGGCCTTCTTCGATCACCTTTCCGATTTCCCCGAGGGTGTCGTCGAAAGAGACCGCCTCCACGGCGCCACTAATTTCCTCATCGTGGTCGAGGACTCCGCATGTCCTGAGTCGTTCCTCTACCCGCTTCTTCTCCCGGCCAATGATGCCGGCTTGGCTTTTGAACCGTTGTCAAGCACATTGGTCTCCATGCACGCCACCGTGATGTATGGTTTGCCAAGAATCACCGGGTGTGAGGATGTCTCCTGCACGAAGAAGTGTTGGTCAATCTCGACATCCCCAATCTTCACGCTTACATTCGGGCACGCCCCGTGCAGTTCCTCTGTAGCGCATGTCGCCGCACGTATTTTCCAGCCGTGCTTGGTGGTTATGGGCCACTTCCCCTTCTTGTAGAAGTCCATGGACATCAGGTTGATCTCTGAGCCGTCGTCTATCAACGCCACCACCAGCTCCTGGACTTCGTCGATCCGAATAGGGGTTGTTGACCGGTCAGAAGAGTAAGGACAAGTGGGAAGGCGGAGTCGGATCGGATAATAGGAAGTAAATAATAGTAGAATTATTATTCGGAGGGACGGATCCGGTACAGTTGTACCAATCCGGATCCGGATCGATTCGGATGCCGGTTGCCTAAGCGCACCGATTGTAACCTTGCCGGATGCCTATAAAAGGATCCGATGATTTGTAAAGGTTTTGACGGAAGTAATGTTGAAAACAGTGCTCGGCCACAACCGAGGAATGGGATCAACTCACAGAAAACAGGAAATACAAAATGCACAAAACAATAGAGAGAAAGGTACACTGGATGTTTTACGTGGAAAACCCTAAATGGGAAAAACCACGGGAGTCCTCAAACTCCAACTATCACTATGAACAGGGATGTACACTGGTGAAGCTACAAGGCAACAACCTTGAGCTCACTGTCTTCGCCACAGGCGGCAGCAATACACAGAGGCAACGACCTCTTCGTCTCTCTCTCTCTCTCTCTCTCTCGGCTGCTCTCACTTCGCATGAAAATTAAGCAACAACAAAAACTGTTTGCCCTAAGTCATATTTATACATATATGACTTTCGGGCTATTTACAAGTATAGCCTCAAGGGCCCTTGGCAAACATATTCACAAATATGTCTCCGCATCCGGATCTCTATCCGGGTACATACGTCATCCGGCTCCGTAACCGGGGTCTTCAGCATCCGGCTCCGTAACCGGGGTCTTCATCATCCGGATCCGCAGCCGGGTACTCTTCATCCGGCTTCATGCCGGGTACTCTTCATCATATGGTTCCGTAACAGCCTCCGGGCTTGCCGTCATTCATCTCCGGACATCCCATCCGGAGGGACCGAAATCCCAACAAACTCCCCCTTCACTTCGGCATGGGATGTCTCTCCAACCCGATCCTCTTCCGGCATGCTTCCAGCTTGTCGGGTGTGAGCACCTTGGTTAGCATATCCGACCCGTTCTCGTCCGTGTGGATCTTCGTCAGCACGAACTCCTTGTCTTCTATCCTTTCCCGGATCCAGTGGTATCTACGCTGGATGTGTTTCGTCCGGGAATGGTAGGCCGCGTTCTTTGCAAGGTGGATGGCACTCTGACTATCGCAGTAGAGTCGGTACTCCTCCTGCCGGATCCCGAGCTCTCTAATGAAGTCCTTCATCCATATTATTTCCTTGCCGGCTTCAACAGCTGCCATGTACTCCGCCTCCGTGGTTGACAACGCAACCGTCTTCTGCAGCCTCGACTGCCACGAAACGGCTCCCCCTGCATAGGTCATCACATACCCTGATGTGGACCGGCTGGTATCTGCATCAGCCGACATATCCGAATCGGTGAAGCCGTCGAGTTCGGGCTTACCGGAGCCGAATCGGAGGCACACGTTTGACGTGCCCTTCAGGTATCGGAGTATCCACTTGACCGCGTTCCAATGCTCTTTGCCGGGATTGCTCATGTACCGGCTCACCACTCCGACTGCGTATCCAATGTCTGGTCTTGTACACACCATTGCGTACATCAAGCTTCCGACAGCAGAGGCATATGGTACTTTCATCATGTCCTCCTTCTCAGCCTTTGTCTTGGGGCTTTGCTTGCTGGACAACTTGCAGTTTGCCGGGAGGGTTGACCCGACCGGTCTTGCTTCCGACATGTTGAACCGTTGAAGCACCTTTGTCACGTACTTCTCCTGTGACAGCCACAACTGCTTCTTCTTCCGGTCTCGGATGATGTGCATCCCTAGTATTTGCCTCGCCGGACCCAGGTCCTTCATTGAGAAGGTTCGGTGAAGCGCTTTCTTCAGCGCCCGTATCTTGACCTGGTCCCGTCCTACGATCAACATGTCGTCCACGTACAGGAGGAGTATTAGAGAGTCTCCTCCTTCGAACTTCTTCACAAACACACAGTGATCAGACTGCGTTTTGTGGTACCCTTCGTCGGTCATGAAGGAGTCGAACTTCCGGTACCATTGCCGGGGAGCCTGCTTCAGTCCGTAAAGGCTCTTCTTCAACCGGCATACCAGGTGCTCCTTCCCTTTCTTCTCGAATCCTTCCGGTTGCTGCATGTAGATCTCTTCTTCGAGGTCACCGTGAAGGAATGCCGTCTTCACGTCCATCTGTTCTACCTCGAGGTCCATGCTTGCCGCTATGCTCAGCACTGTCCGGATGGAGGTCATCTTCACTACCGGGGCAAATATCTCGTCGAAGTCGACGCCCTTCTTCTGCTGAAACCCCTTCACCACGATCCTGGCTTTGTATCTCGGGGGGTTTCCGGCATCTCCCGGTTTCAGCTTGAACACCCACTTGTTTCGAAGTGCCCGCTTTCCTTTCGGCAACTCCACAAGTTCATATGTGTGGTTCTCATGCAGGGAATCCATCTCGTCCTGCATGGCACTCAACCACCTGCGGCTCTGGGTGTCATGCTTTGCTTCTTCAAAGCTCTCCGGCTCCCCTTCGTCGGTCAGCAGCACGTGCTCTGGTTCCGGAAATCTCTGGGGGGCCCTTCTCTCTCTTAGAGGATATCTCCGTTCCGGAGCTTCGGTAACCGGTTCTTCCGATTCTTCTTCATCCGAATCCATTTCGGGATCGGGGCCGGTTCCGGTATCATTTTCATCTTCTTCGGCCGGTTCTGTTTCTTCACCGTCTTCGGCCGGATCCTCGAGTGCTAACCGGTCTCTTGCCGGTCGGGACTGCTCCTCGTAGAGTTTATCCTCACCGGTCGACTTGGAGCTCTTCATCTTCTTCTCCGACTCCCAGTCGGCGAGTGTCTTGTCCTCCATGAAGATGATGTCTCGACTCCTGAATATCTTCTTGTCGACCGGGTCCCATACTCGGTAGCCGAACTCGTCGTCGCCGTAACCGAGGAATATGCATAGCCGGGTCTTTGGATCTAGCTTTCCTCTCCGGTCCTTTGCCACATGCACGTATGCGAGACACCCGAACACCTTCAGATGCCGGTAGGACACTTCCTTACCGGTCCACACTTTCTGCGGCGTGTCTCCGTCCAAAGGTACTGAAGGTGATCTGTTTATCACGTATGTCGCCGTCGACATTGCCTCACCCCAAAACCCCTTGGGTAATTTCGCATGCGCCAGCATACTCCGGACCCTCTCCATTATGGTCCGGTTCATCCTCTCGGCCAGCCCGTTCAGTTCCGGCGTCTTTGGCACAGTAAACTCGAGCCGGATTCCCTTCGAGCGACAGTACTCCTGGAACTGTCCCCGGTATTCCCCTCCGTTATCCGCTCGTATCGCTTTGAGCTTCTTGCCGGATTCTCTTTCCACTCTCGCGTGGAGTTCTTTGAAGACAGACAACACTTGGTCCTTTGTCTTCAACGGTGCCGTCCACAGCTTCCGGCTGTGATCATCAATGAAAGTCACGAAGTACTGGGCTCCGCCATGTGACTTCGTTTCTACCTGACACACATCAGTGTGCACCAACTCCAATGGTGCGCTACGTCTCGTCGGTGGCCTTGAGTGGAAGGAGGTTCGGTTCTGTTTACCGGCCAGGCAATCGGTGCACTTCTCCAGGTGCACATGCTTCACTGGAATAAGGTTGTCTTCTGCAAGCCTCTTCATCCCCTTCTCACTCATGTGGCACAGTCTCTTGTGCCATAGCTCACCGGCAGTGTCGGCTGCCACATTCAGCTCTTCCGGACATAACCGGGCATTCATCAGGTACAGTGTGTTGACTTTTCGGGCCCGAGCCACTATCAGGCTCCCCTTGCTGAACTTCATTACGCCGTTCCGGATGCTACCTGTGTAGCCTTCATCATCTAGCCTCCCGGCCGAAATCAGGTTCAATCGAACCTCCGGAACGTGTGTGATATCCTTCAACAGCATTTTGCATCCGGTCGAGGTTGTCAACCACACGTCTCCTATGCCGGCGATCCGGCACGTACCTTCATTTCCCATCCGAACACAGCCATGCTCACCGGCTGTGTAGGATGAGAAGTATCTTCTTTCCGGGGTCAGGTGGAACGACGCTCCGGAATCGACCACCCAGGTCGTCTCATCGCCTTCTTCGGTGATGAGCATGATTTCTTCCTCACTTGCCGCGAGTGCCGTCGTTCCTTTCCTGTCCTGCCCTCGCCGATCTGAACCTCTCCGGTCTGTGGCTCCCCGGTATGCACCGTTTCTCTCCGGTGACTTCTTCGAATCGGTGTCGTCGGCTCCGTTGTCTTTTCGGTAATGCCGACAATTCTTTCGGAAGTGCCTCGGCTTCCCACAGTGGAAGCATGTGGGTCTTCCTCTTGACTGCGACCGGGTCCCCGACTTCTCCCGTCTTTGCGGACTCCGGTTCCATTGTCTTCCCCGTTCCGATTCGGTAAGCAACGCCTTCGAGTCGGAGACCGGTTCTTTATCTCTCCGACGCGCTTCTTCGTTCAAAATACTTGTCTTTACCGTTTGTAGGGACAAGTTATCTTCGGTGCAGGAGGTGCTGAGAGTCACCACCAGGTTCTCCCAGCTTTCCGGCAATGTACACATCAGGATGATGGCTTGCATTGCATCCTCCAACGGGAACTTGATCGCCGCAAGCTGGTTCACGAATCCCATGAACGTGCTCACGTGTTCCACCATATTCTCGTCGTCCCGGTACTTGAGGTTCACTATTTTCCTCATCAGGGAGGTCCGGTTCAACGCATTCTTCCTCTCGTAGAGGCCCGACAGCTTCTTCCACATCTCATATGCGTTGGTGTCGTTCGCCACATGTTGTAGGACGCTTACATCGACATATTGCCGAATCGTCACTACGGCTTTCCGGTTCAGGAGCTTCCACTCCGACTCTATTACTCCCTTGGGTATCTCGGCATTGTCGATCGGTTCGTACAGGTCTCGGACGATGAGAAGGTCTTCCATCTTTATCTTCCAGTCGGCGTAGTTCTGTGAGTTCAACACCATCATGCCCGGAGGCCCACTACCGCCGCCTTCCATTTTCTGTGTTACCGTCGCTCTGATACCAGTTTGTTGAAAACAGTGCCGGATGCCTATAAAAGGATGCCTATAAAAGGATCCGATGATTTGTAAAGGTTTTGACGGAAGTAATGTTGAAAACAGTGCTCGGCCACAACCGAGGAATGGGATCAACTCACAGAAAACAGGAAATACAAAATGCACAAAACAATAGAGAGAAAGGTACACTGGATGTTTTACGTGGAAAACCCTAAATGGGAAAAACCACGGGAGTCCTCAAACTCCAACTATCACTATGAACAGGGATGTACACTGGTGAAGCTACAAGGCAACAACCTTGAGCTCACTGTCTTCGCCACAGGCGGCGGCAATACACAGAGGCAACGACCTCTTCGTCTCTCTCTCTCTCTCTCTCTCTCGGCTGCTCTCACTTCGCATGAAAATTAAGCAACAACAAAAACTGTTTGCCCTAAGTCATATTTATACATATATGACTTTCGGGCTATTTACAAGTATAGCCTCAAGGGCCCTTGGCAAACATATTCACAAATATGTCTCCGCATCCGGATCTCTATCCGGGTACATACGTCATCCGGCTCCGTAACCGGGGTCTTCAGCATCCGGCTCCGTAACCGGGGTCTTCATCATCCGGATCCGCAGCCGGGTACTCTTCATCCGGCTTCATGCCGGGTACTCTTCATCATATGGTTCCGTAACAGCCTCCGGGCTTGCCGTCATTCATCTCCGGACATCCCATCCGGAGGGACCGAAATCCCAACAAGTAATACAAAAGTAATTATTGTGTGTTTATCTATATCTTCGTATTGTTTACCGTCTGTGCTTAATTGTAATCATCTTACGCGTGTAACCTAGCATCCAATCCTTACCACCCCTTTGGAGAAGTGTCGGATAGACACCTGTGTTGAGGCTAGTCCGGCCAGGCAGACAACACTATTTTGGCGACCACGATTCTTGCAAAGTGCAGAGGACAACCGGGGGATGGATGTCTAGACCAAACGACGACCACATCACCGAACGAGGGAGACGATACACCGAACGAGAGCAACGACGGGAAGCCCTGCAGCAAGCCGTCGACGAGATCCGGCGAGATCGGTCATTTTCCAGAACTCTTCGGAGAGTCGCAGAAGAAGCACTGCAGTTCCGGGTTCTGCAAGTCCCCGACGAAGGCAGTAGCATAACAAGCCTACAAGAGGCGGAAACGATACTACAGACGCTCGCCGGGGGCGACGGGGACTCGGAAGCATTCGCAACACTTGAGGCGGAGTCGGAAAGCGACGGAAGCGTTGCGTCCCGGTATAAAAGCAGCCACGACACACCAAACGACCCGGGGGAAGAGGGGTCGGAAGACTCAGTAACACTGGAGCCAGAGGAAGAAATAACCTTGGAGTTCGGTGACCGGCAATCGCCGAGGGAGGCTGACGGGATACCGACAACACCCACGAAGGAACCAAAGGACCGGACACCGGCAACACCCGCGGAGGAACTAAAGGAGCGGATACCGGCACCAACCGCGGAGGAACCAAAGGTTCTCACACCGACGCCAATAGCGAACAGAGAGCGGAGAAAGCAGGAGAGTCAGTTGGATAACACGATGCCGTACCCATACCCAAAGTACCGGGATGAGCCCGACGCGGAGGCACACGTGTACGCATTCCTCCAAACATGGGAAGCCAACCATGTCTCCCAAAGACTGACGGAGCCCGAAGCCGAACGATCCAAAGTCGCCGAATTCGGCATGACCTCAGAAGGACTGGCGGCCCGATGGCACGCAAAGCACTTACCGGGCAGCTTTGCCACATTCGATGCCTTGAAGGCCAAATTCCTCAGGCTTTTTCACAGACAAGTTGAGCAAAGGGAATTGGTCGGGCAGTTCTACACCACCCGGCAGGAAGAGAACGAGACTGTGCCACAATTCATCATTCGGTTTCAGACCCTGCACAGCCAACTGACGAGAGCACCACCCGAAGACGAAGCCAAAGCAGTCTTTTTGGCCGCGCCGAAAGAGCCACTTCGAACAATGTGCGGAGTCCTTGATTTCCACACCAGCACAATGGACCAAGTTATTGATCGGGTCTTAGAAATGGACAAGACTAGCTCCTTCTTGTCGATGGGGATGTTACACCGGGCACCCCGAAGGAGGAAGACCTGAGGTTCCGACAGGCCTTACAATGCACAACATGCCTAAATTCGGGCCACTCAACAGTAGACTGCACCCTGCGGACACAATGTATGATCTGCAACTCTCGAGCCCATACAACGGACCGATGCGAATATAACCTGTTAAATCGGCAGGCAGCACCGGTTCGACACATAGAACCGCGCAATCAGAACCCGGATGAAGATCGATTCCGGAGAGACGACCGCTACCAACGCAAACACGGTAACAGATACGCTGATAGAAGACGCGATAACTATGACCGAGAGGAGAAACGCAGAGATAGCTACCCCCGGGACCGGTACGACCGAGACGAATCCCCAGAATACGAACGACGCAGAGAAGAGAGGCGACAAGGGAACCGAAATTTCCGACAGAATAAGAAGCGTGGATTTTTCCGAAGAGAGGAACGTCGGGAGGCAGCAAGGAATGACAACCCGGTATCAGTATCGGATAACCGGAAAACCGAAGACGACCGCCGAAGCATACCCACCCTCCAAACCGGGGACAAAGGAGAAACGAGCAACAGTCACAAGGTGTACTGTTATTACTGCCGTAAGGAAGGCCATTATAGTAACCAATGCCCAAGAAAAACCAATGACAAGCAGCCGGCAGTCAACATGGTTACAACCGAAATAACAGAAGTACAGCAGGTCACAACCCGGTCAAAGGGAAAGACCGCCGAGTGGGAAGCCCAGGAGGCAATCAGAAAACAAGCGGCGCAATGGATCAAGGAGGCCAATGAACAGAATGCGGCAGAAGTAAGAGACCAAAATATGCCAAAAGACGAAGAAATCATATAGCCAGGAGAAAACCTGACGTGGCAAGCGCTACAGGACTGTCAAATCGTGCTGCCGTTAGCACGGCTACTACAGTTGGTGCCACGGTTTACGACAGACTTACAGGCATCCGTGAGCAAACCGAAGCCGACGCCAGCACCGACATTCTTCTCCAACCCGGAGGAAGGACCAGCGGTGGTCGATACAAGTAGCCCGGCGATCACGGCAATCGTGAAAGGAAAGGAAATTGCTGGAACGATTATTGACGGAGGCTCTGGGGTAAATGTCATCAGCCGACAGACATGCGATAACCTGGGCATCCGGGAATGGGAACCATGCCCCTTCTGGTTACGCATGGCGGATACCAGCTCAGTCCGACTGACCGGGCTTATCCGGGATTTGGAAGTAATGATCGGAGGCCACGTATTCCGGATATCGGCCGTGGTGCTGCAGCTGAATGTACAAGGCGCATACCCCCTACTGCTAGGACGACCATGGCTGCGAACGGCGCATATCAAGCAGAACTGGCAAAAGAACATGATCACATTCCGGTGAGGGAAAACAAAGGTACGAGTAACGATGCAACCACGGGTGATCGCCAGTAAGGAAGCAACTCCATTGTATGTAGAAAGCATCAACATGTTGGAGGGATTACCGGACGAGAAAGTCGAGCGGTACCTCGAGGAACACCCACGAATCGTCCCACTATTTGAGGTGGATATCACGGCGGCAGTAGAACCGTACATTACGACGCCGGACGAACCGGACCAAGCGGCGATCCGGGAACTGCGACAAGCGCAGGAATCCCTAGAGAGGGAAATGACGATATCCCAGAGGGTAAAAGCATCCCAACTAGAGGAGGTGGACCTCGGCACAACAAACAAGCCCCGACCGGTAAATGTCGCAAAGGAATTGCCGAAGGAAGAAAAGAAGGCAATGATAGCATTATTAACAGACTTCAAGGATGTGTTCGCGTGGTCGTACGAAGACATGCGAGGGCTGGACCCCCAGCTCTATCAGCACCAAATTCACCTAAGTACGGACGCGAAACCGATCGCTCAACGCAGGTACCGGATGAATCCGAATTATGCGGCAAAGGTGAAGGAGGAGATTGATAAGCTCCTCCGGGTCGGATTTATCCGACCCGTCAAGCAGGCAACCTGGCTGAATCCGATAGTGGTGGTCCCGAAAAAGAACGGCAAAATCCGGGTATGCGTGGACTACCAAAAACTAAATGCCGCAACAGGGACCGATGCGTTTCCACTACCATTTACGGACGGGGTGTTAGATGCGGTAGCCGGCCACGAAGTTTACAACTTCCTGGATGGATTTAGCGGCTACAACCAAATACGAATGAACCCGGCCGACCAGGAGAAGACAACGTTCATTACGGAATGGGGAGTGTTCGTCGCGGTCGTGATGATGTTCGGACTAAAGACGGCTCCAGCGACCTTTCAAAGGATAATAATGGAAATTTTCGGCGAATATATCCGTGGTTTTATGCAGGTCTTCCTTGACGATTTCGTGGTCTACAGCCGGCACGGAGAGCATCGCGATCACCTCCGGCTGTGCTTGGAGAAGTGCCGCGAGTACCGGTTGAGTCTGAACCCGGCCAAGTGCGTCTTTGGAGTGGCAAGCGGCAACTTACTAGGGCACGTGGTGAGTAAGGAAGGAATCGCAGTAGATCCGGATAAAATCAAGGCGATTCTCGAGGCACCAGCACCAAATAACGCAAAGGCTTTAAGCCGGTTCCTGGGCCAAATAAGGTGGCATAGCCGGATGATACGACACCTTGCAGACTTCGCTACACCATTACATACCGCCGTACACAGGGTACCCTTCCTATGGGCGGAGACGGAGGAGGAAGCCTACCAAGCGTTGAAGGTTATGCTGTCGCAAGCTCCGGTGGTGCAACCGCCGGATTGGAGTAAAAGCTTTCACGTCTTCGTCGACGCGTCGGACGTAGCAATCGGCAACGTTCTGATGCAACTCACGGAGCCGAAATGGTACCGACCGGTGTACTACGCAAGCCGGAAACTCTCCAAAGCCGAACGGAACTACTCCACGACGGAACGCGAGGCATTGGGAATGGTGTATAGTGTCACAAAGTACAGGCACTATCTGCTCGGAAGGAAGTTTTCCTTCCATGTCGACCATTCGGCACTACTCTACCTAGTCTCGAAGGCATCCCTGACGAGAAAAATTGCACGATGGACACTGCTGTTACAGGAATTTGAATTCGACATTTTCCACCAACCCGGGGCGCAGCATGCGGTAGCGGACTACCTAAGCAGACTCGAATCCGGAGAAGCAGGGAACGACGTCCAGGATGAGTTCCCCGACGCCGAGTTGTTCCGGATCACGACGGAACCGGCAACGGATGCAACGGTAGCCGATGAAGACACGTGGCTAACTGAGATGCATCAGTTCCTGAGCACCGGAGTACCCCCGGAGAACATGGACCGCGATGAAAGGAAAAGGGTAGCAGTAAGAAGCAGACATTTCTGCTTGGTTGGAGACACCCTCTATCACAAGGGGGCAGATGGCATCTGGAGACGAGCAGTGCGGAGCGATGAGAAGGATTTAATCCTCAGGGAAGCCCACTGTGGAATTGCCGGCGGGCATTATGCCGGCGACACAACCGCTCGGAAAATATGGCAGAGCGGACTGTGGTGGCCCACCACCCTAAAAGATGTCGTGAAGTATAGCAGAGAATGCGATTTGTGTCAACGACTGGGCCAACCCACGGAGCAGGCCCGGATGCCACACCACCCAGTCTTGCCATTGGAACCGTTTCAAAAGTGGGGTTTGGACTTTGTCGGTTCCTTCAAGCCACCGGCAATGCGAACCGGAAATTGGTATGTCATAGTGGCGACCGACTATTGCACCAAATGGGTAGAAGCAAAGGCCTTACGGGACAACACGGCCGCGTCCACGGCAAAGTTCCTGTACGAGTGCATATGGTGCCGGTATGGATGCCCAATCGAGCTTATAAGTGACCAAGGAGGACATTTTCTCGGGCAGGTAGTAGAAAGCCTGACGTCATTTTACGCGGTGGTACATAAAAGGAGTACTCCCTACTACCCTCAAGCCAATGGACTAGCGGAATCAACGAACAAAACTCTGCAGAACATCCTACGAAAAATCGTCAACGAGAACCGGACCGACTGGGATACGAAATTGCAAAGCGCGCTATGGGCGTACCGAACAACGTACAAAACCAGCATCCAGACAACCCCGTTCCGACTAGCATTCGGTTTAGAAGCGGTCATGCCAGTAGAGTTCCAAATCCCCACCTTATGGATCCAGGTAAAGGAGCGCTTAAGTGAGAAGGAGTCCGAACGAATCCGGTTGGCGACGTTGTTGGAATTAGAAGAAAACCGAATAGCCAGCTTACTACAACTCGAACTGGAGCAAAGGAGGAGAAAAGCTTTCGTGGACCGACACCGGCGTGGCAACGAAAAGGAGTTCGAAGTCGGGAAACCGGTGCTACTATTCCAGACATGGATGGGGAACATGCCGGGAAAGTTGCGGTTTCGGTGGACCGGACCGTTCTGGATCACCAAGGAGTACAATGGGTCGTATCAGCTCGGCACGTTGTCTGGAGATGTCATCGGTAAGTGGGCAAATGGGTTTCGGCTAAAGCCGTATAAGGGAAATATGCCAGCCAACCCGTTCAAGCAAAACCCGGAAATCCGGCAAGATGAGGAACCGACACCGACAGACGTTGCTGAAGATATCCGGACCGAGGGAGAACCGACACCGACAGACGTTGCTGCAGATATCCGGACCGAGGAAGAACCGACACCGATACTGACAAAGATTATCCCGGAAAACCGACAGAAGGATCCGGTATCAGCGCGAACGGACCCGAACAAATCGGGGGGGACCAGAAAATGACGTGGTCCAAACAAAGAAAAAAAAAAAGACGTGGGCCAAATCGGCGCGAATCATAGTAGTGATGGGGAGATCACAAGAGGTGGGAGTGCCACCATGCAACGAAGAGGCGCCATGCAGTAAAGAAGGACGTGCGCGTACTTGCTATTTAAAGCATGGAATGTGGGCACTCACACGCGGCAAGCAAGAAAGGACATACTAATTATGGCGGGAGATGAACATGCGCGGGAAACGAAAAAGGGCGGCTCGAGGCAAAAGCCACTATATAAGACACAGGCTTGCAAAGGACTTACTTTTTACGAATTTTCCTACACACAGTCGCAGAAGCACAGAAGAGCGATCCGACGCACAACGCACACACAGCCCGATCCCGAACAACAGACAGCAGAAGAAGAATTCGAACCAATGGCACTGTCGGAGGAGGCACGCCAATGGATGAGGGAGAACGGGTTAAAAGGATTGATGCGGATCGCCGACGCTCCACCACATGCAGAACCAGAGCAGGCGGCAGCATCGATTGATTTATCAGAAATCACAGAAGGAGCGGTGCAGGCGCTCACGGGGATAAAAGCAGGAGGACTTCAAACAATCGAAAACCCTTCAAGTGAAATCCTGTTCGAATATTTCGGTGAGTATTCTATCAGCAGCAAGGCGTACTGAACACAGGGCGGAGAGAACCTGCTGTTCGGAGAAGTGGCCCGCGCCATGATGGAATATGGATTCGTGAATCCTCGTCCCCCGGCCATAGCCAGGTACCGGGCAGCGTTCTTAATTGCAGCGTACGAAGGATTACAAGTGGACTGGCCTCATTTCATAACCGAAGGATTGAAGGAGGCCATCAAGAACCTTGTGGAAGGAAAAAAGCCATGGATCGGGATAGCACAATGGCTAACGGTGTTAGTCCCACCGGTGCTCCCCATCAAACAAAAGAAAAGAGGTCGGCAGGAGACGACGCCGAAAAAGGTCACAAAGCGCCGACATATCCTGGAGAAACACACCCCCGGATGGACCCAGGAAGAAGCAGAACAGCGGGGGGAAGGACCATCCCGACAGCAACAGGAACCGGCAACAAAGGCAAAACCGGTAGGAAAAGGCAAAGGGAAATCGACCGAGGAGGAACCGGTAGCGCTCAAACCAATCAATATAACGCTGCGACGGTCGGAACCGGAACCAGAGGTCTTTATACAAAAGGTCCGTCTGGTAGCCGCACCGGAGGAGGAAGCTGAAACAGAAGACTCATCCGAACCACTAGTAAGACTCCCAGCAAGACAAGGTCGGGAGAGATGGACGAAAGGACCGGCTCCACCAGTTGACAAAACTCAGCAGAGGGCGCAAGGACCACCTCCAGTAGCCTAGGCGGAAGCAGTACCGGAACCCGTACCGAGGGAAGCAGCACCGACACTGGTTTTGCCGGACATCAGAGAACCGGTCATCCCAGAGAAGAGGAATGAACAAGCGCCGGAGCTAGAGAAAAGGCCGGAAAAACAGCTTGAGTTAAGGAGTAGAAGTGAGCAAGGTTACCCCGACACAGGAAGCACAAAGCCACAATGGCTGAGATGGCTTTCGGAGTAGTTATCGGGAGTAGCGGACCAGTTAGAGGAAGAAGAAACGTGTAGGCAACATCTGACGCATACAACAACCCAAGAGTTGGTCGCGCTCCGAACACAAATCGAGGAATTGCAAGGGGAGTTGTTGCAGGCAAGGGAAGGAATTCAACAAGCACAAGTTGTCACTGAGCCGGTCGGGACAACAAGGAAGCAACCAAAACCGGAACCGGAACCGGTAGCCTCGCAAACCGGCCCTGAGACCGAAAAAATAATAGAAACCTTACGAGAGGAGTTAAAAGCTCAGGAGGCATTAAGGGAAAAAGAAAGGGAGCAGCGGAAAGCGGTGGAGGACGACAGACGGAAAATGGAAGAAGGCCTCCGGAAAGGCCGAGCCACTAATGACCGACTGCAAGAAGAAAAAGAGAAGCTGCAAAAGGAGAAGGACCGACTGCGTCGACATGCCGAGCAGGAGATAGAACGACTGCAGGAAGAACTCCGACAACAGAAGGACCGGGATGACCAGTTAAGAGCTCAGGCAAACCGACGCCTGAAGCAGAAGACGGAGGACTTCGACCGTCTCTACCGAGATCACAAGCAGGCCGAGTCGGACAACAAGAAACGGGCAGCAGACTACGACCGGCAAATAGAGAAGCTGAAAGAACAGCTCAAAGAGACCCGATTAGACCTGGCTAAGACAATGGATGAGGTTAGTGCCAAAAAGGAAGCATTGTCGGCGGAAATAACCCAAGCGATGGAGAGAAGGAAGGAATTAGAGGCGCTAAGGCGGGAAAAGCTGGATCTGACCAAGATCAGGAATGAAGAAAAGGAAAGATTGATCTTCACGATCAACAAACTGCAAAGTACCTATGAAAAGCAGAAAGCGGATTACGAGGCCCAGGCTCAGATAATGGCCGACATTATAAAACGGGCAAGGAAGGAAAAGCAAGAAGCTTATGCGCATGCTAAGGCGGGGGTTGACCGGATCAAGCTCATCATGTCATGTTGGAGTACCCGAGCTCAGGCAAGCATCAACGAAAGTACGGAAAAGCTATGGAAGGAGTGGTCACAACAGGCAGCCAAGCTGCAGACACTCCGAGCTGATGCCGAGAATCGGAGGAAGACCGGTGACAAGTTCTACAAGATAGATGAAGAAAGTATCATCGCCATTCGGGAAGAATTGTCGGAGGATTTCTACGCTTTAGCGGAAGAACATCTCAAAGAAATCTGAGGGTTGGTAGAGAGGTTGGATGATGGGCAGCTCGCAACTCAGTTGGAGTTGGAGAAATACGAGCAGGACCGGTTACGACAGGAAGCCAAGGGAAGAACGACGCCAATCACTATAAGTGAGGGAGAGCGACCGGCTGAAGTTGAACCAACCGATACCGAACAACCTCGACAGGGAATACCCGAAGAAGAACTTCCGTTCGAAGGAAATCAAGAAGAGCAGGAGCAGACTGATGTCGGAGAAGAAGAAGAGCTGAGACCGGAAGACACCAGAGCAGAGGAAGAAGGCGTACCGAGCCGACCAGTCGAGACCAGAGAAAGCGACACTAGTAACAGAACAGAGCCTGGAACGGAGGGAGAACAGGAAGAACCCGGACGGAGCGGTGAGGAAGCACCGGCACCACAGAATCAAGCAGAGCCGGAGCAGCAAATTTTTACGGAACAACCAACCCAACCGGAGGTCGGAGACCAGGCAGGCAAGGAACAGGAATTGGAGGAAGAAGCACCACTTGACACCATCGAGCAGAGTGTGCTCGATATTTTGGAGGAAGAATGAGGCCGGGAGTGGATTCGAAGTGCAAGGCACTTTCCCATGGGCGTGCCATGTGTTGACCGGTCAGAAGAGCAAGGACAAGTGGGAAGGCGGAGTCGGATCGGATAATAGGAAGTAAATAATAGTAGAATTATTATTCGGAGGGACAGATCTGGTACAGTTGTACCGATCCGGATCCGGACCGATTCGGATGCCGGTTGCCTAAGCGCACCGATTGTAACCTTGTCGGATGCCTATAAAAGGATCCGATGATTTGTAAAGGTTTTGACGGAAGTAATACAAAAGTAATTATTGCGTGTTTATCTGTATCTTCGTATTGTTTACCGTCTATGCTTAATTGTAATCATCTTACGCGTGTAACCTAGCATCCAATCCTTACCACCCCTTTGGAGAAGTGTCGGATAGACACCTGTGTTGAGGCTAGTCCGGCCAGGCAGACAACAGGGGTCTCTGTCGTGGCCCTGGTCTAGTGTAACTTCGAATAATGGCTTTCCGCCAACTCGTCCTCTACGGCCGTGTCTTCCAGGTGCGTTGTCCGTACCTCCACAGGCTTCTCCGGTTCCGGCTTCGTCGAGAGCCGCTTCCGCTTCACCAAGTCCACAATAGAATCATGGAACTCCTTCGCGATCCCAAGCACTTCCCACAGCGACAACTCAACCTTGTTGTCGAGAATCTGCTCCTCTAGGACCTTCCTGTTGGGATTTACGGTCCCTCCGGATGGGATGTCCGGATACGAATGACGGCAAGCCCGGTTGCGGTTACGGAACCGGAGGATGAAGGGTACCCGGCATGAAGCCGGATGAAGACCCGGCTACGAGCCGGATGCTGAAGACTCCGGCTACGGAGCCGGATGATGAATACCCCGGCTACGGAGCCGGATGCTGAATGTACCCGGAGGGAGATCCGGATGCGGGGACATATTTGTGAATATGTTTGCCAAGAGCCCTTGAGGCTATATTTGTAAATAGCCCGAAAGTCATATAAGTATAAATATGACTTAGGGCAAACAGTTTATGTTGTTGCTCATTTTCTGTTTTCCACGAAGAGGGAGCGAAGTGAGAGCAGCCGAGCGAGAGTGAGAGAGAGAAAGGGGAAGGAAGAGGTCGACGCCTCTGTGTAATACCGCCGCCTGTGGCGAGGACAGCGAGCTCAAGGTTGTTGCCTTGTAGCCTCACCATTGTACATCTCTGTGTATAGTGATAGTTGGAGTTAGAGGACTCCCGTGGTTTTTTCCCATTTAGGGTTTTCCACGTAAACATCCTGTGTGCTCTTCTCTCTGTTGTTCTTCGTGCATTCTTGTATTTCCCGTTTTCTGCGAATCGATCCTGTTCCTCGGTTGTGGCCGAGCACGGAATTTCAACAAACTGGTATCAGAGCGACGGTAACACAGAAAATGGAAGGCGGCGGCAGCGGGCAGCCGATGATGATGGTGCTGAATGCACAGAATTACGCCGACTGGAAGATCAAGATGGAGGATCTTCTGATTGTTCGGGACCTGTACGAACCGATTGACAGGTCGGAAATACCGAAAGGGGTACTTGAGTCGGAGTGGAAGCTCCTGAACCGGAAAGCCGTAGCGACGATCCGGCAATATGTCGATGTAAGTGTCCTGCAACATGTGGCGAACGATACGAACGCCTATGAGATGTGGAAGAAGCTGTCGGGCCTCTATGAGAGGAAGAATGCGTTGAACCGGACCTCCCTGATGAGGAAGATAGTGAACCTCAAGTACCGGGACGGCGAGAGTATGGTAGAACACGTAAGCACGTTCATGGGATTCGTGAATCAGCTTGCGGCGATCAAGTTCCCGTTGGAGGATGCAATGCAAGCCATCATCCTGATGTGTACATTGCCGGACAGCTGGGAGAACTTGGTGGTGACTCTCAGCACCTCCTGCACCGAAGATAACTTGTCCCTACAAACGGTAAAGACAAGTATTCTGAATGAAGAAGCGCGTCGGAGAGATAAGGAACCGGCCTCCGACCCGAAGATGCTGTTTACCGAATCGGATCGGGGAAGACAGTGGAACCGGAGTCCGCAAAGACGGGAGAAGTCGGGGACCCGGTCGCAGTCAAGAGGAAGGCCAACATGCTTCCACTGTGGGAAGCCGGGGCACTTCCGGAAGAACTGTCGGCATTACCGAAAGGATGACGGAGCTGACGACACCGATTCGAAGAAGTCACCGGAGAGAAACGGTGCATACCGGGGAGCCACGGACCGGAGAGGTCCGGATCGGCGAGGGCAGGACCGGAAAGGAACGACGGCATTCGCGGCAAGTGAAGAAGAGATAATGCTCATTACCGAAGAGACGGAGCTAAACCTTGCCGGTGAAGAGATGACCTGGGTGGTCGATTCCGGAGCGTCGTTCCACCTGACCCCGGAGAAGAAATACTTCTCATCCTACACAGCCGGTGAACATGGCTGTGTCCGGATGGGAAATGAAGGCACATGCCGGATTGCCGGCATAGGAGACGTGTGGCTGATGACATCAACCGGATGCAAGCTGCTGCTGAAGAATGTGCGACACGTTCCGGAGGTCCGATTGAACCTGATCTCGGCCGGGAGGCTAGATGATGAAGGCTACACGGGTAGCATCCGGGACGGTGTCATGAAGTTCAGCAAGGGGAGCCTGATAGTGGCTCGGGCCCGGAAGGTCAACACTCTGTACCTGATGAATTCCCGGCTATGTCCGGAGGAGCTGAACGTGGCAGCCGTCGCTGCCGGTGAGCTGTGGCACAAGCGACTGTGCCACATGAGTGAGAAGGGGATGAAGAGGCTTGCAGAAGACAACCTTATTCCAGTGAAGCATGTGCACCTGGAGAAGTGCACCGACTGCCTGGCCGGTAAGCAAAACCGAACCTCCTTCCACTCAAGGCCACCGACGAGACGTAGCGCACCATTGGAGTTGGTGCACACTGATGTGTGTCAGGTAGAAACGAAGTCACATGGCGGAGCCCAGTACTTCGTGACATTCATTGATGATCACAGCCGGAAGCTGTGGACGGCACCGTTGAAGACAAAGGACCAAGTGTTGTCCGTCTTCAAAGAACTCCACGCGAGAGTGGAAAGGGAATCCGGCAAGAAGCTGAAAGCGATACGAGCGGATAACGGAGGGGAATACCGGGGGCAGTTCCAGGAGTACTGTCGCTCGAAGGGAATCCGGCTCGAGTTTACTGTGCCGAAGACGCCGGAACTGAACGGGCTGGCCGAGAGGATGAACCGGACCATAATGGAGCGGGTCCGGAGTATGCTGGCGCATGCGAAATTACCCAAGGGGTTTTGGGCTGAGGCAATGTCGACGGCGACATATGTGATAAACAGATCACCCTCAGTTCCTTTGGACGGAGACACGCCGCAGAGAGTGTGGACCGGTAAGGAAGTGTCCTACCGGCATCTGAAGGTGTTCGGGTGTCTCGCATACGTGCATGTGGCAAAGGACCGGAGAGGAAAGCTAGATCCTAAGACCCGGCCATGCATATTCCTCGGTTACGGCGACGACGAGTTCGGCTACCGAGTATGGGACCCGGTCGACAAGAAGATATTCAGGAGTCGAGACATCATCTTCATGGAGGACAAGACACTCGCCGACTGGGAGTCGGAGAAGAAGATGAAGAGCTCCAAGTCGATCGGTGAGGATCAACTCTACGAGGAGCAGTCCCGACCGGCAAGGGACCGGTTAACACTCGAGGATCCGGCCGAAGACGGTGAAGAAACAGAACCGGCCGAAGAAGATGAAAATGATACCGGAACCGGCCCCGATCCCGAAATGGATTCGGATGAAGAAGAAGAATCGGAAGAACCGGTTACCGAAGCTCCCGAACGGAGATATCCTCTAAGAGAGAGGAGAGCCCCCCGGAGATTTCCGGAACCAGAGCACGTGCTGCTAACCGACGAAGGGGAGCCGGAGAGCTTTGAAGAAGCAAAGCATGACACCCAGAGCCGCAGGTGGTTGAGTGCCATGCAGGACGAGATGGATTCCCTGCATGAGAACCACACATATGAACTTGTGGAGTTGCCGAAAGGAATGCGGGCACTTCGAAACAAGTGGGTGTTCAAGCTGAAACCGGGAGAGGCCGGAAACCCCACGAGATACAAAGCCAGGATCGTGGTGAAGGGGTTCCAGCAAAAGAAGGGCGTCGACTTCGACGAGATATTTGCCCCGGTAGTGAAGATGACCTCCATCCGGACGGTGCTGAGCATAGCGGCAAGCATGGACCTCGAGGTAGAACAGATGGACGTGAAGACAGCATTCCTTCACGGTGACCTCGAAGAAGAAATCTACATGCAGCAACCGGAAGGATTCGAGAAGAAAGGGAAGGAGCACCTGGTATGCCGATTGAAGAAGAGCCTTTACGGACTGAAGCAGGCTCCCCGGCAATGGTACCGGAAGTTCGACTCCTTCATGACCGACGAAGGGTACCTCAAAACGCAGTCCGACCACTGCATGTTTGTGAAGAAGTTTGAAGGAGGAGACTTCCTAATACTCCTCCTGTACGTGGACGACATGTTGATCGTCGGACGGGACCAGGTCAAGATACGGATGCTGAAGAAGGCTCTTCACCGAACCTTCTCAATGAAGGACCTGGGTCCGGCGAGGCAAATACTAGGGATGCACATCATCCGGGACCGGAAGAAGAAGCAGTTGTGGCTGTCACAGGAGAAGTACGTGACAAAGGTGCTTCAACGGTTCAACATGTCGGAAGCAAGACCGGTCGGATCGACCCTCCCGGCAAACTGCAAGCTGACCAGCAAGCAAAGTCCCAAGACAAAGGCTGAAAAGGAGGATATGATGGAAGTGCCGTATGCCTCAGCCGTCGGGAGCTTGATGTACGCCATGGTGTGTACGAGACCGGACATAGGATATGCAGTCGGAGTGGTGAGCCGGTACATGAGCAATCCCGGCAAAGAGCACTGGAACGCGGTCAAGTGGATACTCCGATACCTGAAGGGCACGGCAAACGTGTGCCTCCGATTCGGCTCCGGTAAGCCCGAACTCGAAGGCTTTACTGATTCTGATATGTCGGCTGATGCAGATACCAGCCGGTCCACATCAGGGTATGTGATGACGTATGCAGGGGGAGCTGTTTCGTGGCAGTCGAGGCTGCAGAAGACGGTTGCGTTGTCAACCACGGAGGCGGAGTACATGGCGGCTGTTGAAGCCGGCAAGGAAATAATATGGATGAAGGACTTCATTAGAGAGCTCGGTATCCGGCAAGAGGAGTACCGACTCTACTGCGACAGTCAGAGTGCCATCCACCTTGCGAAGAACGCGGCCTATCACTCCCGGACGAAGCACATCCAGCGAAGATATCACTGGATCCGGGAAAGGATAGAAGACAAGGAGTTCGTGCTGACGAAGATCCACACGGACGAGAACGGGTCGGATATGCTGACCAAGGTACTTACACCCGACAAGCTGGAAGCATGCCGGAAGAGGATCGGATTGGAGAGACATCCCATGCCGAAGTGAAGGGGGAGTTTGTTGGGATTTACGGTCCCTCCGGATGGGATGTCCGGATACGAATGACGGCAAGCCCGGTTGCGGTTACGGAACCGGAGGATGAAGGGTACCCGGCATGAAGCCGGATGAAGACCCGGCTACGAGCCGGATGCTGAAGACTCCGGCTACGGAGCCGGATGATGAATACCCCGGCTACGGAGCCGGATGCTGAATGTACCCGGAGGGAGATCCGGATGCGGGGACATATTTGTGAATATGTTTGCCAAGAGCCCTTGAGGCTATATTTGTAAATAGCCCGAAAGTCATATAAGTATAAATATGACTTAGGGCAAACAATTTATGTTGTTGCTCATTTTCTGTTTTCCACGAAGAGGGAGCGAAGTGAGAGCAGCCGAGCGAGAGTGAGAGAGAGAAAGGGGAAGGAAGAGGTCGACGCCTCTGTGTAATACCGCCGCCTGTGGCGAGGACAGCGAGCTCAAGGTTGTTGCCTTGTAGCCTCACCATTGTACATCTCTGTGTATAGTGATAGTTGGAGTTAGAGGACTCCCGTGGTTTTTTCCCATTTAGGGTTTTCCACGTAAACATCCTGTGTGCTCTTCTCTCTGTTGTTCTTCGTGCATTCTTGTATTTCCCGTTTTCTGCGAATCGATCCTGTTCCTCGGTTGTGGCCGAGCACGGAATTTCAACACTTCCGTAGGTCCGTGGTTCTTTCAATCTCAGTGCTCAACCGGTAACCTGCTGGCTTGGGCTTGTTCGGAATGCCAGGATTGCCGGCATTGTTCTTCTTTGGGCCGTACCGGGTCTCGTATCGTTGTTAGGGTCCGACCCCTCCGCCCTTCCCCACACACTTGTCTTCTACTAGAACCTCGTAGTTCTGGCACGTGGCTTCCACGAAGCCGGTCTTTTTCTCGACCGGATCGCTCCACCCGGTGACCTCCCGGACACGTCTTTCCACGCAGTCTGCTTCCTCCTTCCTCAATCGCATACTGGCGAAACCTTCTAGCACCACCAGCCAGAAGCTCGAGTCTTTTGTTTTCCAGTCTTGGTTACCTCCTACCTGGATTCCGGACAATGCTGAATAATGCACGGCCTCTGCATGGCGCGCCTCCGCTTCTTCCATTAGCGGCTCCATCCCTCCGCTACCGAAACTCGTTTCCACGGCTCTCCGGGTATCACCGACGCGCGCTCATCCATTCCACAGGTACACCACATTACCCCTATGGGCTTTGGTAAACTCCATGTATTCTCGTCGGCTGTGTCCGACCGCGTCGCACCACATACACTATTGTCCAACCAGTGGCCTCCGATCGCGTGGCTGCCCTCCACCGTCTCTCCGGGCCTGCGTGATCTGCAGGTCGCGCATCATTTGTGTTAGCTCCTCCAGAACCGCTCCTCCTGATGGTCCCTTGACTACGCCGGTTGATGCCGAGCCCGTCTCGATCCAAGCCTGGGGTTCCTCTTTCCGCGCCGGTGGGGGTCCCTCGAGGTTTCTTGCCGCAACTGTTCCCGTGCCCAACGAGCCCTTGTCGACCCACTCACGCCGCTTGTCGAAACGGTTGTAGACTCCTTTGACCCCAGCCCAGTCGGTCGTCAGCCCATCATCTGTCTCCAGAAGGAGACCCACTTGATCCCAATCCCTCACGTCCACCGCTTTTACGAACAACAGGACAGGGCTCATGTCTAGCACGGTCCTGTCCAAAGCCGAGAGTCGTGTGAAGCGTTCTTCAAACTCCCGTAGGAGCGCCGATGCGTTCCTCCCCTTTCCAGGGTTCTCCACCCACTCCATCAAGTCCCGCTTCGATAACCGAAGCATGTCGTCAAGCCCGTACCTTTCGAGGAGCCGCGCATCGAATTCTCCCCAGGTCTGACATCCAGCCTGCACCTCGAGCACCTCTACGTGGATGCTTGGTGTCGGTACCCGGGGAAACCCAGCCAGACGTCTCTCCTCCGGGATGTCCCTCATCACCATTTCGGCCCGGTAGGCCAACAAATAACTCGTGGTGTCCTTCCCATCGAACCGGCCTATTGTGCCGACAATTGCTTCTATGGCCCTGTCGAGGGCACGGGCGCCCTCGCGAGCACTTACTATCCAATCGACTATTGCCGCCACGGCTTCGGTGAGCTCTAATCCCCTCATTTTCGATTCCTCTGCCGCCTTGTTCACGTCGGGTTCACCAAATTTATGTCGTGTTGTTACGCTTTGAACCGAGGAGCGTGAGAGATGAGAGGGAGAGAGATTCGTAGAAAACATAGAGAGACAGAAACGAGAAAATCAATTCCAATAACAATACAAATTACAGAGCTTGCAATGTTACAACCGGCAAGCCGGTGACAGACTCAACACGGACGAATAGACGCACTGAAATTCGCAGTGGAGCCTCTACCAGAAGCACTCGGGCTTTCACACAGCGGAGGTAGTGAACTTAACCCAAAATCCCTGCAGAAGCAACAATGATGGTGGAGGAAAGAGCTCGGTTCCTAGTCTGACAACAGTTCGTCCTCTCCAAAATGTCTGATCCCTCTCTTAGCCTTTTCCCCTCCCTTTTATAGGTTGCTCTGGAAGACCGTTACACCCTCGGCTACATACATTTACCCTCCGTCCCGTTGTCGTGAAGATTTTGGGCTACGGTGAGAAACCGGAGATATTGGAGGAATCGGCGAGGTGCACCATGTGCACCCACGCTTGTACAAATTGTGTAAAGGATAGGGGCGTCATTATGGGCCGGACAGTAGTTAATTCGGGACAGAGGATCCCATGTAATAGGGGATTTATCCCACATTGGTATGCATCCCTCTCCTTGTTCTATAAAAGGGAGGGAGCGCCCTTTGCGAAAGGGTTGTCCATTTTGTGTTAGAGGGTATACCGTTAGGTTTAGGGTTAGGTAGTTTGATTCTTCTTCTTCGTCGTCATTGCATGGGGAGAGAGTTCATGTCTGTTTAGGGTTTGCTTCTGCTCGGTCCCTGTGCAAGACCCCGCTCGACGAGACAAGCCCGAGAGCTCCCTGAACGGCGGCTTGGTAGCAGACTGTTGTTGTAACCTGCCTTGGTCCGGCTCAAAGCCGGGGTTGTATCTCATCCATTGTAATATATATATATATATATATATATATGTTTGGTTGTGCGCATCTGCATCTCTAGTAGTGTCGCGTGTTTTCGCCCCTTTTTGTTTTCCGTGCAGAAGAGTCGGTGTAGTGCGCGCATGCTCTTTACTCTCTCTCTCTCTCTCTCTCTCTCTCTCTCTCTCGTGTTTCGTCTACTCGGCCTCCTTTCCTCCGTCGTCCAAGACCCCCGTGGTCCTGCCCTTCTACACGCGCGCATGTAATAACGCGACATATTTGGTGAACCCGACATGAAGGGCAGCAAGGGAGAATGGAGCTGGAAGAAGACGACTTCGCGCAACTTTTTGTCGAAGTGGTGAGGGAGTTTGGACGAGCAACAGCAAGACGAGAGACGACGCAACAAGCAGTTGAGCGAGTGGTCGAAAGAGTCGGTCGTTTCAACGGGGACAAAGTCCCATTTTACTTGGAAGCCTACAATGCAGAAATGGAAGAGCGAGACGTAGCCGAGGCGTTGAGGGTGGAGTTCTTCTGTTGAGTCGTCGTCGTCCGTATGCACGCGGAAGTGAAGGTGCTCTGAGAAGCTCATAGTTCATGGGAAGCCTTCGAAGAGGCGCTCCTGCAAGCATATGGGGGACGGCGGAAGAGCCAGGGATGACGTGGCTTCGACCAGTGCGTAGCATCGGCAAAGACCCATCGGGGTGCAACGAAGGCGTTCCGAGAGTTCGAGCGATGGCTTGCTCGACTCCCGGAGCGGGAACAAGGTTTGGTGGGGGCGGACAAAGTCCTATTGTTCATTAAGTCGATCGACTGAGTGGAACAGGAGGCCATCGGGATTGAGCTCGAAGACGAGGACGGAGCGAATGGCCTCACCGAGGACTGGTCGAAGGTCGGAAGGGTATGCCAACCGTTAGATTACGAGCGAGCCGAGAAGGCTAAGAGGAAGGCGCGTGACGACGTGCCATCACAACGGGAAGAGGCCGAACGGCAAAGAGAGTCGGCAAGGCTCGGATTCGGGGCCAGAACTGCGGAGGCGTACGCGGCTCTTGAGGCAATGCTCGAGGAAGAGGAAAGATCGAGGTCGCAAGCCGATGCCGAGGAGATGGACTTACCCCATGAGATGGCAGAAGATCGGTACCATGGTACCACGGGAGAGGGTGCGAAACAAAATGCCCTCTCGACTTGCGGAGATAGAACGATCGAGGACGAGGCCGAGATACCGATCGCGGGATCAAAACGTTGGGACCGACGGTTTCGGGCACGTGAGCCCGAGGCTCTGGAGATTGGAGAAGCAAGTCCAGGCGGAGCTTGCGCAATCGGTAAGGAGACGACCGCCGACCACGAAGAGCCAGTGGCTACGGACAAGAGCGTAAAACGGACGGGCGATTCTTCGCGTCTTCCCACACTTTCTCCCAAGACGATGGCAGTTGGGCCCGAGTGCCCACGTGAGCCCCAAGAGCAGGAAGGCGGCAACGTGAGACAGAGAATCACCAGCGAGACGATACGGAAAAGGAACGAACAAGAGCCCTTGGGCCCAATTCCGGAGAACTCGGCATTCGGGCCCTTACGCCCATGTGAGACTGAGGAGATGGATGACGGTATCGAGGAGTCCTGGGACGATGCCAGCGAAGATGGATGGGAGATAGCCCGCGAGAAGGTCGATGAAGAGAACAAGAAACGACCCGACCGGGAACTGAATCGCGCAACACTCTGATTCGGTTGGAGCACGATCCGGTCGTGGATTGTTCAACTGGGGCCAAAATTGGCATGAAGGTGCCAATACGGGAGAGGATGTGGAACGAGCCGCCCTCTTTTACATGGGGAGAAAGACCGATCGGGCGAAGGTCGGAAATCGGAAGAAAGGCGATCAAGGGCTCGAAACGAGTCTGGCAAGGTCAGCATCAGAGCCGAAACTCCAGACATTGGAGAATCAAGCCCAGACGGGGCTTGGTTGATCAATGAGCGGATGCTTTCCACTGACACCACTAAAAGGGTCATTGGCCCTGGACGAGAATGGGGTAGAACGGACTTCAGGATAACTGATCCGGAAGAGAGGAGAGAGCAGGCCTATGAAGAGGCCGGGAGCACGTGGAGCGAGCCACCCTTTCGACTTGAATATACACAGTATGCTATTGCGGTAATTCGTGATTGCATGTCGGATCCAGGCGGGACCACTGGGGTCATGGACTAGGAGGGGAGGAGTTTCTAGGAACCTGAATCCTCTAGAGCTTGCTGCGTTGCCGGCCGGTTCAATCCCGGATACTCTCCGGACGCGGCCGGTAGCTGCACGGGGAGTGAGGGAGTGCGCCCTTGTCATTTCCGCCCCTTCCGCCCAAAAGAGGCACAAGACACGACCCGGTTAACCGCGCCCACACACACACACTCACATATACACACCTGGTTACAACCGACACCTCTACACTGGCGACCACACACGCACCCGCTCTCGGACCCTACGCTAACCGGAGACACACACACACACCTACACACGCAACGCTCATTACGATGCCAGTTCCACACGGAGAGGAAGAGGGAGCCTGCATCCTAGGGCCGGTCGGGGAGCTCCCAGGCTCGTTCGCATGACGGGACCGTCATGCAGGGCACGCCTCTTCCAGAACGACCACCGCTTGTCGCCAAGCCGCCTTCAGGGGAGCGCACGGGCTCGCTGAACCGAGTTGGGTCTTGCGCGCCGAGGGAAACCTGCCAACGAACCACCCAACACGTGGGCTCTTTACAAGCGGCGGGAGCCAACACCCACACACGCACAGATGTACCGGACCGTGGAGTACAGAGGACCAACAAGCAGGAACTCATGGAAGGTGCAGACAGTCCGCACGTTGCCCGCCACAACTAAACACACGACCTACACATGCACACAAATGACACTGAAACCCTAATAGAGAATAGAGAAAGACTTTATACACAGAAGTTTATTAATACTAAACGGAACCTCAAAATGTGGAACAAAACAGTTTGGGACCCAACGGGTGGGAACCCTTGTACAAGAAGCGCGCCCTCCCTTTTCTAGAACAAGGTGAGGGTCACGTGACTATGTGGGATAAATCTCGTGATACATGGGATCATCCGTCCCGACTTTATTGCCGCTCGGCGTCATAAAGGCGCCCCCATTTCCCTATACAAGTTTTACAAGAGTGGGTGCACATGGCGCACCTTGCCGATTCCTTTGATATTCCCTGGTTTCTCACCATGGCCCGGAATCTTCATGACAACGTGGGAGAGATAGAGAGAGAGAGCACACAAAACTCAATTAAAAAATAATACTCAATCTGTACATAGGATGTGCTCAGTGAGCACTTTTATACAAGTCCCTACGGACTGACAGAAGTACTGACACGTACTTCAATGCTCATAAGTGAGCTCTACACTAACTCCCAAAATATATTCCTACGTTGAATATCTTTCCAACGGCCTTGCGGTTTACGCACCACTACAGCTTCTTGTTGTGTACCAATCTACGCACTGGTTTACGCACCGGTCCGGCCTAACCGATCGATCCCAAGCTATCCAGTTCTTGGCTTGCACAGCCAATTTGGCCAATTTTGAGCTTGTATCTCAACAAAAATCTTAAGAAAGCGGGAAGATAACTTGTGTAATTAGAAAATAAGTAGAATAATAATCAATTAGGTGTATGAAACATTAATCATGTCATAAGGTAAGAAACTCTAGGGTAGGCGACATGCATCTCCTCAAGAGCACCACATCCCATAGAATCGGTCAAGTGATGGCTCAATAGAGAGTAGAGTGGCATAGGTAAGTGACATACACCTCGTCAAGGCCACAACATCCCATAGAATCGGTCAAGTGATGGCTCAATAGAGAGTAGAGTGGCATAGGTAGGCAACATACACCTCGTCAAGGCCACAAGATCCCATAGAATCGGCCAAGTGATGGCTTAATAAAGGGTCGTTCTCTCCGTATTCTTTTTTCTAGATCACATCCCGAAGGCAGTCAAAGGTCGCCCCTTTTTATAGCACAAGGAGCGACCGTTACAAGCATTCATGACCCGTCACTTTTGTCCTAGATTCTCTCCCCTGATTTACTCTCCTCGTAACTCTCCCTACTTATGCGATGTCTATGCACTAACTACCTAGTACCCCTCCTTATACTCATGCCTAGTACTTGCCCTATTTAATTCCCCTTGAGGCGTGCACTCGCGTATACCGGTGTTCCTGCGTGTTTCCTCTTGTTTCCGCTTATGGCCCGGAATCTTCACGACATCCACCCCCACTAAACCGCACATCCTCCGGTATGTGTCGGATTGCGAATTTAGTGAGGGATTCCGGGCCATCGGTTACTCGTCATCCTCTCTTGAACTGGCGCTTTCGGCTCCCGGGTTAGGTTTTGCTTCGTTCCGTCTCTTGAAGGCTTTTATCCGCTTTCCAGTCACTAGAGTCGCTACTCGCGTCCTGTCGAGCTCTGTGAGATGATACGTCGCGTTGCCGTTGACACTAGTTACCATGTACTGTCTAAACCAACGCTTCGCAAACTTACGTGTAGACCTATGCTGGTTGTCGAGACTGCTGTCGTAGACTAACACCCAATCACCTTCCTCGAACTTCCTTGGCCGGAGTCGGTGTGTTCGGTCGAACCAGGCTTTGTTTCGGATCCGTGCCTCTTTCACCCTTGCCGTGGCTCGTTCCACGTCTTCCGGACTTCGCTCGAGTTGCCGGATTCGTGCCACTAGCAGCTCTTCTCTGCTCATTTCGTTAGACCAATCGATTGCTGTCCATGAGACGATCGTTCTCTCAACGGGCATGATGGGTTTCTGTCCGTACATTAGCTCCGCCCTGATCAAGTAGTCTTTGTCGACCTTAACCGCCGAAACGATACCCCACAGTTCGTGCTTGACTTGGGCGTATCCTCGCTGTCGTTCACTTAGTACCTTCGCACCAAACCGGATAGGGAACCTTGCGCCATCGTCATCCTCTTGGTTGATCACCCATCCGATCCCAATCGGACTCGTGTCCACGGTCACGTAAATCGGGACTTCCTTGCTGTAAACCGCTTTCCGGAGAGCCGGTGCCGTGGCGAGCGCCTCCTTTAGTCTCTGGACCGACTCCGTGTGCTCCATCCTCCATTCGAACCGGCGCCCTTTCTTCAATAACCCGTAGAGCAGTTCCGCGACATGTGCATAGTGCGGAATCCAGATGTGATAGAAGGCACACGCCCCCAGGATGTTTCGGACTTTTGTAACCGACCCACAATCATCCTTCATCGTGGAGATGGCTTCTCCCTTCGCCGGGGACGGTTTCCGGCCATAGGGCCCGCACAGGTGTCCGACTACCAGGATCTCCGTTTGCCTGAACGCTGATTTCTCTCCAGAGAAGGTGAGTCGCGTGTCCTCGAGCCTCTACAACACCTTATCGCAATCGTTGATGTGGTTCACGACGAACCTCCGGCATCCGTCCAGGATAGTGATATCCGGGATGCAGTCCCTCAGCACCTTGTTTATTGTGTTTGTTGTATGTATGGCTGGACTAGCCATAACACAGGTGTCTATCCGACACTTCTCCAAAGGGGTGGTAGGGATAGGATGTTAATACACGCGTATGATAATTACACTTAAGCACAGACGAAGACAAGATTAATCAGCATAAGCAAAACTATATTAATTCTTCGCGCTTTCATTACAAAACATCGGATCCTTTTATAGGCATCCGGCTAGATTACAATCGGTGCTCGGTAGGCAACCGTTAACCGAAACCGAATCGGTTCGGATCCGGATCGGTTACAACTACCGGATCCGTCCCTCCTAATAATTCTATTCCTATTTCTATATTTATCCGATCCGACCTTGCTTTCCCATTTGCCTTCTCTGACCGGCCAACACATGGCACGCCCGTGGGAAAGTGCATTGCACTTCGAACCCACAGCCGGCTTCAGTCTTCCTCCAAATTATCAGGCAAACTCCGCTTCGAGGTTTCAAGTGTTGTTTTGCCTGTGCCGTCTCCGACGTCCGATTGGATTGGCTGCCTTTCCGCATCTTGCTGCTCCGACTCTGCTTCTATCGGTAGTACCGGTGTTTCTTCTGTATCCTGTCCGGGTCTGTCCTGCTCTACCTCCGTTCCGTTCCCGGTACCGCTTTCTCCGGTTTCCACTGGTTGTGTCCTTTCCTCCCCGGATTCGATACTTCTCTGTCTCCACTCTGCATCATCCCCGGCATCAACCTGCTCTTGCTCCGTAAGTTCTTCCTCGGGTAATTCTTGTCGGGGTACATTGTTGGTTGGGTCCTCTTCAGCCGGTCGCTCGCCCTCACTAATGGAGATCGGCGTTGTGTGTCCCTCGGCTTCCTGTCGCAGTCGGTCCTTCTCGTACCCTTCCAATTCTAGTTGGGTTTCGAGCTGCCCGTCATCCAACCTCTCTACTAACCCTCGGATTTCCTTGAGATGCTCTTCTGCTAGGGCATAGAAATCCTCCGACAGTTCTTCCCGGATGTTGACGATACTTTCTTCGTCCATTTTATAGAACCCATCTCCGTTTTTCTTCCGATTTTCTGCATCAGCTCGGAGTATCTGCAGTTCAGCTGCCTGTTGTGCCCATTCCTTCCAGAGTTTCTCCGTGCTTTCATTTATGCTGGCCTGAGCTCGGGTACTCCAACTTGACATGATGAACTTAATTCGGTCAACCCCTGCTTTAGCCTGTTCCGAAGCTGCTTGTTTTTCCTTCCTTATCCGTTTGATGATGTCGGCCATTAACTGAGCTTGAGCTTCAGAGTCGACTTTTTGCTTGTCACAGGTACTCCGCCATTTGTTGATTTCGAAAGTCAACTTCACTTTCTCCTCATTCCTGCTCTTTGTCAGCTCCCCTACTTTCTGCCGAAGTACTTCCATCTCCTTTCTTTGTTCCGACGTCAAGGTCTTTTCCGCCGATACTTCCTCCCTTGCTTTGGACAATTCCAAGCGGTTTTCCTTGAGCTGCTCTTTCAGCTTCTCCATCTGTCGGTCGTACGTTGCTGCCTGATTCTTGATGTCCGACGTGGCCTGTTTATAATCCTTACATAGTCTGTCGAATTCCTCCGTCTTCTGTTTTAGGCGTCGGTTCGCCTGAGCTCGCAACTGATCATCCCGGTCCTTTTGTTGTCGGAGTTCCTCTCGCAACCGCTCGATTTCTTGCTCCATTCGTCGGCGCAGCCTATCTTTTTCCTTTTGCAGTGTCCCGTTTTCTTCTTGTAGTCGGTCATTGGTGGCTTTGCTTCGGCGAAGGCCTTCCTCCATTCGCCGTCTGTCGTCTTCTACCAACTTCCGCTGCTCTCTTTCGTTATCTCTCAATGCCTCCTGAGCCTGTAATTCTTCTTTCAAAGTTGCTATTAACTTCTCGGTCTCAGGGCCGGTTTGCAAGGCCTTCTCCGTTTCTGGTTCGGCTTGCTTTTCTGATGTCCCGACCGGCTCGGTGCCATCTTGTGCTTGTCGGCTGCCTTCTTTTGCCTGTGCTAGCTCTTCTTGCAGCTCATGTAATTGTGCCCGGAGCATGACCATATCCTTAGTCATCATCCTAGTCACTTCTTCTCTTTGCTTCTCCTCTTTCTCCATCTGGTCTGCTACTCCCGACAACTGCCCTGACAACCACCTTAGCCATTGTGCCTTTGTTCGGCCTTCGTTGGTGTCAGCAGGCGTGCCTAGATCCGGCTGTTTTTCCGGCTGTTTCTCCGGCCTCGTCTCTTGTTCCGGCGCTTGTTCCTTTCTTTGTTCCTCGAACTCCGCCGCCTTCGGTTCCGGTTCTGCCGTCTTTGGTGCAGACGGACCTTCATCCTGTGTCGCTTCTGTTCCGGTTACTGGAGGCGGTTCTTTTGCCCTTTGCTGAGTCCCGTCCGCTGTTGGGGTCGGTCTTGTCGCTCGTTTCTCCTTTCCTTGCCTGGGTGGTAGTATTAACATCGGTTCGGATGAGTCTTCCTCTGTTTCAGCGTCCTCCGTCGGTGCCATTATTGGTTGCTTTACTGGTACCGGTTCCGATTCGAGCGTTACTGGTTCGGTGTCGGTTTGCCTTTTGCCGGTCTTCTTTGCCACCTTCTCCTTGCCTTTTTCCGCCTTTTTCTTCTTCATTGTCGGTTGCTGTTGCTGTTTCTGTGGCTGCCGTGATGGGCCTTCCTCCCTTTGCTGTCGGGATGAGTCTTCTTCCCGCGGTTGTCGAGATGAGCCTTCTTTCCGTGGCTGTCGGGATAATCCCTCTTCCCGCGGCTGTCGGGATGATCCTTCTTCCCGCGGCGCTTCTTCTTCCTGTGTCCATCTTGGAGTGTGTTTCTCTAGGATTCGTCGGCGTTTCATGGTTTGCTTCGGGGTAGTCTCCTGCCGACTTCTTTGCTTGTGCTTGATGGGGGACACCGGTGGGACCAACACTGTTAACCATTGGGATATTCCGGACCATGGCTTCTTCCCTTCCACCAAGTGCTTGATCGCCTCTTTCAGTCCTTCGGTGATGAAGTGGAGCCAGTCCACCTGCAGGCCTTCGAATGTCGCGATGACGATCGCTGCTCGGTATTTGGCTATGGCTGCCGGACGAGGGTTCACGAACCCGTACTCCATCAGGGCGCGGGCCACCTCTCCGAATAGCAGGTTTTCTCCGCCCTGTGTGCGATACGCCTTGCTGCTAAGGGAGTATTCGCCGAAATACTCGAAGAATATTTGGCTCGAGGGTAGCTCTATCGTCTGAAGTCCTCCCTCCGAAATCCCTGTGAGCGCTTGTACCGCTCCTTCAGTGACCTCTGCTAAGTCTACCGCTGTTGCCGCCTGCTCTGGTTCCTTGTGTGGTGGAGCGTCAGCGACCCGCAGCAGCCCTCCTAATCCGTTCTCTGTCAGCCATTGTCGCGCTCCGTCCGACAGTGCCATCGCTTCTTCTTCGTCTGCTGCTGCCTGTGGTCTGAGGTCGGGGTGTAGGTGTTCTGCGCGTCGGATCTTGCTGTCTTGAGCCTGCGTTTGCTTGTGGGAAAATTCGTAAAAAGTGAACCCTTCCCCGGTTCTTCCTTTATATAGTGGCGTTTCCCTCGAGCCGCCTTTTCCTGTTTTTCGCGCTTGCGTATCTTCTGCCATAATTAGCATCTTACTTTTTAATTTCGGCGTCTGCACGTCCTCTGCCTCGAATAGTATGTCCTATTTTTGGCGCCTGCGCATGCTCTGTCATGAATAGCATGTCTGTCTTTTGCTGCCGCGTGTCATGCCTGCGCTTCTTCGGCGCGTGTGTCGAATCTCCTACGTGTCTGTCATTATGACTCCTTGATTGACGCGCGGCGTTTTAAATCCTGTACCTCGGCCCCCCACGTTCTGTGCTTTAAATAGCTCGTTCACCCGTGTGACGGTTGTAACTACCTCCTTCATCATTAGCATGATTTTCTTGATCCTCTTGTCTTGACTTTTCTACCCGTAGCTCCACGTCTCTTTTTTTTTTTTTTTTTTTTTTTTTTTTTTTTTTTTTCTTTTTTTTCATCATATGCCGCATCATTGTTCGGTTCCCCCCGATGTGTTCGGGTCGGTGCGCACTGTTGTCGGTTCTTCGTCGTTGTTACGCGTCGGTGTCGGTTCCTCGCCATTCGGGTTTTCCGGGTCTTGCTTGAAGGGGTTAGCTGGCATGTGCCCCTTATACGGTTTTAGGCGAAACCCATTTGCCCATTTGCCCACAACTTCTCCTGACAATGTCCCGAGCTGGTAAGACCCATTGTACTCCTTTGTGATCCAGAATGGTCCGGTCCACCGAAATCGCAATTTCCCTGGCATGCTCCCCATCCTTGTCTGGAACAGTAATACAGGTTTCCCGACCTCGAATTCCTTTTCGTTACCGCGCCGGTGTCGGTCTACAAAGGCTTTCCTCCTCCTTTGCTCTAGTTCTAGCTGTAGCAGGCTGGCTATTCGATTTTCTTCCAGTTCTAACAGCATCTTCAGCCGGATTCGTTCGGATTCCTTCTCGCTTAACCGCTCCTTAACCTGTATTCTTAAGCTAGGAATTTGGAATTCTACTGGCATGACTGCTTCCAAGCCGAATGCCAGTCGGAACGGGGTCGTCCGGATGCTGGTCTTGTACGCCGTTCGGTACGCCCACAGCACGCTCTGCAACTTCGTGTCCCAGTCGGTCCGGTTCTCATTAACGATTTTTCTAAGGATGTTTTGTAGCGTTTTGTTTGTTGATTCCGCTAATCCGTTGGCTTGAGGGTAGTAGGGAGTGCTTCGTTTGTGTACTACCGCATAGAATGATGTCAAACTTTCCACCACCTGCCCGAGAAAATGTCCTCCCTGGTCACTGATCAGCTCAATCGGGCATCCGTACCGACACCATATGCATTCATATAAAAATTTGGCCATGGACGCCGCCGTGTTGTCCCGTAGTGCCTTTGCTTCTACCCATTTGGTGCAGTAGTCGGTAGCCACTATTATATACCGATTTCCGGTTCGCATTGCCGGTGGCTTGAAGGGGCCGACAAAGTCCAAGCCCCACTTTTGGAATGGTTCTAATGGCAAGACCGGGTGATGTGGCATCCGGGCCTGCTCCGTGGGTTGGCCCAGTCGTTGACACAGGTCGCATTCCCTGCTATACTTAACGGCATCTCTCATGGTAGTCGGCCACCATAGTCCGCTCTGCCATATCTTCCGGGCTGTTGTTTCGCCGGCATAATGCCCGCCTGCAATTCCACAGTGGGCTTCCCTCAGGATCAGATCCTTTTCATCGCTCCGCACTGCTCGCCTCCATACGCCATCTGCCCCCTTGTGATAGAGGGTGTCTCCTACCATGCAGAAATGTCTGCTCCGTACTGCCATTCTTTTGCGTTCGTCTCGGTCCAGGTTTTCCGGGGGAATTCCGGTGCTCAGGAACTGATGCATTTCGGTTAACCATTTGTCTTCGTCCGCCACTGTGGTCTCCGTTGCTGGTGCCGTCGTGACCTTAAACAGCTCGGCGTCGGGAAATTCGTCCTGTACGCCGTCCCCTGCTTCTCCGGATTCTAGCCTGCTCAGGTAGTCTGCTACCGCATGCTGCACCCCGGGTCGGTGGAAAATGTCGAATTCGAATTCCTGTAATAGCAGCGTCCACCGTGCGAGTTTTCCTGTCAGGGCTGCCTTTGACACCAGGTAGAGTAGTGCCGAGTGGTCAACGTGGAAGGAGAACTTTCGTCCGAGCAGATAGTGCCTGTACTTTGTGACGCTGTACACCATGCCTAATGCCTCTCGTTCCGTTGTAGAGTAGTTTCGTTCGGCTTTCGATAGTTTCCTGCTTGCGTAGTACACCGGCCGATACCATTTCGGTTCCGTGAGTTGCATCAAAACGCTGCCGATTGCTACGTCCGACGCGTCGACGAAGACGTGAAAGCTTTTACTCCAGTCCGGCGGCTGCACCACCGGAGCTTGTGACAGCATGACCTTCAATGCTTGGTAGGCTGCCTCCTCCGTTTCTGTCCATTGGAAAGGTACTCTATGTACAGCAGCATGCAATGGTGTCGCAAAGTCGGCAAGGTGCCGTATCATCCGACTATGCCACCTTATTTGACCAAGGAATCGGCTTAAAGCTTTTGCGCTATTCGGTGCCGGTGCGTCGAGAATTGCTTTTACCTTATCCGGATCTACCGCGATTCCTTCTCGACTCACCACGTGGCCTAACAAATTGCCGCTTGCGACTCCAAAGACGCACTTAGCCGGGTTCAGACTTAATCGGTACTCGCGGCACTTTTCTAAGCATAGTCGTAGATGATCGAGATGCTCTCCGTGTCGGCTGTAGACGGCGAAATCGTCTAGGAAGACCTGCATAAAACCGGGAATAAAATCACCGAAGATTTCCATAATTATCCTTTGAAATGTTGCAGGGGCTGTCTTTAATCCGAACATCATCACGACCGCGACGAACACTCCCCATTCCGTCACGAACGCTGTTTTCTCTTGGTCGGCCGGGTTCATTCGGATTTGGTTGTAGCCGCTGAATCCGTCCAGGAAGCTGTAAACTTCGTGGCCGGCCACCGCATCTAGCACTCCGTCCGTGAATGGTAGTGGAAAAGCGTCGGTCACTGTCGCGGCATTTAGTTTCCTGTAGTCCACACATACCCGGATTTTGCCGTTCTTTTTCGGGACCACCACTATCGGGCTTAGCCAGGTTGCCTGCTTGACTGGTCGGATAAATCCGACCCGGAGAAGCTTGTCAATTTCCTCCTTTACCTTTGCCGCATAGTTTGGATTCATCCGGTACCGACGTTGAGCGATGGGCTTCGCGTCAGTACTTAGATGAATTTGGTGCTGGTAGAGTTTGGGGTCCAACCCTCGCATGTCTTCGTATGACCATGCGAACACGTCCTTGAATTCCGTTAACAGTGCTACCATTGCCTGTTTTTCCTCCTTCGGCAATTCCTTCGCGACTTTTACCGGTCGGGGTTGTTCTGTTGTGCCGAGGTCCACCTCTTCCAGCTGAGATGCTTTCACCCTTTGGGATATCGTCATTTCTCTTTCTAGGGCTTCCTGTGCTTGGCGTAGTTCCCGGATCGCCACTTTGTCCGGCTCGTCCGGCATTGTGATGTACGGCTCTACCGCTGCCGTGATATCCACCTCAAAAAGTGGGACGATCTGTGGGTGTTCCTCGAGGTACCGATCAACTTCCTCATCCGGTAAGCCCTGCAACATGTTGATGCTTTCGGCATATAAAGGGGTTGCCTCCTTGCTAGTGAGCACCCGTGGTTGCGTGGCTACCCGTACCTTTGTTTTCCCTCGTCGGAACGTGATCATATTCTTTTGCCAGTTTTGCTTGATATGCGCCGTTCGCAGCCATGGTCGTCCTAACAGTAGGGGATATGCGCCTTGTACATTCAGCTCTAGTACCACGGCCGATATTCGGAATACGTGGCCTCCTATTGTTACTTCCAAGTCCCGGATAAGACCAGTTGGTCGGACTGAGCTTGTATCCGCCATGCGTAACCAGAAGGGGCATGGTTCCCACTCCTGGATGCCTAGGTCGTCGCATGTCTGTCGACTAATGACGTTCACCCCGGAGCCTCCGTCAATGATTGTTCCTGGAATCTCCTTTCCTTTGACGATTGTCGTGATTGCTGGGCTACTGGTATCAACCACCGCTGGGCCTTCCTCCGGGTTGGAGAAAAATGCCGGTGCTGGCGTCGGCGTCGGTTTGCTCACGGCGGCTTGTAAGTCTGCTGTGAACCGCGGCACCAACTGCAGTAACCGTGCCAACGGCAGCACGATCTGACAATCTTGTAGTGCTTGCCATGTCGGGTTTTCTCCTGGCTGTACGATTTCGTCCTCCCTTGGCATCTTTTGGTTTCTTACTTCCGCCGTACCTTGTTCGTTGGCTTCTTTGATCCATTGTGCCGCTTGTTTTCTGATTGCTTCCTGGGCTTCCCATTCGGCGGCCTTCCCTTTCGACCGCGTGGTAACCTGCTGTACTTCGGCTGTCACCATGTTGACTGCTGGCTGCTTGTCGGCTGTTTTGCTTGGGCATTGATTACTGTAATGCCCTTCTTTTCGGCAGTAATAACAGTACACCCTGTGCGTGTTGCTGGATTCTCCTTTTTCCCATGTTTGGGGAAGGGGCATTCCCCGGCGGTTGTCCTCGGTTTTTTGGTTCTCCGGTGCCGCTACTGGTTTGTCATTCCTTGTTGCGTCCCGACGCTCCTCTCTACGGAAGAATCCACGCCTTTGGTTCCGACGGAAATTCCGGTTCCCTGGCCGCCTTTCTTCTCTGCGGCGCTCGTATTCCGGGGATTCGTCTCGGTCATACCGGTCCCGGGGGTAGCTATCCCTTCGGTTCTCCTCTCGGTCGTACCGGTCCCGGGGGTAGCTATCCCTTCGGTTCTCCTCTCGGTCATAGTTGTCGCGTCTTCTATCGGGGTATCTGTCGCCGCGTTCTCGTCGGTAGCGGTCGTCCCTCCGGAATCGATCCTCTTCCGGGTCCCGATTGCGCGGTTCTATGTGTCGGACCGGTGCCGCTTGTCGAGTTAACAGGTTATACTCGCATTGGTTCGTTGTGTGGGCGCGAGAATTGCATATCATGCACTGTGCGCGCAGGGTGCAGTCAACGGTCGAGTGCCCCGAATTTAGGCATGTTGTGCATTGTAGGGCTTGTCGGAACCGGAGGTCCTCCTCCTTCGGAAGCGCCTGGTGTAACGCCCCCATCGGCAAGAAGGGGCTCGTGTTGTCCATTTCCAGGACCCGATCAATGACTTGGTCCATTGTGCTGGTGCTGAAATCGATGATTCCACACATCGCTCGAAGTGGGTCTTTTAACGCAGCCAAAAAGACTGCCTTGGCCTCCTCTTCGGGTGGTGCTCTTGCTAATTGACTGTGCAAGGTCTGGAAACGAATGATAAATTGTGGGACCGTCTCGTTTTCTCCCTGCCGAGTGGTGTAGAATTGTCCGACCAATTCCCTTTGTTCCACTCGTCTATGAAACAAGCGTAAAAACTGGGTTTTCAATGCCTCGAACGTGGCGAAGCTGCCTGGTAAGTGCTTGTCGTGCCACCGGGCCGCCGGTCCTTCTAATGTCATGCCGAATTCGGCGACTTTGGATCGGTCGGCCTCGGCCTCCGTCAGTCTCTGGGACACGTGGTTGGCTTCCCATGTTCGCAGGAATGCATACACATGTGCCTCTCCGTCGGGCTCATCCCGATACTTTGGGTACGGATACGGCATCGTGTCGTCCCACTGATTCTCCTGCGCTGGTTCCTCCGCAGGTGGTGTTGGTATCCGCTCCTGCGGTTCCTCCGCGGGTGGTGTTGATAACCGCTCCTGCGGTTCCTCTGCGGGTGGTGTGGATAACCGCTCCTGCGGTTCCTCCGCGGGTGGTGTTGGTATCCGCTCCTCCCTCCTCGGCGATTGCCGGTCACCGAACTCCAGAGTTAGTTCCTCCTCTGGCTCCGATGTTGCTGAGTGATCCGACTCAAAGGGGTTGTTCCCGTGGCTGCTTTTATAGCGGGATCCCACGCTTTCCCCGCTATCCGAATCCGCCTCTAATGTTGCAAATGCCGCTGCGTCCCCGTCGCCGCCAGCGAGAGTCTGTAGTAGTGTCTCCGCTTCTTGGAGGCTGGTTATGCTACTGCCTTCGTCGGAAGCTTGTAGAACCTGGAACTGCAGTGCGTTTTCTGCGATTTGCCGAAGCGTTGTTGAGAATGACCGATCGCTCCGGATCTCGTCGACGGCTTGCTGCAGGGCTTCCCGTCGTCGCTGCCGTTCGGCGTGGCGTCTCCCTCTTTCGGTGATGTGGTCGTTATTTTGTCTAGACATCCATCCCCCGGTTGTCCTCTGCACTCTGCAGGAATCGTGGTCGCCAAAATAGTGTTGTATGTATGGCTGGACTAGCCACAACACAGGTGTCTATCCGACACTTCTCCAAAGGGGTGGTAGGGATAGGATGTTAATACACGCGTATGATAATTACACTTAAGCACAGACGAAGACAAGATTAATCAGCATAAGCAAAACTATATTAATTCTTCGCGCTTTCATTACAAAACATCGGATCCTTTTATAGGCATCCGGCTAGATTACAATCGGTGCTCGGTAGGCAACCGTTAACCGAAACCGAATCGGTTCGGATCCGGATCGGTTACAACTACCGGATCCGTCCCTCCTAATAATTCTATTCCTATTTCTATATTTATCCGATCCGACCTTGCTTTCCCATTTGCCTTCTCTGACCGGCCAACAGTGTTCACCATGTGCGCCACCGAATTCGTTCCTCCTTGCGGTAGGGTACACATCTGCGCCAAGCCGAGAGGAGTCCGCATTGTCATGATATCCCTGCTCCCTACGGCTAGGTGGAATTGGTCGTGCCCCAAGTATAAGTCACCGACCGAATAGATCGACCTTCCGGCGAAGGCCTCCGCGAACTCGTCTATGGTCGACCTGATTCCTACGTTACAGATGGTCACCTTGTTGACCGATTGCAGGTCCTGTATGAAGCGCAACGTGCCGTTCTTCTTTGGCACCGTGAACCACCGATTCGAGTATGGGGCACTCGACGGTTCGAGGATGCCCATATCCACCTTCTGCTTCAATAGCTCCATCAACATCGGGATGTGAGCTCTGGGCACCGGAATCGGTTTGAGATTCCACGACACATGCGGTACCGTGAAGATCACCATTGGCTCGACGATCGTCGGGTCTACGCACCCGATCTCCTCCGGCAAGAATGCGAAGGCCTTCCCATGCCTTACGAGCATTCTCCAAAACCGGTCTTCTTCCGCCGGCACTAGGAAGCCACCCCCACCGATCTTGAGCTCTCGTAGCGTTATGTCGGTGAACGTGTGTCCTATGCGGGCCGGATCTCGTAAACTTGGGTCTGACGCGACCCCTTTTATCCGTAACTCACTGCCCTCCAGCAAGGGTGCCCCGACTGGCCTCACCTTCTGGTCCACAATCTTGTACTTCGTATCCACTCGGGCCGTCCGATTCAACTCGAGTCCATTACCGAAGTCGGCGATGACTTCGTACATCTCTTCTGAACATACCGGAATCGTCCGGTTCTCACTAAGGCCTTCTCCGAGCACCTCTCGTAACTCCCCCAAGGTGTCGTCGAAAGAGACTGCCCCCACGGCTCCGTTGATTTCCTCTTCAGGGCTGAGGACTCCACATGCCCGAAGTCACTCCTCCGCCCGCCTCTTTTCCCGGCCAGCTACGCCGGTTATCGTACAACCTCTGCCACCGGAGAACCAAAATTTCCTACCTATGGTACAGGTGTGGGGAGCTTCCTAGTTTTCCGGACTATCGCGGCCCCACGCCTTGATAGCCCTTTTTAAAAATCTGGCTTGTTATGATTTCCGAGGGTGTCCCGATTTCGTTCGTGGTTCTTCCGAACGGTCAAAAATTGAACGGAGTGACGACCGTCCCGACTTTTTACCCTCGTGTAGGCTGAACCATTGTCCAACACTTTCATTTCCATTCTAGCTGCCATGATGTACGGTTCCCCAAGGATGACTGGGTGAGAGGACGTCTCTTGCACAAAAAAGTGTTGGTTTATGTCGACGTCCCCGACGCTCACCCTGACATTCGGGCAAGCCCCGTGAAACTCTTTCGTGACTCTTGTAGTTGCGCGTATCTTCCACCCATGTTTTTTATTGATCGGCCAATTCCCCTTTTTGTAGAAGTACATGGACATCAGGTTAATTTCCGACCCGTGGTCGATTAACGCCACCACCGGTTCCTTAACATTCCCGATACGAACCGGGGTTTCTGTAGTAGCTCTTACCTAGTGTGGTTTGGCGTAGTGGCTCTCCGCGAGCTCGTCTTCCATGGCTATCTCATGGAGGAGTGCCGCCCTTACCTCAACCGGCTTCTCGGGCTCCGATTCCGTTGCGAGACGCTTCCTCTTCACGAGGTCCACGATGCTGTCGTGGAACTCCCTTCTTGCTATGCCAAGCACTTCCCTAAGCGTGAGTTCTATGCGACTGTCGAGAACTCGCTCCTCTAGAACCTTTTGTAGGTTCGTTGTTTTCTCTATCTACGAGCTTAAGCGGAAGCTCGGAATCTTGCCCTTCTCCTTCTCATGGGATCCGGTCGGAGCGGCATCGTGCTTTTTGGTTGCGCTTCGTGTGTCTTGCCTCCCCGATGGGCCCGCCTTTCGTCGATCAAAGCTTCGTAGTTTCTGCACGCGGCCTCCACAAAGCCGGTCATTTCTTCAATGGGGTCGCTCCACCCAGTAACTTCGGGAACACGTTCTTCTGCGTGCTCTGCTTCCTCCTTCTGCAGCCTTCCTCCAGCCAAGGTCTCGAGAACGACCGGCCAGAACCCAGATTTGGAATCGGGTTTGGTCGTCTTTTCCCCTACGCGTATACCAGCCGAAGCCGAATAGTGGTCGGCCTCGACGTGCTGGGCCACGGCTTCTTCCATTAGCCTCTTCATGCCACCTCGTCCGAAATTCGTGTCGAGCGATCTTTGCGTGTCGCTCGCATGTACCCTGCCGTTTGAAAGGTAGACTATATTACTCCTGAGCACTTCTCCGAAGTCAGCGCATTCTCTCCGGGCATGTTCGGTGGCGTTGCACCATACACACCTCTAATTGGCCGGTGGTCGCTGGTCGCGCGACTGACCTTCGTCGCTTCGTCGGGCCTGGGCGATCTGGAGGTCTTCTAGTCCGGTGCCACCTGTAGGTCCCGCAACTATGTTCACCGGGGGTGGGCCTAGCTCAAGCCACCTCCTCGTTTCTTCCATTCGGGTCGGCGTTGGTTCGGCCCTGATTTCCACAGCCGGTCCGACCGACGAGGACCCCTTTTCTTTCCAGTCCCGGCGTTTGTCAATCCTGCTGCATACTTTCTTCACGGTCGCCCAGTCAGTCGTGAGGCCTCGGCTGGTTTCCAGAAGAAGACCCATGCTTTCCCGGACGCATGAGTCGAACGAAGTGACAAAAAATAGAACCTTGCTCGTTTCAAGCACGGTTCGGTCCAACCTAGAGAGTCGTGCAAACCGTGACTCGAATCCATAAAATCCTTTCTCGATAAGCATTCTGACCCTTGTCGGGGCTGTTGACCCAATCCATAAAATCCTTTCTCGATAGCCGGCGCGAATCATAATAGTTGTACCTCTCGAGAACTTCCTCTGTGAACTCCACCCAATCATGACAGCCCGCTTGTATCTCGACCATCTCTGTATGGATGTGTGGTGTTACGACCCGGGGAAACCCCGCTAGCTATCTATCTTCAAGTATGTTCCTCATCTGCATTTCAGATTTGTAGGCCTCTAAGTAACTCGTGGCGTCCTTTCCGCCGAACCGGCCTATCTTGCCGACTATTGCCTCTATGGCCCAGTCGAGGGCACTCGTGCCCTCACGAGCACTAACCAGGCGGTCTACCACCACCGCCATCGCTTCCGCAAGTTTGCTTCCTCTCATCTTCAAATTCCTTTGCCGCCCTTCTTCACGTCGAGTTCACCAAAGATGTCGAGGTTACCCTCACGGATGCGTAGAAGTCGGGCAGGACCACGGGGGTCTCGAACCAAGGAATCAGGAAGGCGAGTTTGGGGATCGCGTAGGTTTTGAGGCCACGAGAGAGCAGGTAAGTCTAACGAACGAGAGAGCGCAAGAGAGTCACGCGTAGACACAAATACGGACAAAGACACCGAGGACAAAGTAAGGTAGGTAGAAAGAGTTCTATTAAAACACAGGTGCACGATGCTGTGAGTGGTTACAGCCGCATCAGAGCTGGTGATGGAGCGCAGAGCTTGGCAAATAGTCAGGTACAAAGAGACGTCGGTGCGCAGAAGGTCGAACCCCAGGTCGGGAGCACTCGGGTGTCTGACGCGAGCAGGGGAATCGCCTTCTTTCACAATTCTGCCTCGGTCGTTCTCTCCGTATTCGTTTTTCTAGATCGCATCCCGAAGGCAGTCAAAGGTCGCCCCTTTTTATAGCACAAGGAGCGACCGTTACAAGCATTCATGACCCGTCACTTTTGTCCTAGATTCTCTCCCCTGATTTACTCTCCTCGTAACTCTCCCTACTTATGCAATGTCTATGCACTAACTACTTAGTACCCCTCCTTATACTCATGCCTAGTACTTGCCCTATTTAATTCCCCTCGAGGCTTGCACTCACATATACCGGTGTTCCTGCGTGTTTCCTCTTGTTTCCGCTTACAGCCCGAAATCTTCACGACACCGTTTTCCCGACCTTCTCATCGGCCTCTTCTGTTGGTCACGTTCACCTGCCGCCATAGATCTCTCCTATAGGACTCACTCCGGCACTCGGGCCAACCGCCGGATCGGTGTGAGGATCTCCGTAGACCGCCCATCCGTAGTCCTTTTTCCCTCGTCCCCTCACTAACACTGTTCGCTACTCTAGGTCTCATGCCGGCTCTTGGGCCGACTGTTGGAGTCTCAAGAACCGGTGTGAAGGATCCTCCTCGGGCCTCCGTCTAGTCTCTGACCCTTATCCCGGGTCGTCTTTGTGTTTGGGTTTGTATTGCTTCTACACGCTATTCTTTTTACATGGTATCAGAGCGCGAGGGTTGAGAACCTCTGCAGCCGACATAGCTTGAAAGGAAAACCAACCAAGAAGAACAGGTAAATCGATGGATAGAGGCATGGCTAGTTCGCTTCCAATGGAGAAGCTCGACAGAAACAACTACGCGTCTTGGTCCTACAAGATGCACCAATACCTACTCAGGCACGGCCACTGGAGCTATGTCTACGGAGCAAATGACACAGCACCCGAATCGACACATAGAGATTTCCCGGTGTGGGAACAATCGGCGAGCAAAGTACTGTACTGCTTCGCGTCTTGTGTGGGCGAACAGCTCCTAAGCTACATTCGGGATGCAAAAACGCTGAAAGATGCTTGGGGAAATTTGAAGAAGATTTTCGCCGCAAGCACTACAGCTAGGAAGCTTCAACTCCGACAAGAGCTGAGCAACCTACAACAAAGCGACTTGTCGGTCGCTGATTACATCTCGAAGATCAAAGAGATATGCGACTCCTTAGCCTCTATCGATGTGAACGTCGAGGAAGGCGAGATGGTGCAGATCTGTCTCGGGGGATTGGCGTCAAAGTTCGAAACGTTCCGAACTGTTGTGTGTACACGGGAGAATACACCATCGTTTTTCGACCTATAGTCGATGCTCCTTATAGAGGAGAACCACGCGGGTGCGTCAACGAGCACGCACACCGACAACAAGATGTTGTACACTGAGGGAGATAGGCCTCGTGGTCGTGGCGGACGAGGCGGGTCGGTGCGCAATGGAGGCGGCCGACGAGATCAAGGAAGAAGGCACCGAAGTGATGCCGACAGCAATTCCGGACTCTCCGAAAACAGGGGGAGTTGAGGCGACGAGAACCGACATCGGAAATCCGTCGCGGAATGTTGGTATTGTGGCAAGAAAGGCCACAAGGAGAGCGAGTGCTGGAAAAAGCGCGCCGATTCGGAGAGAACCGAGTTCGGATCAGGTTCCGAACAAACTGACAAAGGAAATCAGCAGCAATCACACTACGCCGAAGGATCTGGAAAAGCCGGAAAAGGGTTAGCCTTCGTGACGAAACACGAAGCAAACTCGATGAAGAAGATCACCCCGAAGTTGGACGAGGTGTGGTACATCGACTCAAGCGCGTCAAACCACATGACGTGCCACAAGGAGTGGTTCTCATACCTTGAGAAACTGATGCAACTAGTAATGGGCCCGGTTCGGTTTCGATTCGGTTCGGTTTCAGTGCCTTGAAACCAAACCAAACCGTTTATGAACATTCAAACATTTAAACCAAACCATTAAAAAAAAATGAAAACTAAACCATTTAAACCAAAACCGTTTAGGGAAAAGTTTAAACCAAACCGAAGCATTTAATAAAAAGTTTAAACCTAACCACATTTAGCCCAAGCTAATTAAAAAATTAATTCAATAAAAATACACAAAATAAAATAAGCATTTATGTTAAAATAAATAAATAAATAAATAAGATTAATTGAGCCATTAGATTAAATAAAAAAAATTAAGTTAAGTGAATTAAACCAATGAAAAACATTACTTAAACCATTAAATTACATAAACATTTAATGGGTAAAAAAAGATAGCCCAAAAACCTATAAACCTATAAACCCTAGTTTCAAAACGAAACCGAACTAAAACCGAACTGTTTATTATTAATTAAAACCAAACCAAACCATTTAATTATTTTGGAACTTATAAACCTTTAAACCATGGTTTAACGGTTCGGTTCGGTTTAAGCCGAAACCGGACCCATTGCTAGATGCAACTGGGAGCAATCGCAACCGGAGACGACACTCCGCATCCAATCGCGAATGTCGGTGAAGTTCCCCTGAGCCATGTCAGATAGAAAGGGAAACTCATGAACGTGTTACACGTCCCGACAATCACGAAGAATCTGGTGTCGGTCGGGCAGATCGTCGACCAGGGGATGCAAGTCCGATTCACGCATCTCGGGTGCTTCATCGAGGAAGAAGGCCGAGTTATTGCGCAAGGGCGCCGAGACGGGAGGATGTTTATCCTTGACTCTAGTGACGGTGGCACCGCAATGTTCGCGAAAGGACAAAAAGTCAAGTTGGATCTCAACTTATGGCACAAGCGGATAGGCCACGTCAACTATCAACGGCTTCAGGACCTGCAATCGAAACAAGTTGTGTTCGGATTGCCCAAATTTAGTGGCCGGAAGGCACAAATTTGTGAAGCCTGCCAGCTATGGAAGCAACACTGACTTCCGTTCCCTAACGAGCGTAACCAAAGCTGGAACAAGCTCGAGTTGATATATTCCAATGTATGGGGGCCGACACAGAACGTTAGTCTTGGCGGGAGTCGATACTTCGTCTCTTTCATCGACGACTATACGCGGCACATGTGGATCTACCTCATTGAGAAGAAGGGTGAAGTCTTCGACTGTTTCTGGAACCTCAAGAGTTTCGTTGAAACGGAAACAGGAAGACAGATCAAGTGCTTGCGGTCGGATGGCGGAAAAGAGTACTTTTCCGGTCAATTCAACAGGTATCTACAACAGATGGGAATTCGACACAAATTCAGTTGCAGATATACGCCGGAGCAAAATGGCGTGGCCGAAAGGAAAAATCGGTCGGTTGTGGAAGTGGCATGGGCAATGCTGGAGGAGAAGAGCTTGCCCAAGTTCTATTGGGCCGAGGTTGTACGAACCGTGGTGTACATTCAATATCGGATCGGAGAAGAAGTGTTGGCGCATGAGCTGTATTTCGGAAGAAAGCCGAATGTGCGACACTTGAGAGTTTTCGGTAGCATTGCGTATGTGCATGTGCCGAAGGAGAAACGGAGGAAGCTAGACGCGGAAGCCGAGAAGTGTATCTTGGTCGGCTATTCAGACGAGCAGAAGGGTTATAAGTGTTATAAACCACGCACCAAACAAGCGCGCCTTTATGACGTTGTGTTTGACGAGTCCGCGTCTTGGTACTTGCCTCCGACTCCGGACCTCACCTCCAATCCGAGTTTTGACGATGAGGTCAACAAGGCCGAGATGCCTCCGGATGAGCCTGAAATTGGGACACGCGAAGAGAGTCTGATTTCGTTTCAGTTAAGCGAGCCAAATTGAAAACTGAGTCGGTTCGACCAGTCCGATGAAGAGCTGGCGAGTAGTGGAGACTCAGTCGTGCATTCCCCGCGCAGGAAGCCGAGGAGACAGCTTACGCGCAAGGAAAAAGGGAAGAAGAAGGTGTCGGATTACAACCCTAATAGGAACGAGTCGGATCTAAGAGAGTCCGACTCCGAGGGAAGTGATGACGGGTCTTCGAGAGCGAAGTCCGTGTCGGCCAAGAAAGCCTCAACATCGGCTAAGGAGCAATTATGCCGATCTACCCACTAGAAGAACCCTGTTGTGCGGTTTGGTTACGAGTACATGGTGCATCACTATGCATACACGACCCATGTAGCGGAAGTGCGTGAGCCAAAGAGCTACGCAGAAGCGGTGAAAGATGCGAACTGGCGTGCCGCAATGGAGGAAGAGATGCGCGCATTATCGAAGAATGAAACCTGGGACCTAGTTGACGCACCGAAGGGTGTAAAGCGATTGGATGCAGATGGGTGTATAAGGTGAAATACAACATCGATGACTCTGTCAACCGCTACAAGGCCCGTTTAGTAGCGAAAGGCTACGCGCAGAAACACGGCGTGGACTATGACGAGACCTTCACGCCTATCACAAAGATGACTACCGTGATGCTTACCTCCGCTCCTTTCACGCTCTCGTCCCTGTTCTTTCTTTGATCAACCAGCGTCATTACGCGTTGAATATGCTCTTCAAGTTCGGGATGGCAAACTGTAAGCCCATCTCGACCCCTCTGGATAGAAATGTAAAGCTTCGCAAAGATTCGGGAAAGGCGTGCGACCCGACACAATTCCAACAGATTGTTGGAATCCTCATCTATTTGATGATCACTCGGCCGGACCTCAATTACCCGGTCAGCATGATCAGTCAATTCATGTCGTAGCCTACGGCCGAACACTTTCAGTGTGTGTAACGGATACTGCGTTATGTCAACGGCACGAAAGACATGGCGTTGTTTTATCGGGCAGGCATAGCCGAACAGTTAGTCGGTTACACGGATGTTGATTGGGCCGGAAACGCCCACAATCATCGATCCACATCTGGATACGCATTCTCATTGGGAAGTGTGGCGATCGCATGGAGCAGCAAGAAGCAACCGACAGTAGCACTGTCGAGCACGGAGGCCGAATATCGAGGGGCGACTGTCGCTACGTGCGAAGTCATTTGGTTGAAACGGCTATTATGGGATCTGCAAGTAGAGGTGTCTAATCCGACAACGATCCATTGTGACAACCTTAGCAGTATCCACCTTGCGAAGAACGTCGTTTTCCATGCCCAAACCAAGCACATTGAGGTGCATTACCATTTTGTCCGCGAGCGGGTCCTTTCAAGTGAAGTTGAATTGGTGCATGTTTCGACTGATCGGCAGATTGCCGACATCTTCACAAAACCTCTTGGTCTCGACAAGTTACGGCATTTCTAGGGTGCGCTTGGGTTGCGTCACCTCGACACGCCGAACTTGAGCGGGAGAAAGGAAGAACAGGGACAAGAGCGTGAAAGGAGCGGAGGTAAGCATCACGGCGGAAGTGACCGTGATGCGGAGTCGGATGGAGAATTTGACTTCGAACCGGCTGAAGAAGCCGAAGACGGAAGCAAGGGTCATAAGCATAAGAAGGAACCGAGGACAACCGAAACAGGGGTAGATAAGGCCAAGACTAAGACTTGCTCGGATGTTGTCAGGGGCCTAAAGACCGAAGAAGATTTGGAGACAACCAACTCGGACGAGAGCGAAAACCGATCGGAGGAAGCCGAGTCGGTTCAAATGATTGATTCAGATACGCTGAATCAACCAAAGGCCAAGCGGAAGAGAAGGCAACAGAAGAGGCGCCAGCACCGCAACACCAAGGAAGCTGAGAAGGGCTGTGTGAGCAGACAAGTTGACCATAAGGGTCGAGGCGCGCGGAATCAAACAGATCGAGGAGCGCGAGCAAGGCGTGAAGCCAGAAGGAACCGGAGCGTAGATCAGGAAGAGCAGATGGAACCTCAAGTTGAGCTTGAGGGGGAGTGTTGAAATACAAGCTCAACATTGGCCGGATCGGTTGTGCAAGCCAAGAACCGGATAGATTGGGATCAATCGGTTAGGCCGGACCGGTGCGTAAACCGGGTGCGTAAACTAGTGCGTAGATCGGTATGCAACAAGAAGTCGTAGCGGTGCGTAAACCGCGAGGCCGTTGGAAAGATATTCTGCGTAGGAATATATTTTGGGAGTTAGTGTAGAGCTCACTTATGAGCATTGAAGTACGTGTCAGTACTTCTGTTAGTCCGTAGGGACTTGTATAAAAGTGCTCACTGAGCACATCCTATGTACAGATTGAGTATTATTTTTGAATTGAGTTCTATGTGCTCTCTCTCTCTGTCTCTTCCGCGTACTGTGTATATTCAAGCTCTCCATTAAACCTGCGTCTCTGTGTTTGGGTTTCTATTGCTTCCGTACGTTATTCTTTTTACAATTTTCTTGTGATTGTCATCTACCCACTCACACTTTACTCTCATTTTTTTACCATTACTTTTCATGTTTAAAGTAATTACGTGCATTTACCTATGTTATAACGCTTCCATGTAAACTATTTTTTCATATTGAGTGGGCATCATGCCGCTTTTTGAACCATTTTTTCCAATGGGTCATCTAGGTTTAACTCATGTAATCGAGCCTTAGAACTCGATTAAAAACACACGAGTTCCCTATTGATATTTTACTCATAAATTTGAGTACTACATCTTTGCGAACACCACAACCACCATTTGTATTCATTTGTGGCTTATGTCACAATTGTGCAAATTACAATCACCATATTGGGATGGATATGTGCATACCTCGCACCATCCATTTATTTGTGGCATTTTTGTTTAGTAGGTAACACATGGTTTTTTGAACCTTGTTTTCATCACTTCTTGACTCTTATATGTAGTGACTTTTTTTTCTCCTTTTTTTCATCCATTTGCTTGTTACTCGCAAGACTAGCATATTACTTGCGAGTGCACTTATTTTTGCACGTAATACACTTTCTCGACCATATCAATACATGTTAGGTTGGCATTTTAATATAAGGCTAACTAGGAAATTACATTGATATTAGAACTATGGTTGAGCCTCAGGGAGCCGCCATGATTATTCAAGATAGAGATCCGAGAAAGACATCTTAGCTATGTTTTCTCCCATGGTTTTTAAAACACCATAGTGTTACCATAGTTATCGGATCTTGAATCACATCTCATATGTCTAGAGGGGTAAAGATGTGAGATGCTTTCTTGGATAAAGTTCTTCTAATCAAAATTTCAAGCATTGATTTTGCTTGTGTATTTTTTGAACCTCCTTATTTATATTGCGTACACACATCTTGCATCATTGAACAAGTTTTGAACATTGTTGGAGCGATCTCTTCGACCGAGACCTTTCAACTCCAATCCGCATCTCGCACACAAGCTGAGATCACTATTGAGCAATTGCTCACTACTACCTTGAATCAATTGGCCGAAATGCGGCAAGCCAATATGGATTTGGAAAAGAAATTCCAAGAATTGACTATTGAGTCCAACAAAGAAGGTGAACCTTCTTTCGTAGTCACACCATTCAAGGGAGATAAGAAAGAAAGAACTGAGGAGGTCATTAACACTTGGCTTGGTCGTTGGGAGCCTCACTTTGAGCTCCATCCCAAGCCCGATGTTATAAAATTTGGTTATGTCAGTTGTGAGTTAGGTGGTCGAGTTCCTGTTTGGTGGCACGGCGCCTAAGGACTAAAAAGAACTTACCCACAACTTGGGAAGGTTTCGTTGATGTTTTTAAGAAACAGTTCTTGCAGCCACCTTCTCAAACCGAACAAGCGCAACACTTGCTCACGTTGTCGAGTAAGACATTTACCTCTCTCGAGGATTATGTGCATCATGCTCGGACCTAGATCCAAAAATTTGGACTTACGGATGAGAAATGGTTTGTCGCTTGTTTTTTGAATGGTATTCCCAATGGGGATTACCATTGGATTGTCCATGACAAGGATCCCACAACTTTCGAGGAAGCCGTCAACATTGAACTTCTGTACTATACTATTACGAAAGCGCTCCGGCTCTTCTTTGTGCACAACGGATCGTGATGTGTTGGATCGTTTAGTGTGCTCAAGACAGAAAAAGAAAGGGGAAGGAGACTTACCTCTATCGCAACCCAAAAGCTTCTATTTCATTTACACAGAGAGAACCTCTCTCGTATGTTTTCTTCTTCTCTTCTTACAACTCCTCTCATACTTTTTTTACCTAAGTTATAAGTGACTTACATATATAGCTAATTAGCTGTGAATAGCTAAATAGTTGTTTTACTTATATGTCCACTAGTAGCTAATTTCCTAATAGCTACTTTAGAATATCTCATTTTCCAATGAGCATCACATGCTTTTGTTGAGCTTGTTTCTTAACACTCCCCCTCAAGCTCAACTGAGCCTTTCTTGAGGTCATCTTCAATCTTCTTTTCTTCATGCTTTTCAGTTATCATACCAATGCTTATAACTTCCATCATGTCTCAAAACTGTCTATGTTTTTCTATGCTCAGTCCCTTCGTAAGAATATCAGCCACTTGTTGATTTGTGCTTACATACAACAGATTCACTTCTCCATCAATCACTTTTTCTCTAACAAAGTGATAATGCACTTCAATGTGTTTTGTTCTTGCATGGAACACTGGGTTTTTTGTGAGTTGAATGTTGCTCATATTGTCACACCAAATTGTGACTGCACCATCTATATACTCTCCCAAATCAGCAAGCAATCTTCTTATCCATACTTCTTCAGAAGTAGCTATTGCAGCTCCTCTATATTCAGGTTCAGTACTTGATAATGCAACAATAGCTTGTTTCTTGCTATTCCATGAAATAGCTGCACTTCCCAATGTAAACATATATCCACTTGTGGATCTTCTATTAGTTTGGCTTCCAACCCAATCAACATCTATATATCCTTCCAGCTTTATGTCTAGATTAGCCCTGTAAAACAGTCCATAGTTCTGAATAGCTTTTACATATCTCAAGATACTTCTAATGCAGTCCAAATGTGGCTTTGTTGGCTGTAGCATAAACTGGTTGACTAATCCAACAACATAACTCAAATCATGTCTGGTTATAGTCAAATATATGAGGCCGCCCACCATAGACCTGTACATGTTTACATCTTCTATTTTGGCTCCCAAATCAACCCTCAATTTGCAATTCTTATCTAGTGGTACAATAGGTTTGCATCCAAGCATACCATACTTCTTCAACATAGTTGTTGCATACTGTTTTTGCAACATATATATACCGCTTTCAGATCTAATCATCTCAATACCAAGAAAGTGTCTCAACTCTCCCAAATCCTTCATATAAAATTGCATTTCCAGATTTTTCTTTAGCTTATTTATTTCATCCATAAAATCACCTCTGATGATTAAATCATCAACATAAATCAAAATCACAACAATGCAATCATTCATTTTCTTTATATACAATGATGGATCAACCTTTGATATTTTGAAGGAAAATTTTTTCAAAGATTCTAAAAGTTCTTTGTGTCATGCTCTCGGTGCTTGTTTCAGTCCATAGAGAGCCTTTTTCAGCTTACAAACATATTCTGGATGCTTCTTATCTTGAAATCCTGGTGGTTGACACATGTATACTTCCTCTTCCAAGTTACCATGTAAAAAAGCATTTTTTACATCCATGTGGTGCAGAACCCATCTTTTGGCTACACTTATAGTAAGTAGTGTCCTCAAGGTTGCCATTTTTGCAACCGGTGCAAATGTTTCATCATAATCAATTCCTTGCATCTGGGCATATCCCTTTGCCACAAGTCTTGATTTATGTCTACTTACATTCCCATTAGAATCATGCTTTGTTTTGTAGATCCATTTGCAACCTACAACATTTTTTCCTTTTGGTAACTTTACTAAATCCCATGTTTTATTTTCAGCCAATGCATCTATTTCTTCTTGCATTGCATTCACCCATTTCTTATCAGATTTTTCTTCATCAAAACTATTTGGATCAAGAATCTGTACCACTTTAGACATATATGCATAATGCATAGCCATGTTTGTATCATAACCAAATCTTTCAACAAACTTTTTCTCTCTCTCTGATTTTCTCAATTTCTTATTTGCATCTTTCATTGCCTTCTCAATACCAAGGATTTTCAAGGCTCGTATACCCAGCTCATCATCCAATGATGTATCTGAATCTACATCTTCCATGTTTCTAGATCCTTCATCAAACATTTCATATTTTGGCATCTTTTGTTTTCCTTTTTTATCATCATATTTTTTTTGTCTTGCCTTCTTTCCACTCCAAGCATTTGATTCAGATTTACTACTAGATTTTTCAAATGGTCCAGTACATTCTATTGATGTTGAACTTTGTTGTCCAACATTGCTTCCATTTCCATGGTTATCACTTCCATTTTCAGATTTGTTCCTATCTTCATTTTCATTGTCTTCGTCAGTTTCTACATTTTCTTTTGAGTTGTATCAACTGCCCAACTCATCAAATATTATATCACGGCTCACTACAATCTTTTTTTTCAACGGGTTATAACATCTATACCCTTTTTGCTCTATTGAATCTCCAACAAGAACACATTTTTAAGCTTTTGGATCAAGCTTACTTCTTACTTCAGTAGGTACATGGACATAGGCAAGGCATCCAAACACTTTTAAGTGTCCTAAACTAGGTTTCCTTCCATAGAAGCATTCTTCAGGAGTTACTTCATGTACTCTAGATGTTATACATCTATTTAGAATAAAGTTTGTTGTGTTTACAGCTTCTGCCCAGTAATACAATGGCATATTTTTTTCGGTCATCAAGGTCCTTGCTATGTTCACCAAAGTTCTGTTTTTTCTCTCAACCACTCCATTTTGTTGTGGAGTATATCTACATGTGAACTATCTCCTTATTCCTTGATTGCATAGAAAATTAGAAAATTCATTTGAGAAGTATTCTCCTCCTCCATCATATCTTAAACATGTTGTTCTAGTTTCAGCCTACTTTTCTACCATGCATTTAAACTTACGAAAGAAATCAAATACTTCACTTTTCTCTTTCATGAAGTAAACCCATGTTTTCCTTGAGCAATCATCAATAAATGCTACATAAAACCTACAACCACCAATTGACGCATTTTTTGTTGGTTCCCATACATCTGTATGTACCAAATCCAACAAATTTTTGCTTACATGTCTTTCATGAGGGAAAGGTAACCTATTTTGCTTTCCAGATTGGCATGCTTCACATATTTTGTTCATCTCACAGTCTTTCAACTTAGGAAGTCCAGTCATTGCATTTTCCTAAACATATATTTTCAAGGTTTGCATACTTATGTGACCAATTCTTTTATGCCACATCTCCACATCTGAGATTACATTCATTCCTTCTACAAACATGGTTGTAATCTTTTTAGGCATATCCACATCTAACACAAACATTCTTCCTTGTCGTTTTCCTTTTGCAATAAGCTTTCCATGTTTCTCTATAAAGCATTCACTTTGCTTAAACTTAACTTGAATTCCTTGCTCTACTATCTATTCAACAGAAATCAAATTTTTTGCAAGGTTTGGCACATGCATAACATTCAACTTATACTTTGTTTTCCCTTTTTCTTCCCACAATGGCATATCTCCAACATGCTTGATTGTATGAGTGGTATTATCACCTGTCTGTACATAACCAAGAATCTCTGATTCTCTTAGACTTTCAAACCAATTTGGATGTCCAATCATATGATTAGATGCCCCAAAAACTACATACCACATATACTCTTCATTGCATCTTTGTGAACATTTGTCTCATGTTGTATCATAAATGCACCTTCTTTATCACAGTTTTCACTAGTTGAAGCATAGTTATTTTGCTATCTCTTCCCTCTTTTTTCATCATTTTGCTTTTTATAGCATTCAGCATGTGTATGGCCTGGTTTTCCACAATACCAACAATCATCATCATTCAAAAAAGTTTGTTTACCTCTACCTCGATTGTTCCCCCTACCTCTGATGTTGTTTCTTCCACTTGTAGCTTGGTGTCCTCTTCCTTGATAATTATTGTTGGTTCTAGCTGAACCAAATCTTCCATGGCCTCTTCCAACACTATTGTAGAGGGCTTGCCCCTCAATCTCGGAGTTTCCTTTGTGTACATCATCCATCCATCTGATTTCTTTCTTCCACTACAAGCATCGAAACTAGATCTGGAAAACTTGGGATCCTATCCCTTGTGAGAATAGATGTTTTAAAGCTTTTATATTGAGGTTCTAAGCCTCTTAAGCATATTTCCACCTTATCATCATCTTCTACCTTTACATTAATAGAAGCAAGTGGTTCACATATGCTCTTTATTTTCAAAGCATACTCATTAACTGGCATCTTACCGTTTTCCAAGGTATTTAGCTTAGTCTTCAACTAAAGCTTTCTAGCCTTTGTGTTTACTACAAGTAGTTGTATCAAACTGTCCAAAGATTCTTTTGGAAGCAAAGGATCTTGTATGTGTCCAAGCATTGAATCTGAGATGCTAAGTGACAACCAATGCAATACTTTCCTTGCCCCTTGATTCCATTCCTTAAATGCTTTAATCTGTGCAAAGTTGCATTTTCTTCAGAGATCTCTGGAACCTCTTCTAGGTCTCCTTCAATGTAATCCCAGTATCTTTTATCCATCTAGAAATTTGTCATTGTGAATTTCCACCTAGGGAAATTGTTTTTGTCCAACTTTTCTATGACTATTTGGCTTGCATTCTCTCTTTCAAATTAGGGCTTTTGCTACGATTAACTTCACAGACAACTCTCTGATTGAGACCAACAACCAGAAGCAAACTTCTCAGATTTGTACTGTTCCTCTTTACGAGCAACTCTACTCTGATACCATGTTACGAAGGCACCCCGAATCTTCTTTGTGCACAAGGAATCATGATGTGCTGGATCGTTTAGTGTGCGCAAGACAGAAAAAGAAGGGGGAAGGAGACTTACCCCTGTCGCAACCCAAAAGCTTCGATTTCATTTACACAGAGAGAACCTCTCTCGTATGTTTTCTTCTTCTCTTCTTACAACTCCTCTCGTACTTTTTTTACCTAAGTTATAAGTGACTTACATATGCAACTAATTAGTTGTGACTAGCTAATTAGTTGTGAATAGCTAAATAGTTGTTTTACTTATATGTCCACTAGTAGCTAATTTCCTAATAGCTACTTTAGAAGATCTCATTTTCTAATGAGGATCACATGCTTTTGTTGAGCTTGTTTCTTAACACATAGGAATTCCAAGAAAGACCACAATAAACTTAAGTTCGCCAAAACTCCGAATGTCAAGTTCATTGGGAAACGTAAGCAATCCAATGACACTCTTGACTACGACTCAAAGAAACCGAACCTCTTCTATGCATATTACAAGAATCGGGGCCACAAAGGATACCTATCATCGTCTTGAGATGAAGTCAATGAATAACCCTCCTCCAGACAAATTTACGAGTCACACAAGTGAGTCTTTTGATGTTATTGAAGTTCATGTGAATCCACTTTTCCTTCACATTTACTTGAACCTAATGATTTACTCCGAGCAGTCGGGTATATCAATGGAACACAAGCACATTTCTTGTTTGATTTTGGTAGTTCTCACAATTTTCTTAATGATCACTTGGTGCAACAAATGCAACTCCACATAAACGCAAGTGATCATATCTATCAAGTTCACATGGCAAATGGAGGCGTTCAATACATCAATGGCATTGTTTATCAACTGCCAATTCAAATAGATACCTATCTGGAGAAGCTTGACTTTCATGTTATGAAACTACAATCCGTAGATGTTATTTTAGGATACCCACGGTTTTTTAATAAAAACCCTTCTTTGTCCATTGATTGGGTTAATCACTCGATCACATTTGAACTTAATAATTGTAAACATTTTATTCAATGTTCCAAACTTCCTTCTCGTTCACTTTTGTCTTATAAATCTTTAAGTGAGTATTCTATTTCATCAATTTATTCGTGTGTAATTGATCCAACAATTCAATTTTATTATTTTAAACTTGAAGCCACGCAATTACTCGACTCTATTTTAGATGATTTTCAAGACATGTTTCATAATGAATTGTTGCTTACTTTACCACCACAATGTAATGTGGACCATCAGATTGAACCCATTCCCGATGCTACTCCTGTGAGCATTCCACCTTATTGACTTAGTCGATTAGAAGAAGATGAGATCGCTAAAGAACTTAAGGAATACTTCAGTATGGGCCACATTAGGTATAGTAAATCACCTTGGGGTGCGCCAATTCTTTTAGTTAAGAAGAAGGAAGGTTCATAGCAAATGTGTATTAACTATCGCCGTTTGAATAGACTAACAATTAAAAATGCATATCCGTTACCTCGTGCTGATGATTTGATTGATCGTTTGCATGGGGTCCGATATTTTACGAAAATTGACTTACGAACCAATTATCATCAAATTCGCATTGTCGAGGACTCAATGCTTACAATGTAAGATTAATAAGTCGGAATGACTTAAAGTTGCTAGTCTTTTACATCCTTTAGATATTCCCAACAACAAATGGGAAAGTATCTCGATGGATTTTATTGTTAGTTTACCTCATACACAAAGGGGTCAAGATGCCATTTGGGTTGTCGTTGACCGACTAACAAAATTGGCTAGATTTATTCCTACCAAAACCACAGTAACCGCTCAACAATTGGCTTATCAATTTGTTGATGAGTTATTTCATTTTTATGGATTACTGATGGATATTGTTAGTGATAGAGATTCCAAGTTTACTAGTGACTTTTGGACTCAAGTCTTTAAGAAACTAGAAACTACGTTGAGCATGAGTTCCACAGATCATCCACAATCTGATGGACAAATTGAACGAGTTAATCAAATTATTGAGGACATGATTTGAGTTTATGTAGCAAAAACCCCTTCTAAGTGGGAGCAATACCTTCCTATCTTAGAACTTGCCTATAATAGCTCTAAACATACATCCACAAGATATAGTCCTTTTATGTTGATGTATGGTTTTCAACCACATGCCCTAGTCGATGTCGTGACACATTAGACAGTACACACAATTTTTTGCAAGACATGAACCAAATGTTGCATATTGGTATTCATCCCGTTTTTCACATCAGCTGTCTAAAACCATTTTTAGGCTCTAGTGATAACACCATCACAATCCAAGATCTTGTAACATTAGAGGATTTTTCTTACAAACCTCATGTTGTTGACCAAAATCTTGATTCTCATACTAAACGTTTATGTTCTAAAGAGATTCAGCTATTCAAGATCAAATGGATGGATAAACCTATTGATGATGCCACATGGGAACGCGAGCATACTCTTAAGGCATAATTTCCTCATTTTATATTGCAAGAGTGCAATCTTTTGAAGTAGGGGAGTATGTTATGCACACATAACGTAGGTGAGAGTAGGTCACTAATATTTACATAAGTGAAGGGTATGTTCACTAATGTTAAAGAGAGGACCAATGTGATTGGATAGAAGGAATGATAGGTGCATGCACTATCATGATTTGGACAACCAATGAATGGAGAACCTTTTAGAAAGGCACATCTATTCAAGGGGCCTAGGAAGAGGTATAAATATGAGGCTTAGCTACCCTCATAAGCACATTACATCGGAAGGTTGTTGTCTTAGACACCGGTGGTGCGGGCTAGGATTTTGTCACGATGATCGTATTTATCGCTTTCAAGGTATTAGTCATCCTAATATCCGGCGGTATGGGACGTCGGTGGTAAGTTGGCTATGTCTAGATCATAGCACCGGGATGGTCGGGTGGAATGGGTTCTTCTATCCAATCTGTTTTCTTTCTTTTTACTTTATTTTGGTCTATTGAAGGTAAAACTTTTTTTAAAGATAAAAAAGTTAATAACATTGCAAATATCACATTACTTTCTTAATAGCCATATGCATTTTTTCATAAATTCTAGTAACAAACATCCAAAATGCATAATCTTCATAATCTGATAAGGCTTACATTACTTTGCTCAAAGCATGTTGTAGAGAAAGGCTCTTCATCATGCTAATCATATATATACCCATATGGTCCTTCAAAGTTCATAATGTTGATATGGATGCATACATGGGTCAACACATGGTGAAGACATCAGTAGCATGTGGGGATGTAAACCATGCATACGAGATATCCACAAAGTTATCATGTCGGAATGATTTCACATGGACATTCATTATATCTACATGTATAGAGAACCAAGAAGGACAATTTGCCCTTGAAGCTTATCAATCTATGATTGACGATGGTGTTCAACCAACCCATTATACATTTGTTTGCCTCTTCAAAGCTTCTGCTACCATAGATTCTGTTGAGGAAGGAAAGAAGATACATGAACATGCTCGCCAAAATGGTTATTGCTCTAGTGTTCAAGTGGGCTCTTCCATAATTAGTACGCATAGTGTTACCCGTTCCTTTGGGTGACACCTTCGATAGACCTGAGGTTATCGGTAGCAAAGGATGTGTTACGTGAAGGCTCGTAAACAGAGGCGTCGTGAGGTAGAAAATAATCCGAGATGGAACACTAGTGAGATCTTGATAAGTGTGGACGGCGCTTAATTCAGAAACATGAGAGAAAACACAGACTCATGGAGCAAGATGGGCACAATAACAGATATGTATTAATGCGACAGCAAAAGGGTTATAGAGCGCGGCCTACGGCCGGTGACCTTACAATAGTATCTAATTACGATGGAATTTGCTAGTGCTTCCGCCTATACTTTTTATCCCCCTCTCTAAGGTACTCGACCTTGTTTAAATAACGTTTCCCCTAATACACAGCCGAGCCGTCGGTGGCCCGTGATACTCGGACTCGGCGCTCACTGGCGTTCTTTCCTACTCAGTTACACTACCGCCGTTTGCTAATTTCCTAATTTACATTTCTGTCCTCTAGACAACACCTGGCACGCCCGTGGGACAGGACCTTGTCCGTCGGACCCACGACTTACAAAATACTAACAACATTACAAAAATTGCCTTTTAGGCGTGATCCTCGTTTCATTCCTCTTCTAAGATGTCGAGGATGTTTTCGGGGTCCGGGGTGGTGGCAGGGTGGTCTGGTTGGACTGTCGGTGCGGGGGGTTGAGTTTGGTCCGGGGGTGTCATATCCTCTCGGGCGTCCGCCTCAGGTGCAGCCGATTCGTCTGGTGGTGGTGTGGGTTCGAGGGGGCTGACCTCTACTTCGACTAGATTTGGTACCGTGTGGGCGTCCTCGGGAGGTCTGTTGGCCGGGGCGAGTTCCTTCTGTGCCGTGTCCGTGATCTCCTCGCTGGGAGGTTCTTCCTTCTAATCTGTGGCCGTTGGAGGGTTGGTTGGGATGGCTGCGAGCCGTTCTCGTTCGAGGGGTTCTGCTTCCAAGCGAAACAACATCTGATCGTCATTGAAGTCTTCCAGCATTTGCTTGATTGCTGCGGTGTGAGATTTCGCCAAGGACTGGTAATCCTCGGTTAAATCTGCACGGAGGTTTTGTATGCTGCCCTTCGTCCATTTTGTAAAAGCCGCGGCCCTCCTTCCGTCGATTCTCGGCGTCGGCTTAAAATATGCAATTCGGCAGCTTGGGCTGCCCATTCTTCTCCTACGCGACTTAATGTTTCCTTGACCTTTTTGGTGAGGTGTTGGCGCTATTTCTCGATCAGTATTCTGATGGGTGTCTCATCCATGCCGGGCTGTGCTCGGACGGCTGCCAATTCCTCTTTTAAGTCGTTGACCTCGGCCTGAAGCTTCTTTGCGAGTAGTTCATAGGTGGCTTGAGTGTTCTTTGCGTCCGTGGTTACGAGCTGGATAGACTGCTCGTAATGCTTGGTGAGCTCTTTGGTAGCTTTCTCCCATTCTTTTTGACACGCGGCCCGGACTTGTTCCCGTTCGACGATTCTCTCTTCTTGTAGGGCGAGGTAGGAATCAGATAATTCGTCTTTTTGCTCCGAAACTAGCTTGCATTTGATGAAAAACTCGTCAACCATTTCTTTAAGGGTCGTACGCTGACTCTGCAGCTCGGCATTCTCCGTGATCATTCTCTCCTCCCGTTGGCGATTTCTTTCCTCCTGCCGGTGGTTCCAGTCTTTCGCATTGTTGAGCGCGGCCTGTAGGTCTAGGACCTCCTTCTCTTTCTCTGCCACTGTGGCTGCGTATTCCTCCAGCTTGCTTTTGAGTTCTGCTTCTTTGCCTGCGGCTTGTGCTTGTACCCGGCCCAGTGCTTCGTTCTGCTCGTGTATCCTTTGGTCGGCCTGGGCTCTAATCTCGGCCATCCGTTTGGAAGCTTCTTCTTTTAAGCGAGCCATGGCCTCTTGATGCCGTTGTTCGTGTCTCTCGGTCCGTCGTTGTTCTTCTTTAAGCTCCGCTCGGTAATCCCGGAGCGGGGGTTCTGTCTGGGTTGCCACCTCCTTGGGTGGACGAGGGGGTGGTGTCTCGGTCTTCTCCATGGGCGTGGCCGCCTCGGTTGTTGTGCAGGCATCGACCATTTGTAACAAGTCTGTTAGTGTGCTGGCCTGGATCGTCAGGATTGAATCCGTGAAGGTGCTTTCATCTATCATTGTTATGCGTGGAGGGGCTGGGAGGGCCTTGGTGGTCGTGGCCGGAAGGCTCAAGAGTTGTTGTTCTGGCCGGTTTTGCTCCCAGGCTGCAAATTTCTGTTTCGCAGCGTGCCATAACTCCGTAGCCACCTTAGCCTGTTTTTGGGTTGTTTTTATCTTTCGGGCCATGTCTTTGGCTGCCCGCGTAGTGCGATCCAGGTCCCTATATGCCTCGATGAGGGCCGTGTTCAACTCAGGGACCTCCATGAGGAGAGCGACCTGTTTTGCCTGCTTCTTCCTCCCTATTTTTTGTAAAGCCCTGTCGTCCTTGGGCTCAATTTCACCTAATAGCGCGAGTTGAATCATTTTTGTTTCGGCATGCTCTTCCGCCATTCGAGTAGCTGTCGCGACTTGGGCTCTGGCGAGGAAGTCGACCAGCTCGAATGTCGTACCGAGGCATAGGAGCGCACTAAATTCGTATGCCTCCGCGGGGAGGTCTTTATAACCGAGGACTTCATCCTCCGAGATTTGCGTTGTCTACCCATGCTCGATCTTTCCCTGGTTCGGCGATGCCTCCACAGGGATGATGGCCAGGTTGCTTTGGCTGACAACTAAGGCTTGCTCCTGTTGTGGCTCTTTCTGTTCTGCCGAGGACTCGCGGTTGACTCATCTTTTCTTGCTCAGCTGGGTTTGGGGTTCCGGGGCCGGTGGTGTCGTTTCCTCCACCTGCTTCCTTTTCTGGGGTCGTGGTGGTGCTGCCTGCTGTATGTTGGGGCGTGGGCTAGGCTCTGGGGGAGTTACCGAGGGACGCGGCGTTGGCTGTCGAATGGTGACATCGTCTGCCGTGTTGTCCTCCGTGGCTGTCTCCTCCTCCCATTCTTGGTAGGTCTCGGGAACTGCCCTGTTTTGTTGGGGTTGGGTGGGTGGTGGTGCCGATGCGGGGTTTTGGTCGGCGGCAGGAGGTGAAGGTGGTGTGGGCTCCTCCCATGCTTCGTGGCTGATGGCAACCGATTTCTCTCTCTGCCTTCGTGGTGGTGGTGGGGACGTGAGTGTCCGAGGGGAAGGAAGAGAAGAGGGTGGGTATAGAACCGTCAAAAAGTGGGTAAGAACAGACAACATCTTCTTACCTGACTGGAATGAGGCTAAGGCGGCACGGAGTCCTTCGCCTGTGATGATTCCCCAATCGACTCTGTTTCCTTCATACACGCTAATGATGATGGTTGCCTTGTTCTGCGGCATGCTCGTCAGGTTCGTATGCACGAACGCATACTCCATCAATATACGAGCAATCTCCCCGAAAGCTCTGTTGGGACCGCCATACGTGCGATATGCCTTCCCTGAGGCTGAGTACTCACCGAAGTACTCTTTCAACATCGATGCCGGGGGTATGTCGACCTCATGGTCCCCTCCCCGTTGTAGGTCCAAAGCAGCCCGAAGCACGTTGTTGGTGATGGCTTCGGGACAAATACGTCTAGTCACTCCTTGGGCATCCGGGTGCGCGGGGGCATCGATGATCTTCAGGTAACCGCCCATTCCTCGTTCCTGGAGCCAGGTGCGGGTTTCTGTTGAAGCGGTAAGAGGCATGGTGGAGATGGAGACAGGGTTTGACTATGTGGAAGAGTGATGAGGCGAGGGCGAGACAGAGGAGGAACAACAGGAAGGGGAAGCTCGGCAGAGGGGCTATGAGAGTGAAATAGGGCTTGAGAGCAAGAGCATTTAGAGCGATGAGAGCGAGAAGGGGCTTCTGAGCTTGAGAGCGATGGAGGTTGGGAGCAATAATGAACTTCTGTGTATGTGATGTGTTTTGGAAACGGTTTTAGTAACTTACTCCTAGGTTTTTGTGCCCGAAGCGAATCCTGAAGATTCTGAGTCGTGGGTGCCATAATAAGTGACTAACGCCACGTGTCCTGAAGGTGAGTGGGGTGCTTCGAGTGCTTTGCATGTGCTTAAATAGGTACTAAATGAGAGGTGGCTGGGGTGCTCCTAAATTGTGGGTGCCTAGGTGGGTGGTGTAGGTGTAGCTAATCGGCGGCTAAACTATGGTTAATCCTACCTACTTTATTAATTTCAAAAAGGTGGGTGAGTCCTTACTAAGGGGAACACGTGGCCTCCTCCGTGGTGGTCTCCCGAAACTCATTTGTGTCGTGTGGCTCGGTAAACGGGTTGGGTGGTGTAGTGCCTCGATATGGTCGAAGTCGGAAACCATTGGCCCAGCTTTTGACAGTGTCGCCGGCGAGTTTGCCGAGCTGGAACGTCCTGTTGAACTCGTTGATAATCCAGAATGGACCGGTCCACCGAAATCTTAATTTTCCCGGCATTGACCCGAGTCGTGTTTGAAAAAGAAGAACTGGTTTGCCGATGGTGAGCTCCTTCTCCAGCCCGTTTCGATGTCGATCCACGAAAGCCTTGCGTTGTCGTTGGCATTGTTCGAGCTGGGCCATACTCTCTATCCTGTCTTCGCCGAGTTCGAGGAGTTGTTCCAGCCGGTATTGCTCGGTTTGGGCCTCGGGGAGCCGTGCTTTGACTTGAACTCGGAGGCTCGGGACTTGGAACTCGACGGGCATTACGGCTTCTAACCCGAACGCCATTGGAAAGGGGGTTGATTGGATGCTTGTTTTGAAAGTCGTACGATACGCCCACAGCGCGCTCTGGAGTTTGTCATCCCAATCGGTCCTGTTTTCATTGACGATCTTCTTCAGTATGGTTTGGAGGATTTTATTGGTCGATTCCGCCAAGCCGTTCGCCTGCGGGTAGTATGGTGTGCTTTTCTTGTGCACCACCGCGTAGTGGTGTGTAAGCTCACGTATTATATGATTGATGAAGTGCCCACCTTGGTCACTAACGAGCTCGATTGGGCATCCGTAACGGCACCAAAGATGCTCGTACACGAATTTAGCCGTGGATGCCGCCGTGTTGTCTCAGAGTGCCTTAGCCTCGACCCATTTGGTGCAGTAGTCCGTGGCCACGATAATATACCTATTCCCTGTACGGGCCGTGGGTGGCTTGAAAGGGCCTACAAAATCCAAACCCCATTTTTGAAATGGGTCCAACGGAAGAATCGGCTGGTGTGGCATGCGTGACTATTCCATTGGTTGCCCCAATCGTTGGCACAAATTGCACTGCCGGCAAAACTGTGAGCGTCTCTCTTCGTTGTCGGCCACCACAATCCGCTTTGCCAAACCTTCCTTGCCGTGGAATCCCCGGCGTAGTGCCCCCCGACTACTCCCTGATGGGCCTCCTAAAGAACGGCGTTCTTCTCGAATTGCCGAATCGCTCGGCGCCATATGTCGTTTGAGCCTTTGTGGTAGAGAATGTCCGAGATGAGGCAAAAATTCCGGCTACGCACTGCTAGGCGTTTTCTCGCGTCAAGGGGCATGTGCTCGGGAGGTAAACCGGTAGTGAGAAAATGGGTCATCTCCGTGATCCATTCATCTTTGTTATCGTCTGGCATCGTGGTCAGGTTAAATAGGCTGGCATCTGGTAGCTCGTCGTACGTTGTTTCCGCCGGTTCCCCTGACTCAAGACGGCTCAAGTAGTCGGCGACGATGTGTTGTACCCCGGGTCAATGCTGAATCTGGAAATCAAATTCTTGGAGTAGGAGCATCCACCGAGCCAACCGTCCGGTGAGGGCTTGTTTATTGACCAAATAAAGAAGGGCCGAGTGATCCACGTGAAAGGTAAACTTCCGGCCCAAGAGGTAATGCCGGAATTTATTGACGCTATAAATCCTACCGAGGGCCTCCCGCTCGGTGGTGGAGTAATTCTTTTCCGCGGTCGAGAGCCGTCGGTTGGCGTAGTACACGGGCCTATACCAATTCGGGGGTGTGCATTGCATCAGGGCACTTCCGATGGCGATGTACGAAGCATCTACGAAGACATGAAACGGTTCGGACCAAACCGGAGGCTGGACCACCAGGGCATGTGAGAGCATTAGTTTCAGGGTCTGATAGGCCGTGTCTTCGATTGACGTCCATTGGAAGGGAAGGCGATGGACTGTCGTGTGTAAAGGTGTCGCAAAATCGGCCAGATGTCGTATCATTCGGCTGTGCCACCAGATTTGTCCCAAAAATTGGCTTAGTGCCTTTGCGTTCAAGGGTGCGGGGGCGGTCAGGATGGCCTTTACTTTATCCGGGTCCATAGCGATGCCTTCTTGACTAACAATGTGGTTGAGAAGGTTGCCGTTGGTGACTAAGAACGCGCATTTCGCCAGGTTTAAGCTTAATCGAGCTTGGCGACATCGGTCCAGGCAGAGTCATAACTAGGTCATGTGTTCCCGTCGATGGCCATACACGGCGAAATCATCAAGAAAGACTTGCATGAATGTCGGGATGTAGTCATGAAAGATTTCGGTGATGATGCACTGGAACGTAGCCGACACCGTTTTTAGACCGAACATCATTACTTCTGCCACAAAAACACCCCATTCCGTGACGAAAGCGGTTTTCTCCTGATCCTCTGGGTGCATTCTTATCTGGTTATAGCCGCTGAACCCGTCGAGGAAACTGTAGCATTCGTGGCCGGCTACTGTGTCGAGGACGCTGTCCGTGAACGGGAGAGGGAAACCATCGGTGACTGTTGCCGTGTTAAGCTTCCGATAGTTGACGCAGACGCGGATTTTTCCGTTCTTCTTTGGGACTACTACGATCGGGCTTAACCACATGGCCCGTTTAACAAGGCGAATGAAGCCCACTCGGAGTAGTTTGTCGATTTCCTCTTTGACTTTAGCGGCGTAGTTGGGGTTCATCCTGTAGCGCCTCTGCTGAACCGGCCGAGTGTCGGGTAAGAGGTGGATTTGATGTTGGTAGTAGTGAGGATCCAGCCCCTTCATATCGGTGTAAGACCAAGCGAAAACATCCTGGTAGTCGGTGAGCAATCGTACAAGGGATGCCCGTTCTCCGGTTGGTAGATTATTGGTAATTTGTAACGTACGGGGATTCTCGTCCGAGCCGAGGTTTATTGTTTCCAGGGTTGATGCTTTGACTCGTTGTGAAATAGCAAGTTCGCGTTCGAAAGCATCCTGAGCATGGCGTAGCTCGGCAACTGTGGTTGGATCTGGTTCATCTTGGGGTGGTGATTCCTCCGTGACTTCCTCGTCTTTAGGTGGCTCGATGGTTGGTATGGCATTGATTTCGAAGAGAGGGATGATCGTGGGATGATCATCTAGGAAGTCATCGACCTCCTCATCGGCCAAACCGTCAAGCATATGGACCCCTTCCGCGTATAACGGCAAAGTGTTGAGGGCCACGAGGACTCGTTCTTCAGTGATGATTCAGACTTTTGTCTTGCCTCTTCGGAACGAGATCATGTTGCGTTGCCAATGCTGCTTGATATTCGTTGTACGCAACCATGGTCGACCTAGTAACATTGGGTAGGCGCCTTGTGTCTCCAGTCTTAGCACGACGGCCGAGATCGTGAACATGTGGCCTCCGAGTGTGAAGTCGAGATGGCGGATTAAACCAATGGGGCGAACGGAGCGGGTGTCGGCCATCCGAAGCCAAAAGGGGCATGGTTCCCATTGATTCAGGCCGAGGTTGTGACACGTTGACTCGCTAATAACGTTTACGCCGGATCCGCCGTCGATGATGCATCCGTGCTGGTCTTGTCCCTTAATGATGATTCGCACGGCTGGGTTCTGAGAATCCATGAGTGGTGGACCTATGCCTGCTTCGGTGAGGTGTATCGGTGGCGTCACGGGCTTAGTATTGGCCTGGAGTGCAGCCAGGGTGTCCCGAAATCTCGGCATGAGTGGTAACAGTTTATGTAGGGGCAGCGAGATGCGGGAGTTGGTAAGAACATCCCATAGTTGGTCGTCCTCTGACGACGTGGATGGTACCGAGGTTTGTGGTGCTTCGCTGGGCACGTCTCTCATGTCAGTTTGCATGCGCACGACATTCTTTTTATTGGCCGTGTCGATCCATTCTTTTGCTGCCTGACGGACTTCATCCTGGATTTGCCACAATGTAGTCTGCGCTTTACTCCGGGTAGTGACGGTTTGAACATCGGCCATGATATTGTTCACCGCAAGTGCTTTGCCATGGTTGGTTGTTGGGCATTGCGTGGCATAGTGGCCGAGTTGGTTACATTTAAAACACGTACCGTTGGCCGAGTTGCTGGTGTCAGCCTGGTCTGTGTGTGGGAGCTGTTGCGGTTGATTCCTTGTCTCGTTTAGTGGTGGGTTGGTCCGAGGTGCATTGGTGTTCCGCTGGTCATTTGGAGGAGCATCTCGTCGGCGGTTGTCGTTGTTCCTTCTATTGTTGCGTGAGTTGCGGTTTCCGTTTCGCCAATCGTTACGTGAGTTCCTCCGATCATACCTGTCATCCCGATCATTGTCGTAACGATCATAATCGTCGTTCTGGTCGTCGCGATAGCGATCCCGGCGGTCATCTCGACGGTAATCGTCGTCCCAACATCGTCTATTCGGTGATCGTGGGCGATCGTTATCGTTATCTCGGTAGGAATTACGCTCATCCTGTCGAGAGTACGTGTTCTTGGGCTCGATCTGGCGAACTGGTGCGGTCGTAGTGCGATTGAGCATGTTGTACTCGCATTGTTCGACGGTGTGAGATCGCGATTGGCAAATTGGACACTGTGGGTGATGAGGACATTCGAGAGCCAGGTGACCCGAGCCTAAACAGATCGTGCATTGGAGGGCTTGGCGAAAGCGGTTGTCCTCCTATGGAAGGGCATTTTGTAGGGAGGTCATAGAGAAGGCCACGCCGTGTTGGGATCGATCGAGGGCGAGGACTCGCGCTATGACTTCCTCGATAGTTTGGTTGGCAAAATTTGTAAGTGCGAGAGTCGTTCGGAGAGGCTCTCGTAAACTGGACAGGAAAGTGTCTGGTATATGTTGTGCCGAGACATCGTCGGCCACTTGTCTGTAGAGATCCTGGAACCGGATCGTGAACTGCGCGACCGTTTCGTGCGGTTCTTGGCATATCGAGAAGAATTGCCAGAGCAGTTCCCGTTTGGGCACCTCGCGATGAAAGAGGTCAAGGAACTTTGTGCGCACGATTTGGAAGGTGGTTCCCTCTCCTAGTTCAAGGCAAGAGTACCATCGTGCGGCCGGTCCATCGAGGGAGAGTGTGAACTTGACAATCTTTGAGGCATCGATTTCGGCCGGCGTGAGGCGGTGCATTGAGTGGTTGGCTTGCCACGTAGATATGAAGGCACGAATGTGTGACTCCGCGTCTGGTCCGTCGGTGTAACGTGGGTATGGGTACGGCATGATGTACTCTGGGTCTTCTGGTAGCATCGGGAAAGGGTTTAGTTCCGGTTGAGTGACCTCCGGAGAGCTTGGCGGGGGTTGTGGTGGGGAATCAACTCTCGATTGAGTGTCCGGTGGCGAGAATTGCACTGGGGAAGCCTCCGATTGCTTAGGAAAGGATTGGTCAGTGACCGCCGAGTCAGAAGTTCCTTCGACTGGCTCAGGGCGTCGGGCAGGTGGCCGAGACCTCGTGGTGCGAGAGGGCGTCGTAACGGTGGCTGGTGGTTACCTTCAACGAAGTTTGTTGTGCACTCACAGCTGTAACCGGGCGTGCCAAATTGTGTTACCCGTTCCTTTGGGTGAGACCTTCGATAGACCTGAGGTTATCGGTAGCAAAGGATGTGTTACGTGAAGGCTCGTAAACAGAGGCGTCATGAGGTAGAAAATAATCCGAGATGGAACACTAGTGAGATCTTGATAGGCGTGGACGGCGCTTAATTCAGAAACACGAGAGAAAACACAGACTCATGGAGCAAGATGGGCACAATAACAGATATGTATTAATGCGACAGCAAAAGGGTTATAGAGCGCGGCCTACGGCCGGTGACCTTACAATAGTATCTAATTACGATGGAATTTGCTAGTGCTTCCGCCTATACTTTTTCTCCCCCTCTCTGAGGTACTCGACCTTGTTTAAATAACGTTTCCCCTAATACACAACCGAGCCGTCGGTGGCCCGTGATACTCGGACTCGGCGCTCGCTGGCGTTCTTTCCTACTCGGTTACACTACCGCCGTTTGCTAATTTCCTAATTTACATTTCTGTCCTCTGGACAACACATAGCAAATGTTGAGATATAGTTGAGGCAGAGAATGCAGAATCTGTTCTCTTCATTGCCTAGCTGGGATGTGGTTACATGGAACATTATGCTCTCTGCGTACGTTAAGCAGATAAAGTGTACAAGGCTTTGAAGCTCTACAGAAAAATGCAAGACGAAGGATGTAAGTCAACATTCGAGGCTGGATGGGAGAGGAAGCGTCACATTGATGTGCAGAAACTGATGGCGGGGGAAGATGTGCGCTATGCAGAACATTCACCCCTCTACGAGCAAAAAAGAAAAGTAAAAAAGTAAAAAAGAAATAGAAGAATGTTTGGATAATATATGTATTCGTTTACAAACGTATGAAAACGAATGTTTGAGCATACAAATGCATATATTACGTACTATGGTATGCATAATTCGGAGATCACACTCATTTGCATCATTGTATGTATGTTGAAATTGACGTTTTAAGTAAATAGAAATTTTTGTTTTTTTAGTGGAATTTTGGTGCAAAAGTTTTGATGTCAATTTTCTTTTTTACACTTGAATTTTTTTGATGTTTTTGGTGTCTACATTTGAGTCGGACACTTGGCCTGAGTCGGTCCAGTGCCTGACCTAAGACAGTCGGGCGCTTGCAATCAAATAAGTCGGGTGCTTGGGTGACAGAGCGGGTCAGAGTCGGGCGCCTGGTGACAGAGGTTGTCAGCTTTTTGGATGGCATTTTTTTTGTTTTCCCAAAGATCGGACGGTGCAGATCTCATGAGCCCTTAGTTAAGGGCCATACACTCACTCACTGTCCGTCCGTGGCCGCGATTCCCTCACCAAGGCCTCTTTATGATTTGGTAGCAGATAGACATGAGCATACATACTGATACATACATACATACAAACATACATACATGCATGCATGCATACATGGGTCCCCCCCCCCATCTCCATCTCCATCTCCATCTCCATCTCCATCTGCAAATGCAAATGCTGTCTCTTGTTCTTCCCTTCTCTTCAACTTTTTAGGGCTCCTCCTCCTCCTCCTTCTCCTTCGATCGATCGATCGATCTTCCTCAAACATGTGGAGGTCTCCTGCGAGCAGACGCATTGGCATTGCTCCTCTCCGTCACAGAACCCCCTCCTCTCTTTACCCACCTCTGCGCTTCTTTGTCGATCAACATATCACTCCATCATCATCATCATCATCATATTCTTCTTCTCCTTCTTCTGCTGCTTCTTCTTTGATCTCCCAGCGATGGTTCTCTGCGGCAGTTCAGCAAGCAGCCGAAGAAGTTAAAGTCGTTGTGGATGTTTCCGAGGGTAAGTCCCCATCGCATCTTATTGTTCTGCAGATCCTCGTGACCGGAGTTCATATTCGTTTACTGTTTAGTATATCGGTGAACTGTGTTCCCTTCTACGATTGTTCTGCGTTTCTGAAAATTCATCCCAGGAGTCAATTCTCCTTTCTTTGGAAGTTTCCCATCCATCTCTCATTTCCCCTCGGCCGGAATCGAAAATCTTCTTGTACTGTTTCGTACGAAACAGTCATTCCTTCTAAATTTGTGTCTCTTCTCTAGTAATTTCTACATTGCAGACATCAAGATCGGAGGTGGTACATCTATCCTCGAGTATTGCTTCTTTTTCATATCCGATATTAAGAGCGGAATGACTGTCCAGTATTAGACTTGACTTGCTCAGCGCCTTCTGATATTATTTCCCTTACTTGAAAATTTTATTGCAATATTCCGTTCCATTTTATCTCATACATTGCAGCATGAGTTTGATGCGCATGTTATGTTCTTCTGCAGGCGTCATCAGAAAACGTGGTTTGTGGTAGCAATATTGATGTGTTTTAGTTGAATCTAGGAATGCTTGATTGATTTGTTTTTCACGCATGCCCATTCGTTGACATTGTACATGGTTTCTCAGACAGTGGTAAATTGGAGGGAGCAGATGATGACCTTGGCATTGCAACTGGCGTGGAGCTTCAGGAACTCCTGGCTGAGCGTCAGGTTTGAGAAAACTGTCTTAAGATCTTGAGGCGTTATATAATTATTGTGTAAAGTTTTAACTCTTAGGTTATTATTAACCTTTTTTTCAGGGTAAAAAACTTTTCGATCTTGAACCTCCTCGAGGTCCGTTTGGAACCAAGGTACTAGCTCTAACATATTTCCTTTCATTCCTTTTTGCTCTGGTGGATTTTTTATTTATTTCATTCCTGTTTGTTCATGTAGAAAGAAATAACATTTTCGCAGGTTTTTATTTTCCACTAATAACTTTCTTTTTGTGGTAAGTTAAAGATTATGTCTCGTCTTCATATTGAATCTTTATGGTGTCATATTTGAACACAAGTTATCCAGATTGCTGTGAACATTTTGTTACTGTGCTCGTTTTGCATTTTCCTCCAAAATGTCTACTAGACTACAGGTCTCATAGTCATGCCCCAAAATATGGGAGCAATAGATTATATCTATTCAAGCACCTAATGAGGATCAGCCTCATGCCCTCTGAAGCATTGCTTACATTGTATAAACTCTTTTTTAGCACACACTTAAGTACGTGATATGAAACGATAAGGGAATTACCCTAAGGACAATGTTCTTCTGTACTTTGGGTGTATATGTGGCCGTAACTTCTCACAGATGGTCGTTTGTAGCATGATATTAGACCTTGGATTAGGTCCAGCATGCAATGCATATTTGACAAGTATCAGGATATGTAAATGGCAAGTGCGACTGTGCTATTCCAAAATTTGGACTGCCATTTAGTTTCTCTAATTTTTAAAACTATCATATTTAGAACAAAGATTAAATCACCTTTTGATATTGGAAACTGATCATAAACAAAAAAACATACATAAATTGACGTAGGCAGATATGTTTGCGTCATTCTTCATTCCTTATGTGAAGAAGGATAGATTTTGATGCAAATGATTGAAAGATCTGATGTTCAGAAACAAATAGACTAGCTATAGATATGTTGGCCAAATTGTTATGAGAGAATGGATAATTAAGTATCTAGTATCTGGTAGTACTATTCCATCCATAGTAGCTAACAGTCTTATTGTGGTGGGTTGTAATAAGGTCGTGAACCAACTGCTTGCAAAATTTTAGATATATTTAATATGGTATGGGCTTTATGCTGCCCTTAATGCATTTCACAGTTCGACTTGGTCATTCAATATCTGTGTCTACGGCGTTTATTTTCCGTGTTAGACCGTGCATGCATGATCACTGTCACATGAGTGCCAGAGATGGTTTGTATTCCACGCGTACATGTGATGAACATGTACTTCTTGTTGTAGGGTAAGGAGGTGAGAGAGGTGTATTAACGTATCTAAGATGACCAAAATGGCCTATGAGGCCAAACGTGCAATTATGACTGAAAGTGTTGTGTGATTAGTGAAATAAGTTGCTCCATTGATGACAGTTATGAAACAAAGGCCAAACATGAAATTTTGACTGAATGTGTTGTCCCATTAACGACAACTTATTAAAGCTTGAACTTTTGACGTTTAGAAATGGCATCCATCATCGGCTGGTTCAAGACATAGGCATCTCCAATGTGAAGAAAGTGTCGCTAATGTTGAGCAACTGTGAACTTGGTTTAATGAAAGCTGTCTCGGGAATTTTAGATGTTATATGTATGACACAAAGCTATTGCCCTACCAAAGATGGCATTAGGCAGGTTGAGATTGCTTTTATTGGGTCACAAATAGAGTCATCCTTGTGTTTGCTATAGTGAGGGATTTGAAGTGAAAAGTGACATGGATGAAGGTGTGATCCACTCGTTGGCCTCTGTAACCTGATCTTTATAGTAGTCATTATCTCATCTTTCTACCTAGTGTCTTAATGTCATCAAGAGATTTTTGTTGTAGATGGATGGCATGTGATGCATTCTCATTTGTATCCAATTGGATTTTGTTTTGCATCCAACTTGCAAAGGGATGGGTATAGAAAGCAACACAGAAAACAATAGTCAGTGGATGAGAACCCTAGAACTTTATTCAGAGGGTAATATTCATGAGCAATTGCTTTTTAATTAACTTTTATAGAACAGGCCCTAAATTATATGCTTATGCTCTTTCCAAAGGTGAAAGCAAAATGCATCATTATTTGAAATAGTGGGAATCTTTTCGAGCAAATGCTCCTAATAAACTAACGACAGTTTGTTCTTGGTATTCCTTCCCAATGGTTCTTGTTGTGACGTGAGGAATTGGCACATCTTCTCATGTATTCTTGCAAAATAGATAAACAAATTTGATCCCTCTAACTCTGAAATTTTTGAATATAAAAATTTCTGGCTTCTGAGAAGACTTGGTATATGAGAAGATGGAAATGACCTTGGAAATGGTCAATAAAGAAAAAGATGATGATAGACTCAGATCCGTGCAACAATTAGAATAGGTATCTATTGAAGATGTGGATAATGCAAAGGTTCAAATGCAACAAATGAAATGAGATGAATTATGCGAGTATGAAGATGAGAATGAAGAGGTTGACAATGATAGATCGAAGAATACCAACTTAATATAACTTCATTGAAGCGTTTTTTTTTGTATCTATGTTGCGGTTGCATGATGTAAGTTACTTCAGATTTTCATCGCAAACTCTGTAATTTCACCCATCTAGGTTGCGGTTGCTTAATAGTTCCAACCTTCATTTGACTAATTTAAAGTTTTTAAAACTGTTTTGTGTACAGAATGTTAGTCTTTGTGTCTTATGTTATTAGTAATTGTAAATTGTATTAGAATTATTCTTTCTGTTATTAGTTTGAATTGAGAATTAAGATTCCTGAATCTGCTATCCTGTTGTCTCTTGATGAGTCTTTGTGATTTAGAAGAAAATTATATGTAACATGGAAAAATCACCATCACATTTCGTCCTGAGACCTCAGAACTTACCTTTATCCATATACATGCACGTTTTGAACTTCATACAAGACAGATGACGTTTTGCAGAAGGGAGGAAATTGAGGATGATAAAGGAAACCGGTTGGTATTGGATCAAATACTTTGAGCAAAGTATGCATGACTATGTGACACTTCGAATAATCTGTGTCTTATTATAGAGTTTCATTCCATGCACTTTATTAAAGCTTGCTTCAATTTGGCTGTCTTTTGCTGCTTGTTTTATTTTAAAAATATTTAAAGCATTATTATTTCATGACTTCCTATCTTTTGGATATTTTTTTCATTTCATTTAAAGCTCAGCTTCTTTCTTTTTCTCTGTTTGCCTGTCCCTGTCTTTTTCGAATTGAAATGTTTGTTATGCATTTTTAATTTCAACTTCTGTCTTACTCAGGAAAGTCCAGCCATCATCCAGTCACTGTATGATGAGCGCATTGTTGGCTGCTCTGGAGGTGTAGGAGGTAATTCCATTTATTTGGATTTTCAGTGCTTTTGTTTTTATTCATTTATAAACTCATTATGAGATTGCTTTGATTTTATAGAGGATGAGCATGATGTTGTGTGGTTTAAGCTGAAGAAAGGGGAACACTATGAATGCACAGTCTGCTCACAAGTATTCGAGGTTAGTTCATTGCACATCTAGCAATATAGAGCTTTGTTTATGCCTTGTCATTTATTTGGAAATGGAGATTTCATATTGTTAAATTTGCTCATTTGATTGAGATTTGTAGCTCCAATCTAATTTTCTTGTGTTTATGAAATTTGGAATTTGTAGTTGGAGGTGGTAGGACATGGTGGACCACCTGGAGGACATCATTAGTGATGTTTTTGTGGTACATTTGACAACATATCGTGTGCAATTACTGCTCTGCGTGGAGACAAAAAATAAACTCTCTAGCTACCCAATGGTGGATGTTGCATTGTTCCTGTTCTACACTGATTTTTTTGATCCTAGAGTTCTTTCCCCAATTCTTGTTTCTGCCAACCATAGCATTAATACAGTGCGGGAAAGTGGCCGCAACTCTCTTGATTTCTGCAGAAGAGAGTTGGGTTATAAATAAAAGCTGACGTGATTTAATCACATTGATACATCAAAGTTTGTGTTCATTCATGAGTATGCACAAGTTGCACAAGTCAAACTCACTTGTAGGTGATATGGTCATTCTACTTGTGAACTCATCCAGTCTTAAATTCAGTGAAATGTTTTGACTCGGCTGTGCTAGGTTATAGCTCTACGGTCTACCATGTGTATCAACTGGAAAATATGAAGCTGTGCATTGTTTGCTCGCAGTATAGGTGAATGTGATGAATGTAGAGCATGTTTTGCTTTTTGTGAAACATTATTTGTGTTGTGTGCTTGTGTTTGCCTTTTGAAGTCTCTATTAGCAGCTTATTTTGGACTGCTTTGTTGCATTGTGATATCAGAATATCGGGCAATGTTGTTCAATGTTGGTGTGCTAGAGTTTTCTGCAGGCATAGATCTCACAAAGTACCTGAATAGGCAGAATATCATCTCATCAGTTTGATTGACCTCAGATGCATCCGAAGCACCCACTGACAATAACAGCATTCATTAGCCAGTTTTGCATATCTATTGAAGAAGAATCTGAAGCACCCACTGACAATAACAGCATTCATTAGCCAGTTTTGCATATCTATTGAAGCATTCTTCATCTTCAGTTCTGATATTTTAGAGATGATTTGAGTAGCAGATCTGAATTCTTGGGTGTTGCTTTGAAGTAAACATGAGAACCATTTAGAGTTTCCTGATGCTTTACAAGCGTTGAATAATTTGTTACATGATTGGTTGATATTAATTTACTTTTCTGTATTAACATGTCCTCTTCTTGATTAAGAGTATTAGGTTTTAATTTTGAGCGACTTTTTTGTAGATTGTAGAGTCATTGGTTAGTGGTGGATGTATTTAGCCTTTATATCATGCAAGGAGTCTTTGGATCTTGGGTTTGAGTTGGATATGCTTTAGATGCATTACATTGAACTTATTTTTCTCTTGGTTGGATTTCATTCTCGTTATTGAGGTCATAATGTGGGGCCACATTATCATTTAGGCTTTAGTTGGTGACATATTGGCAATCGCTTTGTAATAATGGTTGTATTAATTACTTAGATGAATTTGGCCTCACTCTCTCACTAACTTAACCTCCACTAAGAAGCCCTTTTGTTCAATCTAAAGATGCAATGAAGATATTTAAGTCAATTAAGTTTGGAGACATGAAAATGCTGTTTGCCATTTGCCTAATGTATGCCATTGCATGTGCACCATTTCAAGTGTAATGGTAGGTGCATTTTGAGGGTGGTTGTAGACTACTTGGTTGAGTTTAATAAATGTGCCATTTGAATGTATTTGATCATCATGTTTTAGAAAAATAAATAAATTGTCATGTTAGATAATTTGTCTTTTGTCTCTTATATCTCTCTCACATTTGTTCATATATATAGCCATTTATATCATTAAACTTTTGAAATACATGTTTCCTTGATTCCAACTAGTCTAGAGGCTTAGTCGTCCTACTTGATATCTACATCCACACGAGAGTTTTCACAAAATGTAGAATATGTGAACCATTTTAAAATGGAAGTTCTAAAACATTGAATGTATATAGAATACTTTAGAGCATTCTAAAACGAAGTCTAAGTTCATAAAATACATTTTTTTAAACAATTGTGCATTGCTTTTGCCCAATGACTTAATGCCCTTTGTTTGATCCCCCAAGAATCCCCCTATAATAAGATAGAAGATATGTTCTTAACATATTCCAATGACATCTCCATTATTTGAATACATGACCTTAGGGACGGATAGGTGCAAATTATTCGTCATTGACCACATTGTTGATTGTGACAAGGTGTTGCAAAATCTAGAGGATATGCTCTTAACATATTCTATTGAAAAATAGGTGTATAAAGAATACGCGCGGAAACATATGTGGAAGACACAGAGTACATAGTCGGTTATTCGGAAGTATAATAGTTAGGTAAACACAGAGAATGTAGATACACAGTATGAGAGAGACAGAGAGAGCAGACAACAATACTTGATTCAAAATAATCAACATTCTATACATACAACGTAGTCAGTGAGCACTATTTATACAAGTCCTCAAAAGGACTGACAAGTACTTCAATGCTCATAAATGAGCTATTGACACTGACACCTAAAATATTCCTATGAGGAATATAGGTCCTAATGGCCTACCGGCTCCCAGCTCCCAGCTCTCGGCTTCTTCAGCCGATTCGGGCCTAATCGATCGGTTTCCATCCGATCCGGTTCTCAGCTTCTTCAACTGATCGGCCCTAGGTGAGCTTGCTCGCTCAACACTTCCCCTCAAGCTCAACTTCAGGTTCATTGTCAGCTCCAACTGGTACACCGCTCCAGCATCTCCAAGCTTCATGCCTCCTTGCTCGTGCTCCACGACTTGTCCGATCCAGTGCTCCTCGATTTGCTCGGTCGTCTTATCTTATGTTAAAGCCTTCGTTGGCCTTCTTCTTGCCTCTGCGACTTCGACGCCCCTCACTCCGTCGACTCTCCTGCCTTGGGATCGTCTTCGGTTGCCTTCTCGTTTGTCTGGCCTTTATGTGATTTGGCTCTTCCGAATCACTCTCCTCGACCAAATCGGCTGTCTCCGATTCGTCTTCTTGTAGGCCCTCAACCACATCTGCCCACATCCTAGTCTTGGACTTCTCGTTTAGGTCGGGCTTGCCCTTCTTGGCTCTACCGCTTGTCTTTCCTTTCTCGGCTCGGTCTCCCCCTTGTTAGGTTGGCTCCGACCCATTCTTTTGGTTGCTCCCCTTGCATCATCCATCCTTGACTTCTTCAATCGTCCCGAAATCAATTTCCGCATCTAATTCGGCTCTTCGGACTTCATCTCTCTCCTTGTCGCTCTCGCTTTCCCGACTTCTCCCCCTCAAGTTCGGCATGTCGAGATGTTGCAAGCCAAGCATGCTTGAAAAATGCCACAACTTGTTTAGGCCGAGAGGTTTGATGAAGATATCGGCAGTCTGCGGATCCGTCGGAATATATGTAAGTTCAACTTCACCAGAGTGAACTCGCCTGCGGACAAAATGATAGTGCACCTCGATGTGCTTTGTCCGCACGTGGAAGACGAGGTTCTACATTAACTGGATGTTGCTGAGGTTGTCATAGTATATCACTGTTGGTTCAGACACCTCCACATGCAAATCTTTCAAGAGCCTCTAAGCCATATGGATTCACATGTCGCGACAACCACTCCTCGATATTTGGCCTCGGTGCTCGACAATGCAACTTCCGGTTGTTTCTTGTTGCTCCACGCAATCGCCACAGTTCCCAAGGAAAATGTATGTACGGAAGTTGATCGACGATTGCCAAATTTTCCGGCCGAATCAGCATCGGTGTAATCGACAAGCTATTCAACTACATTAGTCTGATACATCAACACCCTGTCCTTAGTGCCTCTGACATATGTCAGGATCTTTTGCACGCATTGAAGGTGTTCGGTCTTCAATTGCGACATAAATTGACTGATCAGCCCGACCGGATAGTTGAGGTCCTGCCGGGTGATCGTCAAATAGATCAAGCCTCCAACCATCTATCGGAACCGGGTCGGGTCACACACCGTTCTTGATCCTTGGGGAAGCTTCATGTTTCGTTCTAGAGGAGTCGAGATAGATTTACAATCCGTCATTTCGAACTTGAAGAGCATATTCAACATGTAATGTTGTTGGTTGATCAGTATTCCTTCCGGGGTGCAGATCACTTCGGTCCCGAGGAAGTAATGAAGGTCACCCAGATCCTTCATGTCGAATGATGCAGCTAGTTGAGACTTCACGTGACCGATTTCTTCCAAGTCGGTGTCAGCAATGACCAAGTCATCGACATAAAGCAAAATGCTAACCAGCCCATTCCGACCTTGCCGAGAGAACAATGAAGAGTTAAATTTCGACGGAACAAACCCCATCCTACGTAACCTCTGCATGATGTTCGCATTCCAGGCACGGGGGGCTTGTTTTAGTACGTAGAGGGACTTCTTCAATCGACAAACTACCAATGTGTTTAATTCGGATAGAAATTCGAGGGGCTATACCATGTAAATCTATTCATCAAGCTCGCCTTGGAGGACCACATTCTTTACATCCACTTGATGCCGGAGCCGGATTGGTATCTGGAACGGAGAACTGGATCGGTATCCGAATGGTATCCAAAATCAGGAGCATCGAAGAGATGGATAAGACTGTAACCGGTAGGCCGTCAGAGGCCTATGAATCTAGCCTAGTACATAGGAATATTACTTGGAGTCAGTGATAGTTGCTCGTATGAGCATTGAAGTACTTGTAAGTACTTCTGTAAGTCTGTATAAGGACTTGTATAAAAGTGCTCACTACGCACATTGTATGTACAGAGTGTTATTATTTTGAATACAGTTTATGTTCTGCTCTCTCTCTCTCTCTCTCTCCCACTCCCGTATACTGTGTATTCTAAGCTTCCATTAAACCCTCATTCTCTGTCTTATTATTGTAATCCGTCTGAGCCGGTTTGTCTACAAGCTTCTGCATGCTATTCTTTACATGGTATCAGAGCGCGAAGGTTGAAAACCTCTGCAGCCGACGAGTGATTACTAAAGAAATACCCTAACACCCGGTAAAGAGAGAAAGATGGACAGAGGTATGGCAAGCTCACTTCCGACAGAGAAGCTTGATAGACACAACTATGCATCTTGGTCATACAAGATGCACCAATATCTGCTCGGACATGGATACTGGAGTTATGTTGAGGGTGCGAATGAAATAGTGCCAGAGTCGTCATAAAAGGAGTTCTCGGTATGGGAACAATGAGCAAAAAGAGTTCCATACTTCCTTGGGTCCTTTGTGCACGACCAGATGATCGGCTACATTAGTGATGCTAAGATGCCGAAGCAAGCCTGGGAAAATTTGAAAAATATTTTCGCCGCAAGCACCTCAGCCCGGAAGCTACAACTTCAGCAAGAACTGAACAATATCCGACAAAAGGATATATCAATTTCAGATTACACTGCGAAGATAAAGCAGATTTGCGACGCATTAGGGTCCATTGGCGTCACGATAGACGAGGACGAAATGGTGCAAATCTGCCTCGCTGGTCTGGTTCATAGGTACGGGTCCATCCAGACCGCTATCCTCACCCGGGAGAAACCACCGTCCTTTTTCGACTTGCAATCGATGCTAATGGTCAAAGAAAACCATGCAAGTGGGATGTTGTACACGGAGGTAGAGCATCTAACCACATTACTAGCCACGAAGAGTGGTTCTCGTTTCTGGAAAAGCCGGAGCAACCGGGAGTTGTCGAAACTGGAGACGACACTCCCCACCCGATCATGCATGTCGGAGAAGTTCCCTTGAGTCATGTCAAACAAAAAGGGAAGCTTATGAACGTGCTTCACCTCCTGACAATCACAAAGAACTTGGTATCGGTCGGGCAGATCATCGACCAGGGTATGTAGTTGTGGTTTACGCACCTCGGGTGCTTCATCGAGGAAGGAGGCCGGATAATTGCGCAAGGGCGCCGAACCGGGAGGATGTTCATCCTCAACACCAACAATGTAGGCACCACGTTGTTTGCCAAAGGATAGAAGATCGAATCGGACATCGACCTCTAGCACAAGCAGATTAGTCACGTCAATTACCAGAGGCTTCAAGACTTGCAATCAAAACAAGTTGTTTTCTGATTGCCAAAATTCAGTGGCCGGAAGGCCCAAATATGTGAAGCCTGCCAGCTTGGGAAGCAACACCAGCTTCCATTCCCCACCGAAAGAAACCAGAGTTGTAAAAAGCTTGACTTAATCCATTTGGATGTATCGGGACCGACACAGAATGTTAGTCTTGGCGGGAGCCGACATTTCGTCTCTTTCATCGACGACTACATCTGACGCCAACACACGTGGATCTACCTCATCGAGAAGAAAAGCGAAGTTTTCGATTGTTTCTGGAACTTGCAAAGTTTAGTTGAACGGGAAACGGATAGAAAGATCAAGTGCCTTCAGTTGGATGGTGGAAAAGAATACTTTTTCGGCTAGTTCAATAGTTATCTGTAGCAGAAAGGAATTTGGAGAGACTTCAGCTGCAGGTACACACCGGAACAAAATGATGTGGCTGAGAGGAAGAACCGGTCGATTGTCGTCAACGCGGCAAGGGCAATGCTTGAGGAGAAATGCATGCGCAAATTCTACTGGGCTGAGGTGATCAGGACGACCATCTACATCCAAAACCGGATCGGGGATAAGGTGTCAGCACATGAGCTATATTTCGGGTGCAAGCCGAATTTAAGGCACCTTAAGATATTCGATAACATTGCATACGTGCATGTGCCAGATGATAAGCGGCGAAAGCTGGACTCGAAGTGGAAGAAGTGCATCCTTGTCGGCTACTCACATGAGAAAAAGGGCTATATGTGCTATAACCCCTGAACAAAACAAGTTCGAGTGAGCTGAGATGTCGAATTTGATGAGTTGGCATCATAGTACTCTCTATTGACTCTGATTTCTAACTCCGACCCGATTCCGGAGGATGTGGCTAGTGACCCCAAAATGATCCGGGTAGAAGAAGAAGAAGACTTCGGCACTCTAAATGAGAGTCCGACCTCATTTCGGAAGAGCGGGCCGAATGAAGTGCTAAGTCAGAAGGACCAGCTAGATGATGAGCCGGCGAGCAGCGAAGACTCGACTGTGCTCTCCTCCCGTAAGGAACCAAGGAGACAGTTCATACGCATGGAAAAGGGGAAGAAGAAGATGCCCGAATACGCCACCGACAGAGACGAGTCGGATCGGGGCAAATCCAACTCCGAACGGAACGAAGACAGACCTTCGGGAACGAAGTCCAAGTTGGCCAAGAGGGCCTTGAAATCAGCAAACAAGAAGTTGTGCCGATCCAACTACCAGAAGAACCCCGTCAAAAGGTATAGATATAATGAGTACACGACGCATCACTATGCGTACATGACAAAAGTGGCGGAAGTGCATGAGCCGGAGAGCTACGCAGAAGCGGCAAAAGATGCACAATGGCGTGCCACTATGGAAGAAGAGATGTGGGCACTTGATGCCAATGACACATGGGAACTGGTTGACCCTCCCTGACATTGCAAACCAATTGGTTGCAAGTGGGTGTACAAAGTCAAGTATAATGTTGATGGTTCGGTCAACCGATATAAGGCTCGGTTAGTGGCGAAAGGATATGTGTAGACCCATGGAATCGACTACAACGAGTCCTTTGCTTTGGTAGCGAAGATGAAGACGGTTTGCGTGGTGCTAGTGGTTGCTGCGGCATGGGGGTGGCATCTTCATCAAATGGACGTGAAGAATGTGTTTCTTCAAGGCGATCTTGAAGAACAGGTCTACATGATCCAGCCCCCGGATTTTAGTCGGAGATGAACAAGTTCGCAGTGTGCCGACTCAAGAAGTCACTTTACGGCTTGAAGCAAGCCCCCCACGCTTGGAATTCAAAGATCACGCACCGATTGCATAAGATGGGGTTTGCGGCCTCAAAGTTGAACTCTTCGTTGTTCATCTGAAAAGGTCTGGAAGATCTGGTATGTATCTTTGTTGAGAGTTGAACTCAACTTCCCATAGGTTTCACACTAGCTCATGGACATATTGGGCTAGTTTTGTAAATAGTAGAAAGGGCACTTGCCCTAGCTTAGTTGGTATATAAACCAAAGCATTGTAACTTAGTTACTGTTGGATGTTTTATGTTTGATGTATTTTTGGTTAATATATAGCTTTCTCTCTCTCTCTCTCTGTTGCTTCACACACACACACACACACACACACTCAATCTTCTTCCGCTGCATTGCAATCACTCTTGCCTCCCACTTCGTTACAATCTTGTTATGCATGGATGATCTAGTCCGGTATGTTCGGACGGATCGGCAAGTTGCCGACATCTTCACCAAACCTCTCGGCCTGGACAAGTTGCAACATTTTTTGAAGATGCTTGGTCTTTAGCATCTCGACATGCCACACTTGAGGGGAGAACCAGAACAGAAACTGGGAAAACAGGTGATGGCACCGGACAAAGAGTCGGAGAGATAGGGGGAGACGAGAAGAAGAAAAAGGAAGCTGAATCAACTGAAGAAGTCGGCACATCCGATAAATTCGGAATAAGCGATGATTGTCAAGGCCGTAGCTTGACAAAAGAAGATTGAACAAGAGAGGAAAAGAAAGAGAGAACAATGACTATATTTTATTATAATTGGAAAATATACAAGTGCAAGAACTAGAATATTTGCCAAAGACTGGTGTTGTTCTAACAATATATGTCCTATTTATATAGGAGTAGTATGTGCCCCTTGGATGTTTGTAGGGTCATGATACCCTTTGGGATATTAAAGGGTCATGGAACCCTTTGGATATTTATAGGGTTACATTATCAATATTATCTTGATGTACAACATATATAACCTAGTGGTTAGAGCTGAGTGCTTCGCCTAAGGAGGTCACGGGTTCGAGTCACCCTAAACCTCATGGGGTTTCATCTACTCATGATGCCATTTCCTTCCATGGATGATGAGTTCCACGAGTCGTAATACACGAATTGGGGCTTGCCTTATTTGGATATTGGCGATGAAATTCAACTACCAGATCGGAGGCGTTGTCAAGGTTCTCGGTCGGTTCCCAACTATGATCATTAGGTGTATTACCTAACCAGTACACGAGATTACGTACTATCGTGGAGTCCAAAACAACTTTGAATTCGAATTTTGGGCCATCAACAAGTTGAACCAGAGGTGGGGGTAGAACAACCCGATGTGGAATGGAACTAACATTGTAAGGTTCCAACAATGAGACATGAAATACTAGGTGTAGATGCATGTGTGGGGGAAGATCAAAGGCGGGATGCAACATCATTGATCTGATGAGAGATAATAAATGGACCAAGTCGTTGATAATCCAACTTATCACAAGGTTTAGTGGTCTTCACATTACGTCGTAATAGCCATGCTCGATCCCCAATTTGAAATTTCAGTTCCTCTGGTGAGGAGTCAAGATGATGGCGATCCGCAACCTTCTTGTGTGTGGCTTGAGCCGTATGCAAATGGTGAGAAAATGCAACATGAACTTCTTGGAGTTGGCGTAGACGGTCCTCAGTGGCAGGATTTTTCGAGATTTCTAGATTTTCGATCATCATCCAACAAGGATGATATCATATGTTTGCAAAAAATGGAGATATCTTGTTGAGGAATGAACCAAATTATTGTATGCAAACTCTACAAAGTGTAAAAAATCCACGCAATCATCCTGTTGATAATTGATGAAACATCAAAGATATTGTTCTAGAGTTTGATTTATGCGCTCGGTTTGACCGTCACTTTGTGGATGATAGCTTAAAGAAAGTTTAGAAGAGACTTTGAGCATTTCAAGCAAGTGTTTCCAGAATTTTGAGATGAATTGTGGATCACGATCACCAATGATGTCATTTGGAAGACCATGAAGCCAAAATACTTCTTTCATAATGATATGTGCAGTTTCTTTACTGTTGATAGTTTTCGTGCATGGAAGAAAATGCGCCATCTTTGTGAATCGATCTACTACAGTGAGGATAGCATCAAAACCCTTTGAAAGTGGAAGATCTGTAATAAAGTCCACAGAGATGGATTTTCACGGACCAGTAATGAACTAGCAATGGCTGTAATAACCCATATGATCGATGTCACTGAATCTTTGACCGACAACACACATCACAAGTACGAACATAATCCTCAACAAACTCCCGAAGATGAGGCCACCAATAGTTTCGAGAAATTAGCTCCAAAGTTTTGTGGATTCCAAAGTGTCCATCCATTGGGTTGCCATGACAATATTGCATTACTTGAGGTCGAGACGAACCATTGGGGACATACAAAAGAGTGTTACGAAAAAGTAACCCATTTTGCCATTGAAACTGGTTATAATCTTTACAAGGATACTTGGATTTTGAAGAAGACACATGATCTGAAATGATATGATTCAATACATCTTGAGCAAATTCATCAGAAATGATACCTATTCGGATTGAATCAAGGAGCCTGCAATCTTCAGGTGCTTTAGAGGCATTAATAGTCAATAGTTGTAACAGATCAGGCCCCAGGATGACTTGCTTTTGATGATCAAATGTGGGCTCACCTGGTTGTGGCGCCAAATAAGATCGTCGTGATAGAGCATCTGCCTTTCCTTGTTTTACTCCAAGCCGATATGTGATGAGGATGTCAAAGTGTGTTAGGAATTGTGCCCAACGAGCTTGGCGTCGACTCAAGACTCTAGCATTTTGAAAGTATGTGAGGTTTTTATGATCATTGTAAACAATGATTTGGTGTGGAGAACCTTCTAAGAGATGCCTCCATTGTTCAAATTAGTCTATAATGGCCAGGAGCTCTTTGTCGTGAATCTCATAATTGATCTCTACAGCTTCGAATTTGCGTGAATGGAAAGCAATTGGATGCAGCTTTCCATCATGTCCAACCTGCGACAAGTTTCCTAGTGCAAAATCAGACGCATTTGCCTTGATGATAAAGGGTTTTTCTAGGTCAGCATGAAGTAGAATAGGAGCAGAAGTGAATGCTCTATTTAGGTTTTCAAAAGCTTTGGCCGCACTGGAAATCCATGTGAACGACTTGTTCTTTCATGTAAGTTCCGTGAGAGGCATCACGATGTTCGAGTAGTTCTTGATAAATTTGCGGTAAAAATTTGCAAATCCTAAGAAACAATGAACATCACGCACTGAGCGAGGTGTTTCCCAGTTTAGAATTGTCTGCACCTTGGATGGATCCATAGATATACCTTGTTGTGAAACCACATACCCTAGAAAGTCCACGTGGTTTTGATCAAAGCTACATTTCTCGAGTTTGGCATAGAGCCCATATTCTCGTAAGCGTTGGAGGACTTGGTGGACATGTGTGTCATGCTCTTCTTGACTTTTCGAGTAGATCAAGATGTCATCAAGATATAGTATGGTAAATGAATCCAAGAAGTCTCAAAAAATATCATTCGCCATGTGTTGAAAAACTGTGGGCGCATTTGTGAGACCAAAAGGCATAACCGTGTACTCGAAATTTCTGTATTGAGTATGGAATGTTGTCTTCCATTCGTCTCCTGGACGTATCCGAACAAGGTTATATGCGCCTCGAAGGTCTAGCTTTGTGAAAACTTTAGCTCCACTAAGACGCTCTAGTAATCTCGGTATCAAGGGTAGAGCATATCTATTTCGAACTGTGATTTTGTTTAAACCTCGATAATCCATGACCAATCATAAAGACCCATCTTTCTTCTTGACAAAGAAGATGGGTGCATCAGTAGGGCTTTTAGAATGTTGAATGAATCCATTTGCTAAGTGCTCATCTATATACTCTCGAAGGGCCTTGAGTTCAAAAGGTGATAGATTATACACTGGGCCCCATGGTGGCTCTTTCCTAGGTTTTAGATCGATTGGACAATCATAAGGATGATGGTCTGGAAGAGAGCTAGCTTTAGTTTTGTTGAAGATGACTTCAAAATCCAAGTACTTAGTAGGGAGGTGAATACATGCCCCTTATGAACTAGAGGATGGATTTGCCATTACTACAAAGACAAACATTTCATTTGTCTGCCCGTCTTCTCGTAAGTTTTGTAGAGATATGGGCGAGATTTGGTGAGGTTTTGAATCTTGGTTGGTAGTAACAAGGCTGTTGGATTCAGGTTTCTGTTGTAAATCATTGATTGCTCGATTTCTCTAGTCAATTTCAAGATTATGAAGCTCAAACCAAGGCAAACCAAGGATAACCGGATACTCAGGGCTACTAATTATATTGAAGGACATCACACAAGCAAAGCTACCAAGGACTACTCGAATTGGCTTAGATTCTTCAACTTTATCCCCAGATGCAATAGGGCGACCATCAATGACTACAACAAATGCAGGACAAGGGAGGTTTCTCAATAGGATTTTTTGGGATAAAGCAAATTCTTTGTCCATAAAACAAGAGTTGGCTCTTGAATCTAAGAGAGCAGAGGCAAGAACTCGATGACACCTAGAAGTGCTAAGATCAACTTGTGGTGAAAAAACTCTACTAACATGATTCGATAAAATGGAACCACTACTTGGGGCTGACTTTACATATTCTGGTTTGTCGAACCAAATGGATCTGATTTTGATTGGACTTATTCGTTTAATATTTCATCAAGCTGACTCTGGCCTAGACATGTGGGGCTACTAGGGATAGATGATCTAACTGGGGAATTGGAATTAAGTTTCTCACTAGTACTTACTTGATTTACTTGTCGTTTTGGCCCATGTGGGTAGGTGATTGCTATGTGTCCCAGACCACCACAATACAAACATAGACGGTTTGCTCGGCATCATTGCTTCTCAGCTTCAAACAAAGGTCCTCAACGACATGTTACATCGATCTCCATCGATCTCCACTTGATGGAATCATGCGTGAAGTTTGGGTAGTTCTCGTAGGTGTCGAGGCTACTACTAAAGCATATGTTTGATCCGTTCTTGGTCGTGACATTAGTTGACGTTCTCAACATCACTCGAATTAGCGATTGTCACATCGCACCGCACAACTTATTGCTTCTGTAAGCGATCTTTTACATCATTTCATAGTCCATGGCGAAACTGATCCATTAATGCTTCTTCATCCCATGGAATATCACAAGCTAGGGGGCGGAAATCTGCGGCGTAAGCGGAGGCGGAACGATCCCCTTGACGAAGTCTTCGATTTTTATAGATCGCCGTTCTAACACTATCAATGTCTCCAAAGTTTGCTTGAAATTCTTTAATAAAACCTTCAAAGTCTTGACGGAGAGGAGATTTCTTTTCTAGAAGTGGTGCAAACCATGCTAATGTCGTTCCTGTTAAAAGGGTTCCTACTAGTCCAACTCGAGTTGTATCTGTTGGATATCTATTAGGATGCATATGAATTACTAGATGCACCTGATTTAGAAATCCTCGAAATTGTGATCGATTACCATCGAACTTTCCGGGCAAATAAATCTTTGGTTCTTTGGGAGAGCATTGTTGCATCCAAGCTTGTTGATGAAGAGACCGCAATGTTGTTTCGAGTTGCAATACACGTGTTGATAACTCGTCATATTGTTACCTTTTTCTATGCTTACTTGTTGTAAATCTCCATGAAATCGTTGATTCTCTTGCACTAGAGCCAAAAACTTATTTGTGAGATGCTTGATCTCAGAGATGACTCGAAGATACTCTTGCTTGCTAACTGACTCCATGGCTACGATAACGCTTGATAGGATTCTCAAGAAAAAGAAGGAAAGAAGAGAGAGAGAGAGAGAGAGAGAGAGAGAGAGTCGGTGAGAAAGAGAGAGAGAAAGAGAGAAGATATTCTGGTTCAAACTGTCAAGGCCCTAGCTTGACAAAAGAAGATTGAACAAGAGAGGAAAAGAATGAGAGAACAATAACTATATTTTATTATAATACAAAAATATACAAGAGCAAGAGCTAGAATATTTGCCAAAGACTAGTGTTGAACCAGAATGGTTCTAACAATACAATATGTCCTATTTATATAGGAGTAGTATGTGCCCCTTGGATGTTTGTAGGGTCATGATACCCTATGGGATGTTGTAGGGTCATGATACCCTTTGGGATATTGAAGGGTCATGTCACCCTTTGGATATTTATAGGGTCACATTATCAATATTATAATAAAGTAAATTATAATATCTTTATGTACAACATATATAACCTAATGGCTAGAGCTGAGTGCTTTTACTTGGGAGGTCACGGGTTCGAGTCACCCTAAACCTCATGGGGTTTCATCTATACTCATGACAGTGACGGTGGCAAAGTCAAGAAGGCCAAGACCCGGACGTGGTCCAATGTGGTAAAGGGCCTGAAGACTAAAGAAGAATTGGAGACGGACAATCCGGACAAGAGCTGGAATGAATCAAAGGCAGCCAATTCTAAAAAGGAGTTTGATTCGGTGTAGTTGGATCAATTGAAGGCGAAACAGAGAAGGACTTCCGGTCAAGACCCGGACGCGGTCCGATGTGGTAAAGGGCCTGAAGACTAAAGACGAATTGGAGACAACCAATCTGGACAAAGAGCTAGCACGAATCGAAGGCAGTCGATTCTAAGGACTTCCGGTCAAAGACCCGGACGTGGTTCGATGTGGTAAAGGGCCTGAAGACTAAAGACGAATTGGAGACAGCCAATCCGGACAAAGAGCTGGAACGAATCGAAGGCAACCGATTCTGAAAAGGAGTTTGGTTCGGTGGAACCGGATCAAGGACTTCTGGTCAAGGACTGGGACGTGGTCCGATGTGGTAAAGGTCCTGAAGTCTAAAGACAAATTGGAGACAACCAATCCGGACAAAGAGCTGGAACGAATCGAAGGCAACCAATTCTAAGGACTTCCGGTCAAAGACCCGGACGTGGTCCGATGTGGTAAAGGGCCTGAAGACTAAAGAAGAATTAGAGAAAACCAATCCGGACAAAGAGCTGGAACGAATCGAAGGCAGTCGCTTCTGAAAAGGAGTTTGGTTCGGTGGAGAACCGGATCAATTGAAGGCCAAACGACCAAGGACGCAGCTGAGGTCGACACCAACACAGAGGAACCGATGGGTCAAGAACTCCGAAGTCCCAATAACAAAGGAGCTGAGATGGGCCTTATGAGTAGACAAAAGCCAACCGAGAAGGTCGAGGAAGCCAGGGGGAGCCAGAGGAGAGGACCGACTACCACAAACATAAACACTATGATCCGACCTCAAGTTGAGCTTTTGAGGGGGATTGTTGAGCGGACAAAGCTCAACCAGATCCGGATCGGCTGAATAAGCCGGTTGGGTATCTGAAACCAGGAGACAGATCAGTCTATAATCGGTAGGGCATTAGAGGCCTAGCCTAGTACATAGGCATATTCCTTGGAGTCATTGTCAGTCACTCGTATGAGGATTGAAGTACTTGTCAATATTTCTGTTAGTCCATGCAAGGACTTGTATAAAAGTGCTCACTGAGCACATTGTATATACAAAGTGTTATTATTTTGAATACAGTTTATGTTCTACTCTCTCTGTCTCTCCCACTCCCATATACTGTGTATTCTAAGCTTCCATTAAACCCTCATTCTCTATCTTATTATAGTAATCCGGCTGAGTTGGTTTGTCTACAAGCTTCCGCATGCTATTCTTTACACAACCCCTTTGCTGCGGCTACCGTTAGCAAGACATGAATGGTCGTCATCTTCGCGACTGGTGCAAACATCTCATCGTAATCGATGTTGTGTTGCTATGCATAGCCTTGACCACAAGTTGGGCCTTGTATCGGTTGACAGAGCCATCGGCGTTGTACTTTATCCTGTACACCCACTTGCATCGAATCGACTTTATACCTTTGGGGGCGTCAACCAGGTCCCATGTCTTGTTTTCTGCTTCGGCTAGGATGCCGATGGAGACTAGAATCCTTTTCAGATCAGGTACATGCCGAACTCGGTGCAGGGTTATTGTGTTGCCTTTTGGCAATCTTATGGGGACCTCTTCGGTCCCTATTATTTTGCACTCCTGCTCGTTTCCTAGTCGGATTGTGCCATTGGCGTCGGCTGAATAGTTCAAAAACCATGAATGTGGCACCAGAATCTAGTAACCACGTATGTGCATCTTGTGCACTGTAGAGGACTTCTCCGATCGTCAATTCCTCTAAGGAGAGAATATCTCCGGATCGGGTGTCGATAACATTAACTTCGTTGCCGACTAGAAAGTGGTATGAGTCGGGTCGTCCTCAATTCCGCTCGGATCACTAACCACTCTCTTTTCTCTTGATTGACCAACAGTCGGAAACATTGTGGCCAACTTTTCTACAGTGTGTGCAGAATTCGCCTGATCAGCCTATTCTCGACTTCGACCGTTGTTGGTCTCCCCTCGTTTTTGATCGGTTGGTATTCCCACCGATTCTGTCGGCTTGTTCTCTCGTTCGACTTGGTAGAGTGATGGGCTTATGCCGATTCATCGATGGTGAGTCCCATCTATTTTCCCCGAATGTCCTCGGTGAGGACTTGGCCAATAGTCTCATCCAGATTTAGGATCGGTCGACAATTGGCGTATGTCGTGCAGAATACCTCCCAACTCATGGACAAGCTCGATAGGAGGGCAAGGGCTTTCACTTCTTCTTCGAAGTTGATCCCTTGTGAGGAGAGTTCTGACAACACCCGGTTGAAGGTGTTGATGTGAGAGGTAGCCGGATTAGTCTCTGATCTTCATGTTGAACAGTTGTTTGATCAAGATCAGTTTTGATGATCAGGATTTTTCTCGTACATGGCTTGTAGCTTCTCCCATAATGAGAACTATGTCGTCTCTTTTGCCATGTTGAAGTAGACATTTTCGGTTAGGTGCATTCAAATACTGGAGTGTGCAATTTCGTCCATTGATCTCCACTCATCAGTTGGCATTGAAGCAAGCCTTTTGGAGTGTCGAATGGCCTCGACCTGTCTTTGAATAATCAGTACGTCCTGCATCATTTCCTTCCATAGGGCAAAGTTTTTGATGTCGAATTTTCGCATCTCAACTCCTGTACCCAGATGTTAATGTCATGATTCTTTTCAAAGTGAGATTTGCAAACCTGGTCTTTTTCCTTTTAGCTTTTTTTTTGTTGTTTGTTGCCGCCGAGCCGCGGATGGCTTTGATACCAATTGCAAGAGAGATATGCGTGGAAACGTATGTGAGGACCTGTCAGTTATGCTCAGCAAACAACACAGAAGGAAGGCAAGAAGATATAGACGCACAAATGAAGCTTTAATGGAAGCTCTCTTTATTTCTGTTCTCTCTCTCTCTCTCTCTCTCTCTCTCTCTCTCTCTCTCTCTCTCTCTTAGAGACTCGTTACTAAAATGATCAAACGTGGCTTACAACGTTAGGTTATCACTTATATACTAAGCCCCAACTATATGGACGAGATCACACACTAGGATACAAAGTGGAAGGAGTCGGCCTTTTATGCCAACAGCTTGTTCCCATACTGGGAAGTCCTTGTTTACCGGCTCCGGTGCTACCACATTTGCTCTTTCGACATAACTCCAGTAGTCATGGCCCAATAGGTACTAGTGCATCTTGTAAGACCAAGACGTGAAGTTGTTTCTGTCGATCTTGTCTTGCTTCTGTACATTTTCTCTTCTATTTGTTCTTATCGGGTATTAGGGTTTGTCTGTGTTACAACTCTTGTTGGCAACAGAGGATGTTCTAACCCTCGTGCTCTGATACCATGTAAAAATAGCATGTGGAAGCTTGTAGACACAACCAGTTCTGTCGGATAGCAACGGAAAACGGAATGAAGGTTTAATGGAAGCTTGAATCACACACACACACACACACACACACACATACAGAGTATGCAGGAGAGACAGAGAGAGCATAACAATAAAACTCTATATAAAAAATACTCTATGACTCTGTACATACAAATGTGCTTTAGAGCACTTTTTATTCAAGTCCTCAAAAGGACTGACAGAAGTACTGACAAGTACTTCAATGGTCGTACTAAGCTACTGACACTAACTCCTAAAACAATAACTACCTAGTAGACTAGGAGCATAGGCCTCCAACGGCCTACAAGTTCACACATGGGTTCGGCTCTCCGATCCGGCTCACCTTACTGGACACCGATCCGGCTCTTAGCTTATTCAGCCGATCCGGATATGTTGAGCTTACTCGCTCAATAGTTTCTTTGTTCAACCTTCTTGATCTCGCTAAGTTGTGTTTTATCACTTGTTCATCTTGTCTATGTATGTGATCTTGGTGTTCTTCATTATATATTGTTGCTCTTTGTTCCCCATCCTTGACGATTGACTCGAATAGGTTGTACGTCATCGGTATGTCTCTCCAAACGTGGCCTCTAACTCGGCGAGGAAGGCGGAAATGTCCTCCAATAGAGGTGAAGAAGTTTCTACTAATGGTGCAAACCAAGCTTGGGCCGGACTGGAGAGGAGGGTGTCCACAAGGCCAACTTGTCGAAGACCATTTGCATAACGTTGAGGTTGTAGCCGAATGATAAGATGAATCTAGTTGACGAACCCCCGGAAACATGACCTTGTTCCATCAAAAAAAATTGGGAGGCTAACCTTAGGCTCAAGAAAACAAGAAGAAGCTAGGCTAGATGTCGGTGGAAGATTGGGCTCTGGGCTAGATTGCGGTGTCGCCGTGAAGTTGTCGTAAAGAATCCCAAAGAGCTTCATTTTCAAGTTGGAGTTGTCGTAAGGCTGCCATTATCTGGCTTAAGTCACGGGTTGGGTCGGACATGGCTACAACTAATGAGAGGGAGAGCTATGAGAATGGGAAGGTGGACAAACTGTCGCGGATAGATAATATGCACAAGAGACTAGAAGAAACTCGAATGGATAAGTTGATGAATTGAAAGACTCTGTAACTAGTGTTGTTCACCTTGATTGTAATCTAGGTGAACACACATTTATACAAGACTTTCCGAGATTGAATATCTCTAGAATATACCCAAGAAATATCTCTAGAATATACTCATCTAGCATATACCATAGAATATACTAACAACTAGAGTATTTTGGAATGTACTATATGCTTCTAGACTATACCATATATAAAATTATATATAACTCAAGAGTTTCCATATGGTTTATTTAACACAACACTATGTATTGGGTGTGTTACAAGTTAGAGGGTTCAAGTCTAGAATGTGATACTTAGAGTTATACATCTTTGGTTTGATCTTCTCCATTATCTGAGGAATGTTCAGATTTATCCTCATTAACTTCTTGGATCTCCACATTGTATGGTTGTGGTTGGCTTACTGGATTTAGATCAGCCAAGCTTGAATCAACACACACTTTCTGTATGTCCATCCCTTTTACAGTACATCCATGTCACCTGGAAACCTACACTTTGTTAAGTGTCATGTGTATAAATTCTCTATGGATCCATCATTCTTGTTACTTGATTTATTTGACTCAAGGGCTTTTCCTTTCCAAGATTTATGTCGATATCGATTTGCTGGTTGATATTGTTGGTATTTGTTGACTGAAGAAACCATGGTCATTGGCTGATTTGCCGCGTTTTTTGTCATTGAATGTCTTCATGAAGAATCTTTATAAGTAACTTTGGAAGCGGTTTATTGTTGTTGTTCATGATATTGAATGTTCCCTAGTATTTAGGAAGTTTTTTTAGTATTAAGCCTACATTTATACCTTTTGGGATCATGTTGTCAACGGTAATAACATCGTCCATGGCTTCTTCCCTGGTAGCTAGGAAGGTAGAAACATCTTCCTCTTCCTACAACACACACATATTGAATAATGCACCTATTGGATGTAACTTAGGTGTAGCATCATGCGGCTCGTACAAGTCTTTGAGTTTTGCCCACATTGCAACAGTCATGGTGAGTCTCCAAATAATGTCAGTTGCTTGTCATCTACATGTAGTAGGATTTCCAAGAGAGCCATTTTATCTCGAGTTGTCCATGTTTTCCATTCTTCTGACATTTTGTTTATTGGTCCTTCCCATGTGCCATCCTCAACCTCGAGAAGCCCTTCAATATCCAAAACAAATTCTATCTTCGACTTCTAGTTTTCAAATTTCTTCTCAGTTAACTTATCTAAGACATATTTCTTGTTAGATGTAGTCACATTGATTGTGGATAACGATGAGTGTCCAAGGATTATGGCTAGAGGCTTAGATATGTATATGGCTTCGGGGGATAACGCTCAAGTTTTTCAAATTTCAATTAAATTATGTACTTGTACCTATATATTTAGTTGTACAAATGCAAAATATGTGGTGCTTTAGTCCTTTAAATACATGTGAATTGTGATTTTTGCAATTGTAACAGACACATTTATTTTGAGATAATGCTATCTAAATTGTTAGTTATCAAAAGTCCCGTGGGACTACCCGTTGGGACAGGATTGGGACAACCCATGGTGGCACCCCTTTTGGGACTGGGACTGGTCTCCCTTTGAAGTCCAATCAGTTTTGGGGTTATGCCCTAGTTGGCATAGAACAAGGACACCATAACATTAGTATTAACTTAAGAATATATAATGAACATTGTACTCTATAAACCACACATGCCTTTTTGTAGAGTAGACTTAGTATAATAAACATGTACAAAATGAACTTAATACTAAACTAGCAAGTCACATCTATTAAAATTGCACCTACCTTGTAGAATACAAAAACGCATTGTATGTAGTTCACTAAGTACATAACCAATTGTAGCCCAATACGCTCACATACTTGAGAAGTTTAACTTTATTTCGCATAGTTCAGTACCATCCAAACACAATCATTCTTTTACAAACTATGCATGCATTTTTTTGTCAAAAGGGTACTAAGCACATAGAATATAATAAATAGGCAAACATGGTGAAATCACAACATTCATTCCATCATTCTTCAATCTGAGGCCACAAAATACACCAAGTAGTCATGGACTAATGTAAGATTACTAGCTTAATAGATGTTGTATAACAAAAATTCACATGAAAAAACAACATACTACCATGATATAGTAATGGTAACAAAAGAACTTTTCATGGTTGTTGGACACTCTGTTACATATAAACACATGGTTTCAAAACCGTTTTCTTTCATCAAACTTGATTCTCTCTCTCTCTCTCTCTCTCTCTCTCTCTCTCTCTCTCTCTCTCTCTCTCTCTCTCTCTCTCTCTCTCTCTCTTTCGTAAATAATGGTTTTCATTACGAAAGAAAAAAACACCACCATGACTAACTTACTACAAAGTATAGAACCCTTCCATCTAGGGATCTAAAGGATATTACAATACCAAACTCAATGCCACCCTACACACCAATTCAAATGGCGAGTATGATGATATGTGACCTGCAGAGTTTTCTCTCTTCCTGGTTGAGATTTCATGACTTCTCTAGCACTGTCATTTGCCACAAAAGAAGTCCTTTTAACTTTAGAACATATTTTCTCACCCCAACTTGTGAATAAAAAATGAAGGCATTCCGCATATTCCAATTGAACCATAGCCCCCAATACCTCAAGAACTCAAAACTAATTTGAAAATGATACATCGGTTCATTGTTCTCCATATGTGCAAAAACCCAACTGAAGGAAGATAGACTTACTCCTGTTAGAGACATCCACACTAAATTGATACACCTCCAAACCATCCTTGCCATCGGCCATGAAATAAATCAATGCCTACTATGTTCCAATTCCATCAAACAAAAGAAACACAATCCTTTAGTAATGTCTTTTTTTAATGCATCGCCTAATGGTAAAGCTCCAACCATAACTCTCCAAATAAATACCTTGGCTCGTAGCATCAATCGAGAACACAAACCTGCCTTGATCACATGAATCCACCAAGTAATGGGCTTATGAAAACCCCATATCTTTATAACCCTTTCTTCCAACCACTTATGTTTGTCAATCAACTTGTGATAAGCAACATTCGTTGAGATCATAGTCAATCTCTTATTTCCAATCAAGCTCTTGAGATTGCCCATCTAAATTAGGAATTGGCTCATGTGAAGATAGTATTTGTTGCAACTTATCCCAAATAAAGTTATAACCTTCTGGAATACGAAATGTTGATCTCATTGTTCGAAAAGCCATTACTCTTCTTTGTGAAACCAACATAGCATCCTTAATTGTTACCAAACCCAATCTAGCCATCCGATTAAATTGAAGGTTAAGAATTTGTTTACCTTCCCACCTCAACAACCTTGATGAAACCTCCATTTGTAATGAATTGGCACATCCCCTGTCTTGTGGGGGATGCCATTCCACAAAATCCAACATACTTTGCCAAGATGTCAACAAATGATTAACTACCATAGACCTTGTACATTTGACATCCCTATCAGAATTAATTACATTCCACCAATTCGCTTCAACCTTCATGTTGTCAGGAGCAGTTCTAAGACAGAGAAGTACTGTCAGGAACAGTACTAAAACATAGAAGGAATTAGTACTAAAAGATGAGGATTAGTACTAAGGGAGGTGTAGAACTCTAGAGAGAAGGAGAGAGTGTGTGTGTGAGAGAGAGAGAATGAGGATAACAAACGATATATATTATGTTAAGGGAATATACAATAGTAGCTAGGAGGCTTAAGACTGGCGTTGAACCGATTTTGTTCGAAATAATGCCTTGTGCCTCCTTTTATAGTGTTCTCTCTATTGGTTCCCAAGTACGCTCATTGGGATTATATCCTAGCCAATCGACTAAATAGTAGAGCTTGTTGCGAACAATCTTGGAATCGAGGATGGCAGTGTCGCGAAAATACGATGAGGATACGTGAACTTGAGGCAGGACCCCGGGGCCTCCGACTAGAGGATATCACATTCGTGCTTTTATATTTTTAACAATTAACAAAAATAAGAAATTTAATCATTTTCATTAACAAAGGAAAAGAAATTACAATATGTCCCAAGATTGGGATTCAGAAGTTTTAGGTTTACTAAGATTAATAGAAAAGAAAAATTAGGGGTTTTGAGAGATATGGCTTCCGTAGGGAAAATTAAGGTTTTTGAGTGTTATGGCTTCCGTAGGGAAAATTAGGGTTTTTGAGTGTTATGGCTTCGATAAGATAAGGGAGCTAAGAAGGAAAAGAAAATAAAAATTGAGAGAGAGAATGAGTGCAGAAAAAAAAATGGAATTTATATGCAGTTCTCTGTTGATCATAGCATTCAATGTTACTTTGCATGCCCACTTTTAGTTGCATGGACTCTACTTTTAGTTGCATCCATTTTTAGTTGCATGGCTTTTTCTTTTAGTTGCATGCGACCGTCCATATGGCCTTTACTTTAGTTTCCTTTACTTTACTTTAATTAGCCACATGATCCAATCATCTGTCCATCTCGATCGCCGCCCATCCAATCCGTCCAGTCCGGTTCCAGTTCGATTGCCGGTCGGTTCCAGTTTGCTTTCCAGTCGGTTCCGATTTGCTTACCGGTCGATTCCAATTTGGTGTCCGGCTTACCGACCGGTTCCGAATTGATTTCCAGCCAATTCCGGTTCACTTACCGGCCGGTTCCATTTTGATTACCAGCCGGTTCCGGTTTGCTTACCGGCCGGTTCCGGTTTGATTACCGGACGGTGCTGGTTTGCTTACCGGTTGGTTCCGGTTCCATTTTATTGTCAATCGGTTTTTGGGAACTTGGCCACATTTATCAATCTAGACAAAGTGGCCAAAGTGCTCTTAGCACAAATGAAAAATATGGAATCTCAATGTGCTTATATAGTCAAGGCCTTAAGTTTCCTATCTATGTGAGATAAATCATGTTCTATTTTCCCTATCTTCTCAAACTTCATGTTCACATAACTTGATATGTATTTGTCTATTTTATATGAAGTAAAATGCGTTTTGAAGCTCTTGAGTACATCCATATTTCTATAACAAGCCACTAAGCTAATATAAAATGCTTATTTTATTATTTATTATTATTATTTTTAAATAGTTTTCATATCGTGTGTGAAAAACCACACGATAGCGGCAACGTCATACACATGTCCATCTTCAAGCTTGATCGGAGGTGGAGATTGTTTAATATGACCAGGGATGGTGATGTCTTGATAGGGTTCGAGGAGAGAACTCTAAAACATTGGTTGTATCCAAAGTTGTGGAGGTAGATCGAGACGAAAAGCGACATCATTAATTTTTCCGATAATACAAAAAGGACCTAATCGCCAATAATCCAACTTCTCGCATGGGTGACTAGTCTTGATGTGTCATCGTAGTAACCACACCCGATCTCCAATGTCAAAATTGGATGGAAGCCGATGACAATCCGCGTAAACCTTGTGTGTTTGTTGAGCTTGTTGTAGATGAGTAGATAAATCCTCTTGTATCTTACATAGCCACTCCAAATGATCCTCTGCACAAGGATTCGTGGGTAACTCTAGGGTTTCAAATACACACCACCGGGGATGACAACCCGTGTAAGCATAAAATTGTGTCACCTTTGTCGATGAGTGGACAAAGTTATTATATGCAAATTCGGCGAAGTGGAGAATATCCGCCAGTCATCTTGATGATACCTTAAAAAGCACCGAAGATACTGCTCCAACGTTTGATTTGTTCGTTCTGCTTGGCCGTCTGTTTGTGGGTGGTAGCCGGAGGAGAGGTTACAAGTGACCTTAAGCATTTTAAAGAGGTGCTTCCAGAACATTGAGACAAACTGGGGTCCACAGTCATTGATGGTACTATCAGGAAGGCCATCATGCCGACATACTTGACGCATGACAATTTTGGCGGTTTCTATTGGGAGACAGGTCCCTCCGGATGGGAAGGGAGAAGATCAGTGCCAAATACCGTATGAGGTGGACCCGGCCACGGAGAGCCGAATGATGCAGACCCGGTGAAGACCGGATGAGGAGTACCTGGCTACGGAGAGCCGGATGATACAGACCCGGTGTGAACCGGATGAGGAGTACCCGGCTACGGAGAGCCGGATGGTGCAGGCCCGGTGTGAACCGGATGAGGAGTACCCGACTACGGAGAGCCGGATGGTGCAGGCCCGGTGTGAACCGGATGAGGAGTACCCGGCTACGGAGAGCCGGATGGTGCAGGCCCGGTGTGAACCAGAGGAAGAGACATATTCGTAAATATGTTTCTAAGAGCCCATCGAGGCTACATTTGTAAATAGCCGAAAAGTCATATTAGTATAAATATGACTTAGGGCAAACTAATATTATGATGTTGTTATTTTTCTTGTTGGTGCAAGAAGAAGAGAGAGTGCGTAACTGTACAGAGAGAGAGAGAGAGACGAGGTCGTTGCCTCTGTTGTAACCGCCGCCTGTGGCGAAGATCGTGAGTCCGAGGTCGTTGCCTCCGTGAACTCACTGTTTTGTACATTCTTACATAGTGACAGTTTGCAGCTTGTGGGCTGTCGTGGGTTTTCCCCTAGTTTGGGGTTTTCCACGTAAACCTCCTGTGTATCTTACTCTCCTTTGAGTCGTGTTTTTCGTTTCCTATTTTCTGTGTATGAAAAGAATCTCGGTTGTGGCCGAGCTTTGTGCATAAGGAGCGTTGAGTTCCCGACAAGTGGTATCAGAGCGAAACGACACAGAAAATGGACGAATCGTTTGGCGGCATGTTCAAGCTCACCGGCTCCAACTACTCAGTGTGGAAGTCGAAGATGAGGGACATGCTCGTGGTTAAAGACCTCTGGCTTCCGGTTCAGTTCGGGGACAAGAGACCGGACAAAATCGACGCTGCGATATGGGAGGTGATGCACATGAAGACAACGACGTACATACGGTGCTTCATCGACATGAGCCTGTACAACAACTTCAATGAAGAGAGCAAGGCTCATGAGCTCTAGGAGAAGATCGGCATAATGTTCCAGAACAAAAATGATGTCAATTAGGTGTCAGTATTCCGGAAGCTAGTAAGACTCCGGTACCAAGATGGCTCCAGCAAGGCGGAGCACATGAATGCCTTCCAAGGGCTGATCCACTAGGCAACTTCATTGGAAGTACCTCTCGCCGATGAGGTACTTGCGCTACTCCTGCTCGGTTCCCTCCCGGATAGCTAGGAGACGTTGGTTGTCACTTTGGGCAACGCCGGGCCGGAACGAAAACAGTTATCCCTAGCAAGAGTAAAGTCGAGCTTGCTAGATGAGGAGGCGCGTCGGAAGGATAAAGATACGAGCTCCGACTCCAAAGCGCTCCTTACCGAATCGGAACGCGGAAGACAGAGAAACCGTAGTCCCCAGAACCGGGAGAAGTCGGGGACACGGTCAAAGTCAAGGGGGAGGCCTACTTGCTTCTATTGCGGCAAGCCGGGACACTTCCAAAAGAACTGTCGGCATTTCCATAAAGACAAGGAAACCGACGGTACTGATTCGAAGCAAACCCCGGACCGAAACGGTAAAGACCGGAGGGGTCCGGACCGGAAGGGAACGACGGCAATCGCGGCAAGTGAAGAGGAGTTGATGTTCATCACCGAGGAGAGTGAGATAAACCTTGCCGGCGACGAGATGACCTGGGTGGTAGACTCCGAAGCGTCGTTCCACCTTACCCCGGACCGGAAATGCTTCGCATCCTACTCAGCCGGTGACCACGGCTGTGTCCGGATGGGGAATGAAGGTACATGCCGAATTGTCGGCATAGGAGACGTGTGGCTGACAACACCAACCGGATGCAAGTTGCTGCTGAAGGATGTCCGACACGTTCTGGAGGTTCGTCTGAACCTGATATCAGCCGGTCGGCTAGATGATGAAGGCTACACGGGTAGCATTCGGAATGGTGTCATGAAGTTCAGCAAAGGGAGCCTGATTGTGGCTCGGGCCCGGAAGGTAAACACATTGTACCTGATGAATTCCCGGTTATGTCCGGAAGAAGTGAACGTGGCATCCGACACTGCCAGTGAGCTGTGGCACAAGAGGCTGTGTCATATGAGCGAGAAGGGGATGAAGAGGCTTGCAGACGACAACCTCATTCTAGTGAAGAACGTGCACTTAGAGAAGTGCACTGATTGTCTGGCCGGTAAGCAGAACCGCACCTCCTTCCGACCAAGGCCACCGATGAGACGTAATGCACCATTGGAGTTGGTGCATACGGATGTGTGTCAAGTAGACACGAAGTCACATGCCGGAGCGCAGTACTTCGTGACGTTCATAGATGACCACAACCGGAAGCTGTGGGCCACACCGTTGAAGACAAAGGATTAGGTGTTATCCGTCTTCAAAGAGCTCCACGCGAGAGTGGAAAGAGAAACCGGCCTGAAGCTGAAGGCGGTTCGAGCAGATAACGGAGGAGAGTACCGGGGGCAGTTCGAGGAGTACTGCCGCTCGAAGGGAATCCGGCTCGAATTTACCGTGCCGAAGACATCGGAACTAAACGGACTGGCCGAGAGGATGAACCAGACCATAATGGAGAGGGTCCGGAGTATGCTAGCGCATGCAAACCTACCCAAGAAGTTTTGGGTTGAGGCATTGTCGACGGCGACATACGTGATAAACAGATCACCCTCAGTACCCCTGGACGGAGACACGCCACAGAGAGTATGGACCGGTAAGGAAGTGTCCTACCGACATCTGAAGGTGTTCGGGTGTCTCGCGTACGTGCATGTAGCTAAAGACCGGAGAGGAAAGCTAGATCCAAAGACCCGGCCATGCATATTCCTCGGTTACGGTGACGATGAGTTCGGCTACCGAGTGTGGGACCCGGTCGATAAGAAGGTATTCCGGAGTTGAGATATTATCTTCATGGACGACAAGACACTCGCCGACTGGGAGTCGGAGAAGAAGATAATGAACTCTGAGTCGACCAGTAAGGATAGACTCTACGATGAGCAGACCCAACCGGCAAGAGACCGGTTAGCACTGGAGGAACCAGCCGGTTACGGTGAGGATACCGAACCGGCAGAAGAAGAAGTAGAGGAAGCTGAAACCAGAACCGGCCAAGACCCCGAATCGGATTCGGATGAAGAGCAAATGGAGGAGCCGGCTACCGAAGCCCGAAGATGTAGATATCCTCTCAGAGAGAGAAGGGCCCCCCGGAGATTTCCGGATGCAGAGCATGTGCTGCTGACCGATGAGGGGGAGCCGGAAAGCTTCGAAGAAGTGAAGGAAGACACCCACAGCCGAAAATGGTTAAGTGCCATGCAGGACAAGATGGATTCCCTGCATGAGAACCATACATACCAATTGGTGGAGTTGCTGAAAGGAAAGCGGGCACTCCGAAACAAGTGGGTGTACAAGTTGAAACCGGGAGATGCCGGCAACCCCCCGAGATACAAAGCCAGGATCATGGTGAAGGGGTTCCAGCAGAAGAAGGGTGTGAACTTCGACGAGATATTTGCCCCGGTAGTAAAGATGACCTCCATCCGGACGGTGCTGAGTATAGCAGCAAGCATGGACCTTGAGGTAGAGCAGCTGGACGTGAAGACGGCATTCCTTCACGGCGACCTCGAAGAGGAGATCTACATGCAGCAACCGGAAGGATTCGTGGAGAAAGGGAAGGAGCACCTGGTATGCCGGTTGAAGAAGAGCCTGTACGGACTGAAGCAGGCTCCCCATCAATGGTACCGGAAGTTCGACTCCTTCATGACCGATCAAGGGTACCACAAGACGCAGGCCGATCATTGCGTGTTTGTGAAGAAGTTTGAAGGAGGCGACTTCCTGATACTCCTTCTGTACGTGGATGACATGTTGATCGTCGGACGTGACCAAGTCAAAATACGGATGCTAAAGAAGGCTCTCAACCGGACCTTCTCAATGAAAGACTTGGGTCCGGCAAGACAGATGTTGGGGATGCACATCATTCGGGACCGGTCAAAGAAGCAATTATGGCTGTCACAGGAGAAGTATGTGACAAAGGTGCTTCACCGGTTCAACATGTCAGAAGCGAAACCGGTCGGATCGACACTTCCGGCAAACTGCAAGCTATCCGGCAAGCAAAGCCCGAAGACGAAAGCAGAGAAGGCGGAAATGATGAAGATCCCATATGCCTCTACCGTCGGGAGCTTGATGTACGCAATGGTGTGTACCTGACTGGATATAGGATATGCAGTAGGGGTTGTGAGCCGGTTTATGAGCAATACCGGCAAGGAGCACTGGAACGCAGTCAAATGGATACTCCGGTATTTGAAGGGCACTTCAAATATGTGTCTCCGATTCGGCTCCGGAAAACCTCAACTGGACGGTTTCACCGATTCGGACATGTCGGCTGATGTGGATACCAGCCGGTCTACATCCGGGTATGTGATGACATATGCAGGGGGAGCTGTTTCGTGGCAGTCGAGGTTGCAGAAGACGGTTGCATTGTCAACCACGAAGGCGGAGTACATGGCAGCTGTGGAAGCCGGCAAGGAAATATTATGGATGAAGGACTTCATCGGAGAGCTCGGTATCCGGCAAGAGGAATACCGACTCTACTACGACAGTCGAAGTGCCATCCACCTTGCTAAGAATGCGGCCTACCATTCCCGGACGAAGCATATCCAACGGAGGTATCACTGGATCCGGGAAAGAGTAGATGACCAGGAGTTCGCACTGACGAAGATCCACACGACCGAGAACGGGTCAGATATGTTGACCAAAGTGCTGACACCCGACAAGCTGGACGCATGCCGGAAGAGAATCGGACTGGTAGGACACCCCATGCCGGAGTGAAGGGGGAGTTTGTTGGGAGACAGGTCCCTCCGGATGGGAAGGGAGAAGATCAGTGCCAAAGACCGTATGAGGTGGACCCGGCCACAGAGAGCCGGATGATGCAGACCCGGTGAAGACCGGATGAGGAGTACCTGGCTACGGAGAGCCGGATGATACAGACCCGGTGTGAACCGGATGAGGAGTACCCGGCTACGGAGAGCCGGATGGTGCAGGCCCGGTGTAAACCGGATGAGGAGTACCCGGCTACGGAGAGCCGGATGGTGCAGGCCCGGTGTGAACCGGATGAGGAGTACCCGGCTACGGAGAGCCGGATGGTGCAGGCCCGGTGTGAACCGGATGAGGAGTACCCGGCTACGGAGAGCCGGATGGTGCAGGCCCGGTGTGAACCAGAGGAAGAGACATATTCGTAAATATGTTTCTAAGAGCCCATCGAGGCTACATTTGTAAATAGCCGAAAAGTCATATTAGTATAAATATGACTTAGGGCAAACTAATATTATGATGTTGTTATTTTTCTTGTTGGTGCAAGAAGAAGAGAGAGTGCGTAACTGTACAGAGAGAGAGAGAGAGACGAGGTCGTTGCCTCTGTTGTAACCGCCGCCTGTGGCGAAGATCGTGAGTCCGAGGTCGTTGCCTCCGTGAACTCACTGTTTTGTACATTCTTACATAGTGACAGTTTGCAGCTTGTGGGCTGCCGTGGTTTTTCCCCTAGTTTGGGGTTTTCCACGTAAACCTCCTGTGTATCTTACTCTCCTTTGAGTCGTGTTTTTCGTTTCCTGTTTTCTGTGTATGAAAAGAATCTCGATTGTGGCCGAGCTTTGTGCATAAGGAGCGTTGAGTTCCCGACAGTTTCTTCACTGGAGATTTCCTTAGTACATGGTAGGAAATGGGCCATCTTCGTATATTGATCTACTACTGTTAAGATCGCATTGAATCCCTTAGAGACCGGAAGATCTGTGATGAAATCTAGGGCAATGGATTGTCATGGCTTGCTTGGAATTGGTAACATTTTGTTCTAATAAACCATATGGATGATGCCTTGGCATTTTTGCTTGGCAACATGTATCAAAAGTCCGAAAAAAATCTTCGACAAATTGTCGTATATGGGGCCTCCAGAAGGATCATTGTACTAAATCTAGTGTTTTAGTACTACCAAAATACCCAGTTGTATGTGTCATGACAGTTTTGGACTACTTGAAGGCGACAAGTACCATTAGGAACATGCAAGAGTTTCTTAAAGAATAGTAATCCATCAAGACATTCGAATTGTCGATAGTCCATACATGTTTGTTGCGACTGTGAACAAGATGCTCAAGAGGGATAAATTTGTGCTAGAATGGCTTGAGCGAAAACATTTGTCTTCAAGTCCTCACGTATGGTATCTGTAAAGAATCAAGAGATGGATTCTTGTGAAGCGGAATAGGTGTGAATTGTGTGTGTGAGAGAGAGAGAGATAGATAGAGAGACCCAGAGACAGAGTATACGCAAGGTTAAGTATATTAACAATGGAGAAAGACTCAACACCATACAAGGTGGGAGGAGGGTGCTTTATATAGTCACCCTCTCTCTTCATTAACTACAAGACTCATGGAGCATGGGGAATGTGAAAGCTCATAAGTTATGTATCATAGAATATGATTCTATGACTCGTACTAAATGCTAGAATACAAAGTGGTAACTTAATGGTGACTCTTGACCATTGGAGTGTCTATTCACTCTCAAGGTGAGTTCACACACTAGACCAAGTTGAGCTTGATTCTCAACATGCCCCCTCAAGCTCAAGTCGGGTCGGTTTCAGACGGTGTCCGAAATCCACTTCGACTCGCGTTCCGGAGTCCGCGTCGACTCGTGTCGACTCGCTTTATGCGGAGTTGCGGAATCCGTGCTCCAGCTTGCGTTGTGCGTAGTTGTGAAGTCTGTGCTTCGACTTGCGTCTTTCTTCGCGGCTTTGCGCGGTAGATCGGCTCTTCGCGGCTTTGTTGCGCGGTTGCGTAATCCACGTGTTATTGCGTAATGTCTTCAGTATTCCCCCTCAAGCTTGGCAGGTCAGGGATCGTCAATCCGAGATCGGTCATGAATTGCCACAGCTTGTCGGCTCCTAATGCTTTAGTGAAGATGTCGGCCGTTTGAAGATTGGTGCTAATGTGTTGTAGGTCGACATTGCCAGCTAGAACGCGCTCTCGGATGAAGTGATAGTGCACTTCGATGTGCTTTGTCCGCGCGTGGAACACCGGGTTCTGAGCCAAATAGATACTGCTCATGTTGTCGCAGTAAAGGGAAGTCGGATCCTTGATGGGTACACCCAGATCCTTCAAAATCCTCTTGAGCCATATGGCTTCACATGCGGCCACTGTCGCGCCCTTGTATTCTGTCTCTATGCTCGAAAGAGCGATAGTTGGTTGCTTTTTGCTGCTCCAGGATATTGCTCCGCTGCCAAGGGAGAAAACAAATCCGGAGGTTGATCTTCTATCGGCTTTGTAGCCGGCCCAATCGGCGTCTGTGTACCCCTCAAGGCATATTGGCATCGCGGTCTTGTAGAGGATACCGCAATCCATTGTGCCGCTCACGTACCGTAAAACTCGCTTAGTGCAATCCAAGTGAGTATCACGCGGTGTTTGCATGAATTGACTAAGGAGACCGACCGAATAACTGAGATCGGGTTGAGTGATCGTGAGGTAGATGAGACTTCCGATGAGTTGCCGATACTGATTCGGCTCACACACTTTGGTGCCGGAGTTCGCATCTAGTTTGAGATTACGATCGAGCGGGGTTGCCATGGATTTGCACTTAGCCATACCGAACTTGTATAACAAGTTGAGGATGTAGTGCCGTTGAGAAATCATGATTCTGGCTGGAGTCCGAATTACCTCGATGCCGAGGAAGTAGTGGAGTTCCTTCATGTCTGTCATCTCGAACTTGTCGGAAAGGAGGAATTTGTCCTTATTGATTTCGACGAGATACTCACCTCCAATGACTAGGTCATCCACATATAAGTTGATGACGATCAAACTTGCACAATCGTTTCGTATGTAGAGGGAGTTGTCCGATTTTGACATACGGAAGCCGATTTGATGAAGATATTGCATTATCTTCGAATGCCAAGCACGCGGTGCTTGCTTGAGGCCGTAGAGTGGCTTCTTGAGTCGGCACACAGCTTTCGGATGAATGCGTGATTCGAAGCCGGGTGGTTGTATCATGTACACCTCCTCTTCTAATTCGCCTTGTAGAAAGGCGTTCTTGACATCCATTTGATGGAGGTGCCACCCTTTCGCCACGGCAAGCGCAATTACGGTCCGTACCGTCGTCATCTTTGCCACCGGGGCAAAGGTCTCCTCGTAGTCAACTCCATGCGTTTGGGCATAGCCTTTCGCTATGAGTCGCGCTTTGTAGCGGTTGACGGAACCCTCGGCGTTGTACTTCACTTTGTAAATCCATCTGCATCCGATCGCCTTTTTGTGTGGTGAGGTGGGAACGAGATCCCATGTCTCGTTCTTGCGTAGTGCCTGCATCTCCTCATTCATGGCTTCGATCCATCGCGGATCCTTGGCTACTTCGGAAAAACTTTCTGGCTCGTGTACTGTCGCCACCTTCATCGTAAAGGCATAGTGATATGCCATGTAGTCGTTGTAGCCGAATCGGCTGACCGAATTCTTTTCATGGGTGGAGTGACGGAGCTTTCCATTTGTTGAGATGAGGGCTTTCTTAGCTCCGATTGGTACATCAAAGCCGCCGAACTCACTGTCGAGTGAGTGAGTCTACTCGTCGTCGTTGAAACGATCATCAGCATATCCGCCATTTTCGCCTTGCCCTTGTCCATCTTCGGGCTAGGCCGTGATGTGCTTTGATTGCTCAAAGGCTATTGTGGTCCGCTCAGTCGGGTCGTGATTAGACTCTCTTCGAACATGCGCGTAAGGCGATCCTCATCCTCTATCTCTTGTTCGGAGGATTCCTGGTCGAGCGGAGTCGGAGTTGGAGTTGTCTCTGGTGCGTACCAGGATGCGACTCGTCAAAAACAACATCTCGACTTACTCGAGATTTTCAAGTTGAGGGGTTGTAGCACTTGTACCCCTTTTGCTCCAGTGAGTATCCTATGAGGATACATTTCTCCGACTTCGGATCAAGCTTTTGACGCTTCTCGTCGGGGATGTGCACGTACGCTATCGCGCCGAATATCCGGATGTGCAATAAGTCTGGCTTCTCTCCGAAGTATTTTTCATGTGTAGTGACCTCGTGCACGCCGGATGTTGTGCATCGGTTCATTAGGTAGACGGCCATATTTGCAGCTTCGACCCAATATGACTTGGGCATATGCTTCTCGTTCATCATGGCCCGCGCTACTTCGAGGATGTGCCGATTTTTGCACTCAGCTACTCCGTTTTGTTGCGGAGTGTGTCGGCAAGTGAATTCTCGCCGAATTCCTTCCGTTCGGAGATACGCCTTGAAATCGCCCGAGAAGTACTCCTTGCCGCCATCTGATCAAAGACAACGTACATGTCGACCCGTGGCTTTCTCAACTTCATTCTTGAATGTTTGGAAGTGTCCAAACACTTCGCTCTTTTGCCGCATCGGGTAGATCCAAGTGTGCCTAGAGAATTCGTCGATGAAGAGCACGTAGTATCGGCATCCACCGAATGTAGCCGTTTGCGCCGGTCCCCATACGTCAAAATGGACTACGTCGAGTAGACCTTTGCTCACGTTCCGCTCTTTTGGGAATGGGTGTCGGTGTTGCTTGCCGAATTGGCACGCTTCGCATACACCTTCAATCTCCTTCTCTTTGAATGTCGGGAGTCTGATGACGACTCCTTTAGATTTCATTGCTTTGAGTTTGTTGAGATTGATGTGGCCAATTCGCTTATGCCATAGCTCTATGTCGGAGTCGGCTTTCGTGTTTTTCGCGAACATGGCGGATTTCATCTCGTGAGAATCGAGAATGAACATCCGGCCCTCTCTTCTTCCGCGTGCGATGATTCGGCCTTCTTTTTCGATAAAGCACCCATCTTGGTCGAATCGTACTTGCATCACTTGCTCAATCATTTGGCCGACCGAGACCAAATTCTTCGTGATGGTGGGAACATGCAAGACATTTTTAATGTATGTTTGCTTACCTCTTTCGCCGAATGGAATATTGCCGATGTGTCGGATCGGGTGCGTAGTGTCATCTCCGGTTTCGACATAACCGGGTCGCTCTGGCTCTCGAAGTTCGAGAAACCATTCTTTATGGGATGTCATATGGTTTGAGGCTCCGGAGTCAACAAACCATACGTCCTCCGGATTGAGGGCACTAGTTGAGGTAGAGGCCGACATAGAGTTTGCTCTATGTTTCATCATGAACATACCGCCACGGTCGGAGTTGCGTACATACATTCTGCCACAATCTTCGTAGTCGGAGTTGTTCCCATACATTCCGCTATACTCTTCGTAGTCGGAATTGTGCGCGTAATTTGTGAGTTGTCGGCTTGTGGAACCCGATTCACGCATCTTCTTTCGGCACTCTTCTTCGTAGTGGCCGAGCTTTCCGCAATATCCGCATTCGATTGCGTTTTGACGGCTCGGGCCGGAGTGGAAGCTCCCCCTTCTTGCGAGGGTTCCTCATTGGCTTCCGTTTTGCGGCTGAAATTGGGAGTTGTTGTCGTAGGTCGAACCTCGTCCACCTTGTCCTTGGCCGAATCGGCCTCTCGATCGTCTGCATCCTCTTCCTCCGTTCGAGTGCATGTAGAGCATGTGGCCTTCCAAATCATTGCTCCTTGTACGCACGTGGTTTTCTTCGACCAATAGCATTGATTGGAGCTCGAAGAAGGAGGGAGATTTCTCCCGTGCTAGAACGGCGGTTCACATCGCGCCGAACCATGTGAGGCCACCGAGGCATATTTGAACCATCTCATCATCATCGATATTTACGCTTATTGAGCCGAGCAAATCGCAAAGCTCCTTGATCTTCGAGGTGTATGTCGTCATGGACATGTCCCTTTGTTGAATGTTGTTCAACTCTTGGCGGAGTTGAAGCCTTCTTGTGGTTGTGTTCGCCGCGAAAATCTTTTGTAGATTTTCCCATGCCTCCTTCGGCGTCTTGGCTTCGCGAATGTAGCCGAGCATGTGATCGTGAACACATGTCGCCAAGAAATACATCACGCGGCTTGCGGCTTGCTCCCATGTCGCGTATCCGGGAGCCGCTTCGGCGGGTCGGTCTTCATGTGCTCCTTTGATGTAGCTCCACTAGCCTTGTCCGACAAGGTATTGGTGCATCTTGTACTCCCAAGATGCGAAGTTGTTTCAATCCAACTTCTCGATAGGGAGAGCGCTCCCAATTTGAGTATTCATTATGTCGATTCTTCTTCTTCTTCTTCTCTCTTCAAATGTGAGCTATGTAGCGAAGCTACGATAGCGATAAGCCGGTTCTTGGTCATCGGCGTAGAGCACAACACACGATCACGATGAGGCGAATGGGCTAGATCGAGCTACCAAATCGCTCTGATACCATGTAAAGAATCAAGAGATGGATTCTTGTGAAGCGGAATAGGTGTGAACTATGTGTGTGTGTGTGTGTGTGTGTGTGTGTATGAGATAGAGAGAGAGACACACACACAGAGTATACGCAAGGTTAAGTATATTGACAAAGGAGAAAGACTCAACACCATACAAGGTGGGAGGAGGGTGCTTTATATAGTCACCCTCTCTCTTCATTAACTACAAGACTCATGGATCAGGGGGAATGTGAAAGCTCATAAGTTATGTGTCATAGAATATGATTCTATGACTTATACTAAATGCTAGAATACAAAGTGGTGACTTAATGGTGACTCTTGACCGTTGGAGTGTCTATTCACTCTCAAGGTGAGTTCACACACTAGACCAAGTTGAGCTTGATTCTCAACAGTGTCGACAACGTGGGAATCCAAGGGCATACGGAAGACCTATGTTGCTTGCAGTCGTGTCGGTCCCATGATTACTTGCTTTTGGTTATCGAAAATCGGCTCGCCGAGACGCGGTGCTAGATACGAACACCGTGATAATGCATATACCTTCCCTTATTGCTTCCCCGGACGATATGTAATTTTGAAGTCAAAACGAGAGAGGAATTAGGCCCACCGAGCTTGATGTAAATTTATCACACGAGCATTCTGAAAGTAGGCAAGGTTTTTGTGATCACTGAATACGATGACTTGATGAGAAGACCCCTCTAGAAAATGCCTCCATTGCGTAAAAGAGTCCACTATTGCTAATAGATCCTTATCATGAATTTCATAGTTGATCTCCACGCCGTCAAACTTGCATGAATGGAAAGCCATAGGATGTAGCTTTTCATCATTGCCTTGCTAAGACAGAATGCTACCCAAGGCGAAATCCGATGCGTCTGCTTCAATGATGAATGGTTTTTCTGGATCGACATGAGCTAAAATAGGAGCTGATGTAAATGCATTCTTAAGACTCTCAAAAGCAATGTTCGCTTCTTCAGACCAAACGAACGATTTTCCCTTCCTGGTAAGTTGGGTGAGAGGCAGAACAAGTTGTGAGTAATCATGTATGAACTTGCGGTAAAAATTGGCAAACCCTAAAAATCATTGCACATCTCACAACGAACACAGAGTTTGCCACTCTACCACCGTTTTGACCTTAGCTGGATCCATGGAGATGCCTTCCGAGGAAATGACATAGCCCAAAAATTCTACCTGGTTGCACCCGAAACTACATTTTTCTAGTTTTGCATAAAGACCATGTTCTCAAAGTCGTTTTAGTATTAACAGTACGGGAGAATCATGCTCTTCTTGGGTCTTCGAATAAACCAGTAGATCATCCAAATAGATGATCAAAAAATCATCCAAGAGATCTCGGAATATATCATTTGCCATGTGTTGGAAGACTGTTGGCGCATTAGTGAGGTCGAATGGCATGACCATATACTCCAAGTGCCCATATCTGGTGCGAAACGCAGTCTTCCATTCATCTCCTAGTCGGATCCGTACGAGGTTATACGCTCCTCGTAAGTCGATCTTTGTGAAGAACCTTGCACCATTGATCCGTTCTAAAAGACTTGAGATAAGAGGAAGTGCATACTTGTTCCTAATGGTGACTTTATTCAACCCACGGTAATCTACGATGAGACGAAGTGATCCATCCTTTTTCTTGACGAAGAAAATGGGTGCGCCGGCTAGAGATTTCGAATGTTGAATGAAACCACTTGCCCAATTCTCCTCTATATATGCTCAAAGGACTTCTAGCTTGGTTAGTGAAAAATTGTAGATCGGTCCCCACGGTGGCTCTTTTCCCAGTTGTAAATCGATGGGGCAATCATACGGTCGATGGTGAGGAAGCGTATTAGCTCGTACTTTATCGAACACATCGGCATAATGATGATACTTATCTAGAAGTTGAACGGTGGACTCCTCTTTATTGATACTAGAGGGGTTTACTGATATTGTGAAGAGAAACATTTCTTCCTTGCGTCCTTCCTCCCGCAACTGATGTAGCGAAATGGTTGCAATCTTATGAGTAGATCCTCGGGTTTGTCAACACCGTATTTCTCTTGTTCTCTGATCTATGGTTAGGTTATGTAATTCCAACCATGGTAATCCCAAAACAATGGGATGTTCTGGGATACTAATTATATTAAATGATACTACACACGCTAAGTTATCTAGGACAATATTAACGGGTTCTAACTCTTCTATAATATTCCCAGAAGCAATGGGACGACCATCAATGACTACAACAGAGGCTGGACATGGGAGTTTCTTTAGGGATATCTGATGAGCTTGGGCAAAATTCCTATCCATGAAGCAAGAGTTTGCTCCGGAATCTAAGAGTGCTAAGACATGTACTGGAGGAGTACTTTTAGTACTAACCATTACTTGAGCTAAGAACACATTGCTAACTTGCTTAGAGGAAATGGGACCACTAATGGGCTGCACAGATCTAGGGTTGTCCAACCAAATGGCTCCTATTTTGGTTGGACTTAATCGTTTAACTCTTCTTCTACTTGACTAAGGATTTCAAATTTGTTTGTAAGGCTTGGGCTATTAGGACTATCAGACACACCTAGAGGAATAGACTCGGGTTTAGTACTATTAGTACTAGCGGTTATTTGATTTACCTACCTTTTCGGCCGATGGGGGTAGTTCACTGCAATATGCCCCTGTCCACCACAATAAAGACATAATCGATTTGCCCTGCATCGCTGCTTTTCTTCTTCCAATAGTGGTCCGCGGCGATGTGTGTTGTTGATTTCCATTGGAGTCGGAGTATTTGTTGGAGACGTATTGAATGACTCCCTTGGGAAAGGCTTTGTGACGATTGAAGTGTAGGTGGGCTCCAATCTTGTCTGTGGCATTTGGAACTGACGTTCCGAACATCATTCGAAGAGGTGATTATCACATCGCATCGCACGACTGATTGCTTCTATCATTGACTTTGGCTCCTCCGGGAAAGTTAAGAGTAAATCTTTAACATCATTACATAGGCCAAAACTAAATTGCTCCATTAGTGCCTAGTCATCCCAGGGAATATTGGTGGCGAGAAGACGGAAATCCGCAGCATAAGTCGAGGCCGGCCGCTCACCTTGGCATAATCTTCGGATTTTGTTGATTGTTGTTTTAACAATGTCAGTATCTCCAAAACAAGCTTTAAACTCGGTAATAAACTCTTCGAAATTATTTAACAAGGGAGAGCTTTTTTCTAACAGGGGGGCGAACCATGCCAAAGTCGTGCCACTAAGTAGAGTGCCTACTAGTCCCACTCGTGATGCATTAATGGAATATCGTACCTGATTAAGGAATCCTCTAAACTGCGATCACGTTCCATCGAATTTCATGGGAAGGCCAATCTTGGGTTCTTTATGAATCCCTTGCGTACTGGGTCCTTGTTGTTGCATCGCTACTCAGGTTACTTTGAGTTGTTGCACGCATACCACTAGTTCCCCATGTTGTTGTTGCATCAACTACTTTTCTAAGGAGATTTGTTGAAGATCCCCCAACAACCGTTGATTTTCTTGTTCCAAAGCAAGGAACTTCTCTTTCAAGCATTGCAGCTCTGAGAAAACGGATTGATATTTTTGAGCACTAACAATGGCCATAGTATGAGAGAAAAGAGGAATAAGAGATTAGTATGAAGGGAGGGTGAAGTAAGAAGATAAAGGAAGAGAAGGAGAGAGAAATCGGTTCAAACTGTCAGGAGCAGTACTAAGACAGAGAAGTATTGTCAAGAACAGTACTAAAACAGAGAAGGAATTAGTACTAAAAGATGAGGATTAGTACTAAAGGAGGTGTAGAACTCTCGAGAGAAGGAGAGAGAGAGAGAGAGAGAGAGAATGAGGATAACAAAAGATATATATTATGTTAAGGGAATATACAATAGTAGCTAGGAGGCTTAAGACTGGTGTTGAACCGATTTGGTTTGAAATAATGCCTTGTGCCTCCTTTTATAGTGTTCTCAGGAGTGCTCTTGAAGTTTCTAGAATGTTCCAGAGAAATCTGGAATATACATCAATTTTCTATAGTAAAATCTAAATGAAAAGAATATCTTTCGTATTACAACATATAGTCTAATGGTCAAGAGCTCGAGCCATGTAACATAAGGTCATGGGTTCGAGTCCATGTGTCTAAGCTTTATTTCGTTCTTCTCTATAAAGTATGCCACCATTTCTGTCCAAGGTTGTACACCTTCAAAGATGAATCGAATAAAAGTAAATCGACAAGCTGCCATATGCTCATCTAGATTCAATATTGATGCCCCACCAAGACGATTCGGAGTACAAACGTGATCCCATGACAAGGAACTTTTCCCTTTTATTTTCCATAACAATATTTGCATCGAGCGTGACAACATTTCAAGAGCTTTCTTTGACCATGGGATCAAAGGAAGATAATAAGATACCATAGAGACCATAATCGATTGGACCACCTTAAGTCATACATGAAAAGGCCAAAATTGAGACCTCCAATACATAAACTTATCCTCCAACCTTTAGGATACCCACTCAATAAGTTTCACATGAGAAACTTCCACCCCAATTGGATATCCAAGGTGACGACAAATCATACCATGATGTACTATCCTTCCTGACCACCCCAACCCTAACACATCTTGTTCTGTACATGAGATGAGGACATATTTATGTATATTAATTCTCAACCCTAAAGCATTTGAAAACAATTCCCACACATCTCGTCTTACTAATATTTCCCAATTAGGTGCCAAAAACATAATATGGTCATCTGCAAGAGCTTGAACAATACATGGCTTCCTTGATGGCAACCTTAGTCCATGCAATTCTTCCTCCATAGCCATATTGTGTAACTTAACAAGAATAGGATGTGTCACAATAGTGAATAGTAAAGGACTTACCGGGCATCCTTGTCTAACTGACCTCCGAATAGAAATCGATTGTGTTACTATTAGGAAACAGGTCCCTCCGGATGGGAAGTGAGAAGAACAGTAATGATGAGCAAACTCGGCTGAGGCCGAAACCGGATGTGGAGTACCCGGCATGAGCCGGATGGTGCAGAACCGGTGAGAACCGGATGAAGAGTACCCAGCTACGGAAGACCCGGTGAGAACCGGATGACGAGTACCCGGCTACGGAAGACTCGGTGAGAACCGGATGACGAGTACCCTGCAAGCGCCGGATGATGCAGGCCCGGTGAGGAGTGCTCACCGGATGAAGGGACATATTCGTAAATATGTTTTCTGAGAGTTCATCGGGGCTATATTTGTAAATAGCCGAAAAGTCATATTAGTATAAATATGACTTAGGGCAAACTCTTAGTAGTTGTTGTCATTCTTGTCGGCGCTAGATCAGAGAGCACGTAACAGTGTACAGAGAGAGAGAGAGAGAGAGAGAGAGAGAGAGAGAGAGAGAGAGAGAGAGGAAGAGGTCGTTGCCTCTGTTGTAACTGCCACCTGTTGCGAAGATCGTGAGCACGAGGTCGTTGCCTCCATGAGCTCACTGTTGTAATCATTGTGATATAGTGATAGTTTGGAGTCTGTGGACTCCCATGGTTTTTCCCTCTCAGGGTTTTCCACATTAAACATCCTGTGTACTCTTCTCTCCTTTGTGTCGTGCGTTCATTATCCATTTTCTGTGTTTGATTTTAGACTCGGTTGTGGCCAAGCGTTGTTCATCGGAGCGTGTAGTTCCTGTCAGTTACTCCTCTATTAAACATCACATGTGAAACTGAACCCTCCCCTAATGTGTATATCAACTTAGAGATACAATCACCAAAACCCATATGAGACATCAATTGATTTATAAATGACCAATCCACATTATCATAGGCCTTCTCAATATCCAATTGTAGCAACTCTAATTCTTGTTTAGCCTCCTTTGCATAGTCAATTGCCAGTTGAACATTTAAAATATTATGTAAAATGTCTCTTTTTGCTAAAAACCCATATTAAGCATTATGAATAATAGAAAGTAAAACCTTATGCAACCTATTGGCCATCACTTTTGCAAAAAGCTTGTACATTCCCCCCATCAATGAAATAGGCCTCCATTGAGCAAAGGAAGATGGAGAAGGCACCTTCGGCAAAACTTGATCAAACCAATCTTCCAAGAATGAGGCATTTCCCCTTATGTCCACACCTTCTGAAATAAAACCGTAAAAGGCCCCTTTAACTTAATCACATATTTCTTAAAGAGTTCATGTGTTAATCCATCCCACCCAGAACTCTTATCATTAGCAAGATGTGACATGACATGTTCCACCTCATCCTTTGAAATATTAGCATCTAATGATTGTGCCACATCATGCGATACATGATTTTTCACTCCATTAAAAAATACATATCTATCCTTTTTAACATTATCATCAATACACATTTGTACATCCAACAATTGTGTATAATATTCTATGCATTTCTTCACAATTTCTTGAGGATCGGAACACATGATACCATTTTCCTCTAACCTTACCACATTATGTCGTGCATGTGATTCATGAAGGTCATGAAAAAACTTATGTGATTGACAATTAACATCATCCACTTCTTGTCTTAGACGATGCAGTCTAGCATGTTGATAATTTTTTATCATTAGATCATGCATCGTAGAAATTAATACCTCTTGATATCCCATCAACTCTACATCCGTTGGCCAATAAGTTAACAATGAGTTGCATTTATCAAGCAAATTAACTAGGAGACTTAATTTCTTTCTCCTTTTAAAAGCATGGTGAATTCTATAATATCTAGTTAACCTCTGAACATTTGCAACAAATACTTCCCACACTTCATACCCATCAAATTGAACACGATAGGCAAATACATCAATCAATTGACACATATAGGCATGGAAGACCTCATGATCCAAAAATGATGAATTAAAAATCAACATTGGTTTTCCTAAAAACTCATGAAAACCTCTAATTGAGTGGTGATTGAACTCAAAAATTAATGGGAAATGATCTAATATAATTGACCCATAAGACACTGAAATATCCAAAATCTCTGGTAAAAAACCTTTGGTATGCATTACATACATTCAATCCAACCTACTCCAAGTATCCTTATATTGAGCCAATTGAAAGATATAACCAAGTTCATCTCCCTTGATCCATTTCCATACATCCCTTAACATGAATTGAGTCTCAAAATCTCCCCATTCTTGAGCCTCTGGTCCATCCATAATAGAGTCGATAGATGTTGATTGATCTATCTCACAACAAACATTAAAATCTCCCATCAATAAACCCGGTCTACCATTATCAAGCACTGAGTTTGGAGATCTCCATAACAACTTTCGTTCTTGTGAAACATTTGATGCATACACACCAACTAACCAAAGAGCATGCCCTTCATAACATATCTCTACCACAATAAATCTTCCAAATTCATCTGAAACAATTACTTCTTGGTGAAATTTATCTCTTATAAATATGACAATCCCAGAATAATCCCCATGAACCTTGCCAGCATAACATAATGTATAACCCTTAGAATAACTAATTAAACCAGCATTACGATGATCTTTACGCTCTACTACACATAAAACATCCCATTGCTCACTTAACACAACCCTCCAAACCTCATGCATTCTAAATCTAGAACACAATCCCCTCACATTCCATGTGGTGATCTTCATACTTTATTTTTTCCTTTTATTCGAGAAATCTCCTTCTCTTTCACTGCTAATGTTTCTGCCATATCCTAAAATAAATCCCCTAAGATTGCATATGAATAACTATGGGAATGCAAAACTCCAGACCCCGATGGCTCCTCATGTGAACGAGGCACCGATTTCTGTTTATTCCAAGGAACATACAAATTACCTTTATTATCAAAAGATAATTTCTTTGGATAGTCCTCTTGATGAGCCCATGGTTAATTCCGCATGGGATTTGTCGGTGTGACCTTCTCCATAGATACATTATGCCCAACATTTTTATTAGACTTCTTCATCTTTCCAGAAACTATTGACCATTGTCCTTCATCATCTAGAGTCTTTCCATCCTTCTCATTCACAATTTGTGGTTCCTTTGTTTGCTCAGAAATTGTCAAAGCTTGAATTTGATCATGAGTTGTAGGCTCTTCATGTACCACTTCCACTACATTATTTCTTTTTTGAGGATAGTCAGCCATAAAATGCCCCAACACACCACAATGGAAACAATGTCCTGCAAATGTACCCCATTTAAGCCGAAAATACATAGGTGGCATACCAAAGCATGCAATTTGTAAACAACTTGGCCTCTTTATAGCAGTATTCCAAAGAATACACATCCGATATCGATTTTGAGCATTAGCACTAGGAGGCACCAAGATCTTTCCCAACTTTTCCATCGTTGACCGTAATATTGGCCAAACCATTGAATATGTGCACTCTACCTTAACCCATACGGGACACTCTTGCTTTAATATATCTTGGTATTCTACTAGTGACCTCCACGGAACAATATGAACCAAACTTTTCTCATAAAAAACTAGCAATTTATTGAGTAATTTCTCTTTATACTCTTGTGATACTGTGAAATGCTCTCAAGAATAGCCTCCTTTTTCATTATGTCTCAAGTTACATTTTATAGACTCTCTCTTAGAGTGGAGGGTGTTCTCCCACTCCAATTAGCTCTACTAATTATGGGGCTTGGTGGGGGCCTAGTTTGGGTGTGGTGCATGAGGCTTGGTAGGGGCCTAATTTGGGTGTGGTCTATGTGTGGTGCATGGGGCTTGGTAGGGGCCTAATCTAGGTGTGGTCCATGTGACCACCACAATTCCCCCTTGTAAAAAAAAAAAAAAAAAAGTTATTGTGCAGTCGAAGCGCGACGAGGCGTGGACGACGGTTCCAGACGGGGGGATGACACGAGCGTGGGCGTAGGCATGAGTGTGGGCGGGGGCGGTGGTAGTTGATGGAAGGGCTTCATGCGAGACTGGTGAGCAAAGGTAGAGCGGTTGTTGGAGGCGCGGCGGAGCAGGTATGTAGTGTCGCGTATCTGCTTTTGAACTTCGAAGGGACCGATCCATCGGTGCATGAGCGATTCGCTGAGACCGCGACGACGGATGGGGAAGTAGACGAGGACTTTGTCACCGACGTGGTATTGATGGTCGACACGGCCTATATCGTGTTGTCGTTTTTGGCGTAGTTGTGCCTGGTGCAGGTTGCTCGTGATGGCTTTGCGGAGGAGGGGTTGGAGTTGTTGTAGGTGGGACCACCAAGACACTGCGTCAGCGTGGAGTCGTGTGGTTGGTTGCGGGACTGCCACTTCTGGGGGTAAGCGCGGGTCCCTTCCGTAAAGGGCCCGAAATGGGCTAATGCGGGTAGAAGCTTGCACAGTTGTGTTGTAGGCATGCGTAACGAAGGGCAAGATTCGGTCCCAGGTTGAGTGCAGCGGATCGATGTAGGCTGAGAGAAAGGACAACATGGCTTGGTTAGTATGGTTAACTTGTAAAATGATGTTGGACAGAGCTTGAACCAGTTGGTCGATTGGCGATGTGGGCTGGTGTCCTTGATTGTGTTGTAGGAATTCCGGATTCATCGAGTTTGTGTTGCCATCGTTGTTGTCGTGTTGCATCGTGGCGGGCGTTGTTGGGGTCGTGAGTTGGGGTGGCTTGGCCCGTCTTCTCCACCAAGATGTGAAATGCTCAAGATGTGAAATGCTCTCAAGAATAGCCTCCTTTTTCATTATGTCTCAAGTTACATTTTATAGACTCTCTCTTAGCGTGGAGGGTGTTCTCCCGCTCCAATTAGCTCTACTAATTATGGGGCTTGGTGGGGGCCTAGTTTGGGTGTGGTGCATGAGGCTTGGTAGGGGCCTAATTTGGGTGTGGTCTATGTGTGGTGCATGGGGCTTGGTAGGGGCCTAATCTAGGTGTGGTCCATGTGACCACCACAATACCAAAACAACCTCATAAAATCCACGAGGACTAGCATAAACATCCTGAACACAATCAGCTTGTAAAATCCCACATAACCATTGTTTGACCCTCCAAAGGAAAGGTATCTTCCCCGTGAAAAACAATATGACCCCTTTATCACAAAAATTAGCAAATAAGCCCAAATACTCCTTATTGTCTATTTCTACCTTAGCCACTTCATCGTCAACAAACTCCTTAGCAACTTTCACATTCTCCCTTATACAATCTTCCATTAATATATTTGCCATGAATCTTAAATGTTCCCAATGACTATTATCTCCAATACATCATTTTCTTTTACCATCCCCTCTTGGGCTTAATACTGACTCAACCATGCATGCATCCTTTGAAGAATTTGGAGACTCATCCATATTCATGAAAACACTACCATCCATATGATAAGAAATAGGAGAGAGCTCACTTACAAGTAATTGTGTTGAAGAAGGAATCAAAGCAAGCGACCATGAGAAGCATGCAACTGAATGGAATTTTTACTCGTAACGTTCTACCAAGACCACCAAATGATACGTGCAAATACTCTTTAGAGAGCTCTATGTGCAGGCTTTGAAACGAGCTAAATAACAAAGGAAATGGACACCATAGCAAGAAGATACATCAAAATTAGTGTTTTTCCTTCTCCAACATCTCCCAACTTTGCGTTTCTCTCTCTCTCTCTCTCTCTCTCTCTCTCTCTCTCTCTCTCTCTCTCTCTCATGCACACTTAGCTCACATGCATTGTGATGTGAGACAGGGCGTTGGGGCACAAGTGATGAGAGTGGTCGGCTATGCACACTTTGCCCTAAACAAGTTCGTGAGTCTGAGTATCACACTTTGATACAATGATCTACCTTTGATCATATTCGACCATGGTTTCCACATCTCTTCGACCGAGCCCAATCCTTCCATGAATTCCTCTCACAACCACAATGTGCACTCTCGATTGCAACATTCATTGGTAAAGTTCTTGAATATCGAGAGTCACTACTCACTTTCACACATCACGTGAAATGTAATATTTTTGGTCTCATAGGTCATATTTGACCTCCGAAGACGATAATATAATCCATCTATCTATCTCTCATATACATAGACACAAAAACACATACAAATAGTAGAAAATGGACCCAAATAGGCATTAACAAATACAAAAAAAATGTTGGAGACAGAGAGAAAACCAAAAGAAGACTAGGTTTAGTGGGAACAGAGAAGTATACCAAACCAAAAACCACTTGCAAATCAAGAAATACAAATTCAAAATGTTCTTGTAGTGTGTATATACGTGTATATATATCAGGCACAAACACAAAAATAATAGAAACAATAAGAAAATATACATAAGCTTGGGTACAAGGAGAGTAAACCAAAAGAAGACATGCTAAAACCAAGAAAGTTGCAGACCAATACAATAAAAGGCAACACGCATTGTAGAATAGAATGGGCATGAGCACAGCATGTACAAGAATAGAATGGACACCAATAGAGCATATTGTAGATCATAGTGAGCACATTAGACCAATAATAGGACCATAGCACATTTCAAACCAAGGGAACTAAATCAAACTAAATCGAGAGTAGAGAAAATTGCAGTAGAGCTTGTATTAGAATGCTTTAACGAAGCACATAGCAAAAAGTTGTAGCAGAGCACATAGCAAAATGTTGTAGAAGAGAATATAGCAAAACACCATAACAAAGAAAAGAACATTGTAACGAGTGGAGATTCAAGAGTTATGTTATCCTTTTCTCAAAATACATGGTCCGTCATCGTCAATTCCATTCGCTCTCTACATTCAACGCTCCTACAATCTTCTTCTATCACTCTTTCTCATCTAGTTCACTAAAGATGTTGTGACAATCCGTGAGAAAGACGTGAAAGACGTGAGGCCCATTGAGGTTGTAAACTATGGTAGACAAGTTTTGTGGCATTCTTAATGAATGTTTCCAAGAGCCAACCCTCCAATCTTCCTCTTATGCTCTTTCTCATTAAGGTTACCAAAGATGTCACGAGAATCTACGAGAAGAGTGCGAAAGATAAGACTAGGACCATTGGGGTCTTGAACTAGGGCAAACGTGTTTGGCAGCATTCCAATGAGGATTTCTAGAACCAATTAATGAGATCAAAATACATCGAGTACAATAACATGTAAAGTGTGCAATATAGCCTACTACAAGGTGAATATTCCTTGTTTTACACATGGAAGAAGCAAAAGATGAAGAATACAAGGCATCAACAACAAATTCATTGCAGTACAATCAACAAGGACCTCATCTCAATCAATGTGATTGGAAGAGAGCAAAAAGTTTTATTTTGTTAAGATTGAACCATCTATAGAGCTTTTACTATGAGAATTCCTGTTTAGAGATAATCAACCAACATTAATGTCTGAGTTTGAAGAGATGAACTACCAACCACTTATCAGCATATTTGGCATACCAGGCATATCATTTGAATTGGCCAGGGAAGCATGGTTAAAACATGTACCAGAAAAGAATACAGTTCTTTCAAGAAATTTCCAATGCATATTAGCAATGGCACGGGCAATTATCACAAAAGATTGCAGCTTTTTTGAGGGATTTCCAATGTACGTTTGCAGTGACAACTTCCCCTAGTCAGAGATGGGAGTCATGATGGATGAGATCAAATGATTTCATGGAATTTGCAGCATCTGAACAATCACGTTCTTCTGATGTATGTAAACATTTCAAGGATAGATATAAAGAGTGGCAGACATGAACAGAAAAGCTAGCATACATGATTGCAACATACATCTTGGATTAGAATCTCCCCACACCATTTAACAATATAGGTTACTTCTGTCGCTAAGTTTAAAAGACGTAGGAAAGTTGGATGGGCCTACTATCAAACTGAATAGTCAATTCAATAAACCATTAAAACCATGTCATGATGAGATATGCAACCTAAAAACATCATTGTAAAGAACTGAAAATCTATTTCGATCCCCACTACTAACAAGGACATTCACACTTGTCTCTGAAACAAATGACCACAGGAAAGGAAACATCATAGAAAAATGATTGTAGTCGCATTCAAATATCAATGTTTTGTAGTACAGTCAATGCAAACACTTCCGCCTCATAAACAGAATCTGAAAAACCATTGCACAAATCCTCTGCTGCTATTGAGCATAAACTAACAAAACTTGGAGGAAAGTGTGTGGCTTCAGCATCTCTCTTGGTCGTCCTCGTTATTTTCC